>NC_064254.1:66107327-66410357 GCF_003254725.2 Canis lupus dingo
TGTATAAAGAAAATCTCCATAAAAATTCACTGAAGCAATCCTTAGAGAAAGAAGTAGAACTGTAGAACTGACTTTTCACAAGGTTCTAATTTAGATTTTCTTCAAGTGTGTAAGCTTTCACCCTGGAATGTCTCTGGCCAGGCTACCAAGAGTTTTGAAATCTCTTATTTCCTGGGAACATGGTGGCTTTAGAAACAGAACAGATCTTCCTCCAGGGCAGCTTTGGGCAACCAGACAGTCAGAACAACTCAGCTGACCTGGCCAGGTAGTAGGGCTGGAGTGGGGGTTTTCTGGAATGAATGAGCACCCATTGCTATCTTCTATCCTTGAGTCACTTGGTCGGAGATGTAAAGTCTTGAGGGAAAGAGTCATGCCTATGCTCCTGTTTATCTCAGACATAACATAACTCAGGGTCCTTTGGCTGCAAAGATAACCTGAATTCCATTGATTTAAATAATATGGAAAAGTATTTTTCACCTAACAAATAATGTGGAGATGAGATGAGTTGGTTGAGTCAGTAGCAAAGTAATGCTATCGAGAATTTAGATGAATTCCATCTTTCTGCTCTGCCATTTTAATTGTGTCAGTCACTAGATGGCTAGAGCAGCTCTAGGCTTCAAAGCCCCACACACCATCATCCAGAGGCAGAACAAGGGGACTATTGTGTCCTTGTGTCTCTTTTTAAGAGCTAAGAAACTTTTCTCAGAAGTCCCTCAGCAGATGTCTCTTTGTACCTTACTGGTTAGAATTGGGTCACATGCCTTTTTTTGCATCAAGGAAAATGGAATTTCTGTAACTGGCTTAACAACAACAACAACAACAACAACAACAACAAAATATATATATAGTCCGCCTGGACAAAGTTGGGTAAATTTTTGTAGACATTTGTCATATTTGTGGCTCCCTATACTGAGAAATTTCCCACATTATGAGGCCTGGATACACCCAGGATGGAAGTAAAACTCACCAGCAGGCAGGTATGTTCGGCTGCAGGTATGTTGCCTGGACTCCACTAATCAGACATATCTACGTAAGACTGAAATTTAGAATAGAGCAAAGTTAAGGAATTAAGTGCCAGGCAAAATCCTTTTTCCAGTGAAGAAGGTGGAGGAGCATTGCAGAAAAATCGTGTAGTTTTCAGAGATAACTGTGCAGTACCATTCTGCACATAGCACCCACCTTATAGGTGGCAGTGGCCGCAGGTCTCCATGGGTGCAGTTTGGTGGCATAATTTGGGTACTGTTCCAGGTTATATAGCTTTTAAACCTGATTTTCTAGCGCTCTGTGGGATTCTGTGAGTTCCTTATGTGCCTAAATAAATTCTTTTCTGGCTTAAACGAGCTTGAATTGGTTCTGTTGTTTGGAACCAGTAACTCAGCAAGGAAGAAGTGGAGAGTGCCACGGGTAGGCAAAACCATGTCTACCACAGTAGGGCATCAGTAGGTACTTGGCGTTATAAAGCACCATTGGGTTGTATTCTGTTAAGTGCACCCCCAGTACAGAGAAGAAAATGTGAACGGAGCCCCAGAATCGGTGCCCTGTTGCCAAACCTGGCTTCCTTTGGGATGGCTCAAGGACTTTCTTACCTTTCTCTGAAAATCTGTTCTTCCTCTTGCTCTCCTTCATCATTCCAATAAATTGCCTTCAAACCCTGAGAATTTTCCCCCTTGGCCTAGTGGGTGGGTGTAACTCAATACTGCGTAGAAGAAAATCACTGACCAGTCTGGCCAAGTCCAGCCAAGCATAAATAAAAAGGTTTAAAAAACGAGATACTGTAAATGCTTAATTTTGTATCCTCCTACAAATAACTAAAAGGAAATGAACCTTGCCTGCAATTTATTTCACATTTTTATTTAGGAAAGAAAGAAAGAAAAAGAAAAAAGAAACCCATCATGGAAACATTAATGCAACTTCCAATAACAGAAGGAACTGCATTTACAATTCTGACTCTCCCCCTGCCTCGACAGAGCTGCTTGTGCCTCTTAACATTGCATTATTTGCATATCTCGACTGGGCCTTTATACTCATTAAGTGGGTACAACATATTTTACCTAACCACCAACCACCCCTACTAGATATTTAGGAGGCTGCCAGCATATAAATATTCTTATATTAATTTTGTATTAAACAAGTGTAAAACATTGTCCTTCTTTTGTATAATGCAAATCACTGAATCATATGAATATTTTGAATGGATTGGCCTGGAATTGCTGTTTTGCATTGCTATCAGCAATGTCTGGTGTGGACCAGTTTTACTACACCCCCTCCAGCAATGAATATGTTTTAAATATTTAATTAATTTAATAGAAGCAAAATGAAATCTTATTACCACTTTATTTTGTATACTTTATTATTGAGGTTCTCCTATGATTCTGAGTGTAAAGATTCCCTCATTCAGTATTGTCTAGAGTGTTCCAAGACGGAGTCAGCACCAGGCTCGTGGATTGCAAATGTAATAAGGATGTGCACATTATCAAGAATGTTTCAGACAGTGCCATGTGTTTTTTTTTTTTTTTCAGGAGCTGGTTTTAGGCAGAATTAATCCTTTTAGAGGGTTATTATATTGGATTGTCCTAGTTATGTCAAGGGATGGCCTGGGGGAGGGGATTTTTTCATTTGTCTGAACATTGCTGTACATTTAATTTCAAATTTTCTGCTTAGTGCATAATGAAAAACGTTCACCAAATTTGTAGCAGTAAATGTAAACTCTATTTTTGACATTTGAAAAATTTAAAATAGATTAATATTACAGAACTACATAGGGTTCTCTCT
This sequence comes from Canis lupus dingo, assembly GCF_003254725.2. Lineage (NCBI taxonomy): Eukaryota > Metazoa > Chordata > Mammalia > Carnivora > Canidae > Canis > Canis lupus. Next base: position 66,110,100 of record NC_064254.1, read on the forward strand.
GAAATCCCTTTCCAAAATTAAAACTGCTATTTTTCAGATAAATTACTCCTCCTTTTTTGTTATTTTCTCTGCTATAGACATAAGCAGTCACTTAAAAAAAAAATTAGCCATTGAAAGAAACTTACATTCTGGCAAACGTGGCTTAATTTTGAATGCTAGTATAGAATTTCTCACAGAGAGCCGGGGTCCTGGAAACAGAATGTTCTTTTTTGAACCACATTTTGAAAAGGGAAATTAATTGTAACTCTTGCTTCTCCAAGCTGTGCCATCCTGGGGGAGGACAGGCAAAAAGTAACAAAAATAGTTTTTGGCTCCAAGGGCCCACCAATGGAAATGCTGGAACTCATGTCCTCAAAATCCTTTCTTCTGCTCGCAGAGGCCCCTCTGGAGGAAACCTGCACAGCGGAGGCCTGTCCCTGGGCTCGCACCTGGTAGCCTCCTCTGCTCCACCCTCTGGTGGCCTGAGGCTACCACTGCTGCTGCTTCCTGGGGTTTGACCTTGCTGCTGCCCCAAAGCCACCTGTTCTCTGTCACTACCCCACCCCAGCCTCAGGCCAGCCAGCCGCAGGTGTCTGCTGATGCTGTTCTGGCTCAGGGGGCGCAGGCTTTGCTTCCTCTGTGCATTAAGCTCACACCCTCAGGATCTTACAGCCCCCCTTTTCTTGAAACTCTCCACTCAGGCTCCCCTGGTCCCGGGTCAAAGGACATTTCAGTGACACAATGTATGGTTGCCGCCAAGTCGTTCCCCCTCCTCAACAGCTGGGACAACTGGAAAACTACACCCAAATGAAGTGTGACCATTACAGCACTATGTATGAGAATTAACTCAAATGGGTTGAAGACATTGAGCCAAAGAGCTGAAACTGTGAAACTCCTAAAAGGAAACAGGAAAAAAATCTTCATGACCTTGGGTTTGGCAATGGATTCTTAGATATGACACCAAAAGCTCAAGCAATAAAAGAAACAAAAAATCTGGAGTATGGCCAGCTGTCCTATAGGACTGCACAAAAGAGCCATAGCTGCTCTACCAGCTGCCGAAGGTCCTGGAACCTGAGTGGTGAAGCTACCCTGAGAGGTGTCTTTGACCTCTGCACTTGCTACGTGAGCTCCTGGGTGGACGGTTTCCTCCCATGCCCACTCCCTTCCATGCCTTTCCTAGTAAGCGTTGATTTCCGGCCACTAGGTCTCCTTCCTGTGTTTCTTGTCTTCACTTCTCCCTCATAAATCTCATGGTACCAGAGACCGCTAAAGCCCATTTTACTTTGCAGACCCAGAAACTGAAGCCCACGAGTTCTCTCACATTATGAAATGGTTGAAAGAAAGACGTGAGGCTTGACCTTGGACCCCAGGCCCTGAGCCCGGGGCTCTTTCCTGGATAGGACTCTGCTGAGATCTGGGCCACCAGCCAGTGGCCTCTGCAGGTACCTGTGTGCAGGAGTTGATTTGCAGGATGACCTTTGGCTCTGGCTGATGGGAAAGGAAGGAGTTTGTTGACTTGGAGAGGGGAAAAAAGTGGTGTGACCGGAAAGTGAGATAGGTGGAGGAGAGTCTGACTCTTAACCAGGCCTGTGAACTGGTTTTGAGCCTCAGGGCACTGAGACGGGTGTCATAGAATCAGGGGAGCCTGTCCCACCCCAGAGTGGCACCAGTAGGGAAGATGACAGGACCATACAATCCTGCAGTTGGGGCAGCGAGGGGCCCTGAGATGGTGAGAACGGGGGAGCAGGGGAGCATGAGCGGGCTCGTCCCTAAGCACAGGGAGGTGGCTGAGCCATGGGCAGCCCAGAAATAACAGGCAGGAGACCGGGGGTGACTGTCAGTGGAAAGACATCCTGGATCATAAGGGTTACATATTATAATATTCTGACCCTGAATATCACCTTCGCAAGCCCACATTCAATCGTTCACTTATTCAACAAATAGCTGGTGAACATCGGCCCGTTCCAGCTCCCATGCTTGTACTGAAGATACCCAAAGGTGAGCAAGAGGGACAACACCTGCTCTCGGGGGCTTACCATTCCATTTAGCTTGGCATTCCCATTCTCCTTTCCTCAGGGGTCTCCTCCCTGTGACCCAAAGAAACAAAAAGTATAACATACAGAAAAAAAACAAAAAAACACAATAACCAAAAAAGAGAGGATTGAGAGCATCTTCCAGAGTTTCCTACAGAGGCAATAATCTTCCCTCTTGGAAAGGTCCTTGAAAGCAAGGGTGGTGTGGGGCATAGGACTCCTGGACTGAGCATTTGGGGCCATGAAATGATGCTCTTCCCTCCAGGAGGAGCTTTCCTCCCAGCGCATCAGGACGCCAGGGTGGGTCCTGGCTGGAGAAGGGCAGTGCACTCTGTCGGGTGCTGTTCTGGGGGACCAGCTGGTACAAGGTGCGGTCACATGGCTTCTTAAGAACTTAAGCCACTTAGTGCAAAGCCTGGCAGAGCTTTAATGTGGGTGCTAGGCCGAAATGGGAGGTGGTGGGTGATGCGGTGAGCCCTGGTTGGCTGGGGGCTCCGTCCCCTGCAGCTTAATTAAAGGGCATGGGAGGTGGGAACCCTGTGCGGCCAGGGTGAGCTGCGGCCAGTGGAGCCACGGGGTCTCCACTCCTGATAGAAAACGAGCTGCTTTGAACACTGCTGTCTATGCCAAAAATTCCTTCTCTTAATTTGAGTTTGAGCTCTCAACATCAAATATGGTTGAAAAAGGGAAAAGTTTCCGTTTCTTTCTATACCCTCATCGAAACTGTGACACTGAAACGTCAAAAAAAAATTATAAGTCAATTATACCTCACTGAAGCTGAAATTTTAAAAAATGAAATGTTAAGAAAACTGTGATTGACACACTGTTCATTTGAACAATCTCTGGGTGTGAACTTAGGAAACGCCAAGAAAGGGTGATTTTGCTGAGACTTTTTTTTTTTAAGATTTATTTATTTATTTATGATAGAGAGAGAGAGAGAGGCAGAGACACAGGAGGAGGGAGAAGCAGGCTCCATGCCGGGAGCCCAACATGGGACTCGATCCTGGGACTCCAGGATCACACCCTGGGCCAAAGGCAGGCGCCAAACCGCCGAGCCACCCAGGGTTCCCCTGCTAAGACTTTCAATGCTAAAATCCACTTTCTGTGGTCAGGGAAGGCCAGCCCACTGGTTCCCAAGTTCCAGACAGAAATTGGTTTTTTTCCGTACTGCATCGTGAAATGATCCTGTTTATTTCCCAATTCATATTTCTTCTATGTTTGCTGCGAGGAGTCTTGCAGAAATGAAATAGGAAGTGAGAGAGCGAAGTGGCTTATTTTAGACCTTTTATTTTGAGATCACTGTAGATTCACATGCAGTTGTAAGAAATAATAGAGAGAGGTTCTGAGAGTGCCACGCACCCTTTGCCCGCTTCCCCAAAGGTGACACCTTGCAGACCTACAGCACAATATCACAGCCAGGATGTTGCCCTTGATACAGTCCCAGGCCATATTCGGATTTCCCCTGCTTCACCTGCGGGTGTAGGTGTATTTAGTTCTATGAAATGTGTTTTGAGCTCTGATGAAGAAAAGTGCTTTGCGAGTGCACAAGTGATTATCATGAGGTTTTTTTTGTGTGTGTGTGGCTATTTCTTCTGCATTCTTGGTAGGTAATATTGTATATACCCTATTTATTATGTAATATCTTTTGTCTGAATAGCATGAAGAACTGCACGACTAATCTCATCTCAATGAAGATACGTGCATTACATCTTTAACCCTTAAAGAGGTTGCTATTAGAAGCCCAAATACTTTCAATTAGATTTGGGGCCTGCTAGGATTCCTTCTGGCTGAAAATGTAAGCCTGAAGCTGGGCTCTATAGCTCCTTGATCACCTGAATTCCCACAGTTAAGTTCCGCTTTTCTTTTCTCCATTTACATTTCCTTCATGTTATATCGTCAAGATGATATATTCTTGGGCTGGTAACTCAATAGTACCTAAGTATATCGTTAAAAAAAATCAGCTGAATTTGAGAGCCCCCAAAAGCAGCAAAGTCAGTATCGTGGGTGACCCTTGCCAAGCCCACAGGGTCTCCAGACTAGTTGGGGGGCTGCTTCTCAGGGCAAGTCCCTGCTCTCACCACGCAAGAGAAGCAGGAGACCTATCTGTCCTGCAGCCTCGAGCCTCTGGGAGTTAGAGCCTTTTCTGGCGCTGCAGGTTCTGTGGGGGTGACACCAGCAAACAAGTGTTGTTAGCATAGCTCAGGAGTCTTGAGGAACAAAATACTAACAGGTTGGTTCTTCTCTCCCTCTCTCCCTGCTCTGTCAGTAACCCCCATCACCCTCACTTGCCCCAGCAGCAGCCCGCCAGGCCACACCGTGGACCTCATTATCTGGCTGTCACAACTGAGTCACCTTCAAAATCTCTAAACTTCAGCCCCCTGTCTCTGACCACAGCCTCTCCCATTCTGGAAAGTTCTAGAGCTTGGCTGTCTCTCGAGGGTCATTCCGTTCAACCTCCACATCTCACAGGTGGGAACATGGCAGCTATCAGGTGATGTGCTCACAGGCACCCAGGGAACAGTGGCAGAAGCAGCATTTGAGTTAAGGTGTCCTAACTCCCAGCTCAGGACTCTGTCTACCATAGCACATTTCTCACTTCCTGCCTCAAACTACCCTCACCTGCTCTGGGCCGTTGAGTACCTCCACCCTGGCCTCACCCCCCAGCCCACTCTCCCTCTACTTCACCCAGGCCTGCAGCCTGTCCCTTCCGACTTTGGCCTCTGGGCCTCCTCAGTCTGAGGCACTGCTCTTCTTTCCAGGCTGTGGGGCACTGTCCAAAAAGCCGCAGAAGCATCCAGACTCGATCCACCATGAGCCTGACCAATGGGAGACAGGAGGCAGGAGGGGGTGGGCAGGTATAGTTCATCTTCTCTGTCTCTCCTGTGGATTACTCCAAGGTAGATGCCTCCTTGCGATTGTTCTAGGGTTCCATAAGCATCATTGCTGAGCGCCCAGACTTTCTAAGGGCGAGGCCCCACCCAGAGCGGAAAGTGTAGAGCGGGGGAGATGCAGGGAGAGTCCAAGTGACCGCAGTAGTCGGCTTGGCTGAGCATGTGGTGTGTGCTTAGGGATGCGGCCCCTGGGCTCAGACCAGCTGGGCCTGACTCCTGGAGCCACCATTTTCACCACCTGTGTGACCTGACCTAGTGAGGGCACTAAACCTCAATTTCCATGCATGTAAAGTGAGGATAATAGCTGTGCTTTTAGTGTTGGAAGATTTACTGATTTAATGTCATCCAGGTGCTTAGCACAGGGTCTGTTAGATCTCTCAGATAGATCCTAGTTATTGTAATAAAGTGGAAGTACAGGCTGTAGTACAGACCGCAGAGGAAGGATCTGGATTTCCTTTGGTGGTCTGCAGGCAGACGCTGAGCAGAGGCAGGCACGTCCCGGAAGGTGGTCTGCGACAGTTCCTTTGGTTGCTGAATGTAGGGTGGCCTCAGAGCAGGGGGAGAATAGAGTGGGGTCTGAGGAGCCAGTTGGAGACTAGATACAAAAAGTGCCCAAGACGGCATGGGAACAAACGTCAAGGATAGTGCGAGAGTCAGTGAGATCCTTTTTTTCCATCTCTGGGTCATGCAGAGTCCTATTCTATGAAACCCAAGGACTCTTTTTACACCTCTGCTTCCTGCTGGGTGCTGGCTGAGGCCCTCAGGCTGGAGAGCTCTGGCCTTGGGCAGGGCTGGGGCTCTCCACGATGGCTCCTGCACCTTCCAGCATCTTCCACAGCTCTAAAAACCACAAAACCCATTCTTCTGAGGCCTTCTCTCTTGCAACAGAATCAGAACATCTGGGGTGCTGGGCAGAGCTGGCTTTTGAAGCTCCCCGGGTGATTCAAATGGCAGCTAGGATGAACAGAGGTGAGACCATGGACCATGGACCATGGTCTTGAGAGTTAGCACCAGACTAGAGCCCTTGGCCTCGGCATTACTTTCAGCTCTCTTGTTCCAATGAGAATGAGCTGACTTCAAAATCTCTTATTACGAGACACTCTTCATTAGGTTACATTCACCCAGACCATCGTGGTGGATGTTGTCAGCATCTACCCAACAGATGCTGCAAAGAACTTCAGTTCGGTTCAGGTTGCAGCAGCAAAGTGTGCGGAGAAGATGAAATCCTCCCCCAAATCCCAAGGGGTGAACCGTGATTGATGTAAGTCAATCATAGAGTAATCCATTCATCCCTGGCAGGGGCTGCTGTGTGGGCATGTGACACAGTTCTGAACAGTGAGATGTGAGGACAACACACCCAAAGGGCTTCTGGGAAATTTTCCCCTTTCCTGGGTAAAGAGATGTAAGTGGGGAGGGCCCTGCCTCTCTCTTCCCTGCTTTGAGATCCTATCATGTGAGACTGCACAGCTCAGCGCTGCCCCAGCCATCCGTGACCAAGTGGGGAGGCATTACTGACACTTCTTCTTTTCTATTTTTTTTTAAGATTTTATTTATTCGTGAGAAACATACAGAGAGAGGCAGAGACACAGGGAGAGGGAGAAGCAGGTTCCATGCAGGGAGTTCGATACGGGACTCGATCCCAGGACCCCAGGATCACACCCTGAGCCAAAGGCAGATGCTCAACCCCTGAGCCACCCAGGCGTCCCCATGACTGACACTTCTTCTTCTTCTTCTTTTTTTTTAAAATTTACAACAATCTTTATTCAACAATCCTGCCCCCAAACTGCTGCAGGTGCATTAACAGATCCCTCCCCAAGCACAGTACTGAGAATGACATGAGGAAAAAGAAAAAAAATCAGTGGATTGAAGGCCAAGGGATAAAGCTGATTTTGAATGAATTTGCTTAATTACCTAATCCTTGATTATTATTAATCTTGCATAAACCCAAATTGTTTGTCTAATATGAAACACTTCCTGCAGAAAGATGAAGATATAGCTGAGTTTTTGTCTCTCTATAGTGATTAGACCTCCTACCTTCCCAAGAACGCTGGCCTCAATCTTAAAGAGGGAGTGTTTGAGATCCATTTGATGTCAATATACTTCAACCTAGAGATTTCTTTTTCTAAGATTTTATTTATTTATTGATGAGACACACACAAACACACACGGAGACAGAGACACAGGCAGAGGGAGAGGCAGAGACACAGGCAGAGGGAGAAGCAGGCTCCAGGCAGGGAACCCGACGTGGGACTCAATCCCAGGTCTCTAGGATCATGCCCTGGGCTGAAGGTGCCGCTAAACCACTGAGCCACTGGGGCTACCCAGACCTAGAGATTTTTTAATGCCTTATGTTGGTTATTCATTTGAGAAAAGGTTCAACAAAATATACATTAGCTTTAATTTTTGGAAATCATTACATTTGATTTTATACATGTCTACAACGCACTGATCTCTGTCAATAAGCAAAATAAATACATCACAAATTCTCCAAATCAACTCCTCTTGGCCAATCATGTTGGAAAGTGAGCTGTGACTGACACTTCTTAATGCCATCCCTGAGTTGCAGGATCAACCCTGAAGCAGCCCACTTCGAGGCTTATGGTTAAAATAATAAATGTCCTTGGTGTTTAAGCTACTTTTGATGGGGTATTCTGTTATTTGCAGCCCCAAGCTCCCAGACATGCTCACTCATTAATGTCTCACAGATGAGGTTGACAAAAAAAAAAAAAAAAAAAGCTGGTTTCTGATTGTCTTAGGAGGTCTCTTCCAACATATAAGAGGGACTTTGGCAGTTGTTTAAGACGAAGCAATTCGAAGACTCCTACTGACTCAGTCCCTGAAAACTAGAACCCTCTCCCCTCCAATGAAATACCAAGTAGTCAGAGATTCTTTGTAATAAATTGCTGATTAAATTAACCTTCATTCGGGACACCTGGGTGGCTCAGCGGTTGCATGTCCGCCTTTGGCCCAAGGCGTGATCCTGGGATCCGGGATCGAGTTCCACATCGGGCTTCTTGCAGGGAGCCTGCTTCTGTCTCTTCCTCTCTCTCTCTCTCTCTCTCTGTGTCTCATGAATAAACAAATAAAATCTTTAAAAAAAATTAACCTTCTTTCATTACATCCCTAGCAACAATTTGACTTGATGCTTCCTGAAAACGCAGCCTGGGATGATACAGCTGCTGTGGTGGGGATGATGTGCTTAAAGGCAAAGTAATACTTCAGATGTGCAGGTAAGGGCTGAGCCCCATTAAAGAGAGAATTTTCATGTAATCTTTTTCAGCTGATAAGTTTTAGGACCATTCTACAGTCCCGTATCTATGCAGTTCCATGAAGTTGGCTAATTTTCCTCGCATTGTAAATTTCCACCAAGTTGCATTTTTAATGTGTTTGTTACCTTGAAATTTGTATGCAGAGATTGCCTAGGCTATCAATTTGATGAACTCCTCACAGACATTATGTGATAAATATAATTAAAGCACCGAAATTCTATATTGACAAAAGCAGAAAGTGTCTTGAAGTGAATGTTGGAATTCTAAATTGGTGATTTTTTATTCTATGCCAGAAGCAATTTTTCTTCTTCTTTTTTTTTTTTTTTAGAAGCAATTTTTCTTTTCCCTCTGTGAGTCCATCTCTGTTATGGTCATAAAAATCATCGGGGGAATTGTGAGTGTTATGTATTTAACATGCATCTTTTAAAAAATATATCTAATATAGAAACCAAGATAAGCTTTTAGATATTAAACATGAGGTGTGAGTGATGTACACTGCAATGTGAACTACAAAATCTACTGATAGTCTGTGGATAAAAGTATAAGTTCAACATTTCGTTGCATTTTTGCATCTTAGAGTGTGTAGGACCGTAGTATTACCCATGCTACCACTTACGTAATTCTCATCTTGATTCAAAATCCAAAAGTCCGCAGAAATTTTCAAGTCAACGTAAAGATTAAGTTCCTCTTAGAACTTAAGAGAGCCCCACACAGAATGTACTCTGAGATATGTGAAAGGAGAAAATAAAGGACACATCTTAGCAGTTACAGCAGCCTAGGAAGTACCTCTCAATGCACAAGAGGCCTCAGCCTGAAAAACTGTGTTTCCCGTGTACAATGGCAGGTGGCACGTGGGATCTAAGAATCAAAAACACCAGGTCTCAGATCACTTTACTAGCTCTGTGACAGTGGGCAGATCACTTACTCTTTCTGAACCTCAATGTTTTTCCACTTTCAAATTGGGATAATAATCCCTGAACGAATCACCTCGCGGGTTAGTTGTAAACTCCGAATAAGACAATGAAAATGAAATGCTCCAAATGGAAGCAATTCGGAAATTATAAAGTGCTTTATAAATGTCAGATGCTTACAATCAATATTTTATTTTCCTCTTCAATTTTTCTAAAGCAAAGAAAATAGCAATTTTGTTTCAAAAACAACTCCACTTAAAATTTTCATTATGTCAAATTCTGTTAAATAGCCATCAGGTGAGCAGGAAGGAATAGCCGGGTCAGTATAATAGGCCATTGCTACCATAGCCTCAATGTTTTCTCATGTCGTGTCCTTCAGTGAGGTAAGCTGGGCAGCTTTAGTGCTTTAAATGATTGCTTCCTATAATTCAGCCCTTGTCACTCTTTTCAATTGTTCTAATTTGCTTGGCAGACATTTCCTGGCCAACTGAGTTGGCCAGCTTCCGGCTCCAGGAGCGAGCTTACTTGTGTATTTTAGACCAAGACCCTGGGTGCAAGACCATAGTTAGTAATTGGCTGCACAACAGCTTTTTAAACTGCAGTTTCAGCTGAGATAGTAAGTGAATAATCATCAGTTCCAAAGTGAAGGTGAGGCAAAGTCTCCTTAGGGTGAGTTACAAAGCAATATCTAGACTGCCTGGACCCTTTGGTCCCTTTGGCTAAAAATGCGGAGTCAGAGAATGCAGGGGCAGGACGGGTGAGGAAATTTCTTTGGAGAGGAGTGTGGGGGGTGCCACCCCCTTCATCTCAAACCCAGTGAGAGGGCTTCCCAGAGGAGCCTTCCAGAGGCTGCAGTTAGGGAGTCCAGAGGCCTGGAGTTCGACTCACTCTGGGAAAGCTAAAGTTCCATCCTGTGACAGGATGGGGGCTCATGGGAGAGGTGGGGGCTGCATTCTCAGAGTCACTGGGGCAAGAGATGTCTGTGGTTTTTCTTGGACAAAGTATGGTGCCATCTTGGGATCCATCTAAAGGGGTTGGAGTAAGCCCTAGATTTCTAGGGTCAGAGAAGGAGCTGTAAACAAGCAGTGTGATAGCTTGGAATCCACCTGAAGAATCCCCTGGAAAGAGGTCTTCATTAATAGGAAATGCTGAAGAAACCAGGAGAGAGCCACATGGGCTTGCTGTCCACAGCAAGCTCAAAGCTATTCAAATCTGGGAAGAAGTGCTCCATCTCCTGCTTCTTTTCTCCCCACTTCTGGCCCACCTCCACCCAGGCTGGGTCTTGAGGTGGCCTCTACTGTGGTGAGCCTCAGCCAGCTGCATCCCTGCTGGGAAGGTCATCTGGAGACCTGAGGCAGGAAAGGGGGATGAAGTCTTATTTTCAAGTAAAGTTTGATGCATTTGTTTATATCTTGTATTCAACATTGTAATTTTGGAATGAAGCTGTGGTTGAGATTTAGTTACCATAGGAGTATCAGTTACCTAAAAATGAGCAGAAAATACAAGGGCTCTACCCAACTTTCATCTAGGGGCAGGGGAAGGTAACCAACACTGAATATATCTTAAAACAGCTTTGAGAGACAAAAATAACGTTGCATTTTAATCACAAGTTGTGAATTCAAAATACTAGTTATGGACTTCTATTAAATGGGCAAAAATCCCTTTGCATAATGGAGTTCAGCGGCCACTAAAAGAGTCTTGATGATGTGATGACATGTTGACTCATTGGAAAAAATTTCAACCTGGAAGAAAACAAATACTTTGTTTTGGGCCTTAGAATTACCCCAATCAACTGATAAAGTACATCCTCTTGGATACTCTGAAGAATACTTTCCTTTAGTTCAGGTTCGTATCATTTCCCACGAGCAGGATGCCCTACGCATATGTGCTCAAAAAAATTTTCAATCTAATTATTCTTTACAAGATACTTAGCACCAAGGCATGTGGCATTTTTTTATGTTGACAACACTTCAGCTGAAAAATCCCCATATTTATAAAACGTGGTGCAAACCCGAATGGAGAGCGATTATGGTCTCACTTGTACTTCACACTGTAAAGTGTTGCTGAATGGTCTAATAGGAGAACGGAATTTAAACCAGAAACATATAAATGGGATTCTTTTTGCCAAGCAACTGTGATGGCACAGTAAGTACAAAAAATGTTTGCCCAATGCCTAGACTTGAATCTACCACTGGCATTCACTATACCTTGTCCCCAGTTCTGTCCCCTGTGAATGGGGATGCCAGGCTTGCTACTTCGGAGTGGTGGGGACGCTTGAAAAGAAAATATAAGGGGGTCCCTGGGTGACTCAGTGGTTGAGCATCTGCCTTTGGCTCAGGTCGTGACCCCAGGGATCGAATCCTGCATCCGGCTCCCTGCATGGAGCCTGCTTCTCCCTCTGCTTGTGTCTCTGCCTCTCTTTCTCTGTCTCTCATGAGTAAATAAAATCTTTATATTAAAAATAAAGAAAATATACAATAAAATACCCCTTGTAAACTCTGAAGTGCTGCACCCAGGCAAAGGGTTAAAAATAACTAACAGATTAACATTCATTGGTTGCCATGTACATAGCGCGTTATACCTGTTTTTCCGTTCAGTCTTCGCGGTGACCCCAAGACCCAGCTAGGCAGCACTAGTTCTCTCCACTTTACAGTGAGCGAACGGAGAGGCTTGGCAAGGAGTTCCAGGCTGTACAGAGGGGCAACTTGAATCAGCAAATCCTGGTTCTTAACCCTAAGCACTAAGCTGCTGTCCTAACAGAGGTGCTGAGGTCTCCTAGGGTCTCAACAAATGTGTTTCGGTCAGCTGCAGTTTGGTTGACTGATTGATTTATTTTTTTTATTTATTTATTTTAGGATTATATGTATTTATCCATGAGAGACAGAGAGAGAGAGAGAGAGAGAGAGGCAGAGACCCAGGCAGAGGGAGAAGCAGGCTCCATGCAGGGAGCCCGAGGTGGGACCGGATCCCAGGATCCAGGGATCAGGACCTGAGCCAAAGGCAGATGCTCAACCGCTGAGCCGCCCAGGTAAGCTGCCGATTTAAAAGGGAACCGCTCCCCATCCCAGTCTCCAGGCGGAGATCGCGTCCAGGATCCTCCCGCCGCAGCCAGGCCTGCGGGCTCTGCACCTGCCAGCCCGCGGCCTCCGCGTTCCTACGCATGCGCTGCGGGGGGGGGGGGGGGGGGGGGAGGCGGGCGCCGCGCAGGCCCAGTGGGCGCGCAGCGCCGGGAGGCCTCCCGTCCGTCCTCTCCCGGCCCCGCCCCTCCCGGCCCGGCCCCGCCCCCGGCCCCGCCCCTCCCGGCCCGGCCCCGCCCCTCCCGGCCCCGGCCCCGCCCCGCCGCTCCTCCCGGGCTGCCGCCGCCTCCCTCCGGGAAGCTGAGGGATGCGCTGAGCCTCCGCCGCGGTGCAGTCACCAGCGCGAATCACGGGGGCTTCGGGGCCGGCCGGAAGCCCCCTTCCCTGCGCCCGCTCCCAGCTCATTTCCTGTCCCGCTCCGCCCGCCCAGCGGCGACCTGGCTCTGCAGGCGGGCGGCCCCGGCGCCCCGGGTAGGTGGTTTGTGTACGGTTACCATGGAGACGCCGGCGGGCCGGGCGCGGCGGGCGGGCTGGGGGGCCGGCGGGCGGGGGCGTTGCTCCTGCTCCTGCTCCTGCTCCTGCTCCTGCTCCTGCTCCTGCTCCTGCTGCTGCTGCGCCGGGTCCCGGCCTCAGCCTGTGGAGCAGGGGGCGCCGCGGGCCGGGGAGGCCGGGTCGGCCCGGGAGGCGAGGCTCCCCCGCGGGGCCCGGGGCCTCCCTGCTGCGCGCCGCCTTCGTGCGGCGGGAAGGAGACCGGGGTCCTGTGCACGCTGCCGGGGAGGGGGGCTCGCTCCACCCTGGACGGTTGTCAAGTGCGCGGCGTCTAACAGAAGCTTGGAAATCTTTACTGAACGCGAGTGATGACCCGGGGGGTCTTGCCACGGTCGCACGGCTCGTACCTGGACTCTGGGCAGCCCATAGGCAGGGCCCCAACAAACACATAAAGAAGCCCACCTCTGTGCAACAGCATACAGAACAGTACATCATTCGTCCCTACGAAGCCTTTTTATTGTCCGTTCCCACGCCTGCCACGGCAGGTCTCCCATCTCTGATTTAGAATTATTATAACTTGGTAGAGAAGCAAGAAGCACTCTCTTTGTGGCCTATTTTGAGGATCTATAAAACTCTGATTAGTCGTTGACTTGGCATACCTGATATCCCATGAAATACCTAATAAAAATTCTTTTTCATTTAAAAAAGATTTCAATTTTAACTTCCAGAATTTATGGAAACACTAAATAGACATCATTCCCTTTCATTTGCAATTTCTTTTTTTTTTAATGCAGTTTTTTATTCATGGGAGAATTTTTATTGGATCTTTTCATGACACAGGGCCCGGGTACTAGTTCAGTTTTTCTTAAGGGCCGTGTGCCATGCGAAAGCACTTTACACGAATTGTGTTATGTAATTATCAGAACAATCGGATAAGCCAATTATGACCATCCCTATTTTACAGATGAGGAAACTGAAGCCCGGAGGCATTACAATCCTGGCCGAGGTCACATAGCTGTGAATTGCCAAGAGAGTATTTGAACCTCTTCTCTGCACTGCCCTTAACCACTGCCTCTTTGGGTGCTCATATTAACAGAAAAGTATTTCAGAATCACGCAAAGGGTCTTGAGTGTAAGTGGCCCTGACTCACAATGGTTCAACCTAAAGTTTTTCAAATTTACTGATGGTGTGAAAGCATATTCAGTAGAAACCGTACTTTGAGTTTTTATCTTTTCCAGGGCTAGCGATCGGCTGGCTCTATGATACCCTCTGGTGATGCTGGGTAGTGGCAGTCACTCACTGTGATACACTCACAACCATTCTGTATCCATATAGTCATTCTGGTTAAAAAAAATTTTTTTTTAATTTAAAGACTTTATTCATTTATTTGAGAGAGGGAGAGAAAATGTGCTGGCATCCCCTAGGGGAGAGGAGGAGGCCCAGAGGGAGAAGCAGGCTCCCTGCTCAGCAGGGGGTGGTGAGAGGCTTGATCCCAAGATCATGACCTGAGTGGAAGGCTGCTGCTTAACCGACTGAGCCACCCAGGCCATTCTGGTTTTTACTTTTGGCACATTTACATTCCATGAATTACATGAGGTGTTCAACTCTCATTGTAGAACAGACCTTGTGTTAGCCGATGTTGCCCAGCTGTGGGCTAATGTTAAGTATCTTGAGCATGTTTGAGTTAGGCTATGTTATACTGTGATGTTCAGTAGATTAGGTGGATTGAATGCATTTTCTACCAAATGCTATTTTCAACATATGATGGGTTTTTCAACTTTTCATAAGTTGAGGAAGATCTGTATTTGATTTGCAGGGAATAGAAGGTAGAGTCGGTCAGCCTTTCTCTTTATTGCAGACCTCTTACCTTGATAGGGTAGTGCTGCATTTAGCAAGGAGGCTCTGGTTCAAGAGACTAGGAGTGGCAAAGGTAAAGACAGGTCTTTATAAAAATTTAGGTACAAATTTTTATAAATGATGACTCTGAAACTTTCCCCCAACAAATAAGAAATGTTTTGTTAAAAATGAAGATCTCCAGTTTCAAGCTTCCCACTGCTGGTGGTGGTCATCCTCTAGAGGTCCTGTGGACATCATCAGCTCAGGACAGTGGTGCAAGACAGCTCGCAGCTTTTTTCTTCTTTCCCTTCAAAGTGTACTTCTGCTGTTTTCTTTTCAAAGGTCCCCTAGTCCTCTGACCTCACCCTTCTGGGTTTGTATTAAGTGTCCCCTCTGGCTTTTTCCTACCTTCTCAGCTGCAAAATCCTGGTGGTTCTTCTGTTCTTGTTGCCCCTCACTTGTTCTCATCTTTCTTCTCCCCTCTGTTTCACCTTTACTCCTCCGTCTCAGGCTTTCAAGACCTCATTCATGGACTGTTTATCCAGCCTTACTCCCTGCCAGGCAACTTGCAGTGAAGGCAAGAAAGGAAAAGGAGACTGAATTTAATCTCATCTTACCACTTGGCATCAAGAATCAGATGCCATTTGACAGGGTGCTCAGCTGACTCAGTCAGTAGAGCATGCAACTCTTGATCTCAGGATCATGTGTTCAAACCCCACACTACTCTAAACATGGGGCCTACTTTAAAAAAAGAGAGAGAGAGAAAAAAAAAAAGAATCAGATTCCATTCGAAATAAAGTCCCATATGCCTTCCTAATCCACTGTGACAAATGTCTCCAATCAAAGAAACCATATTGCCTTCAGCTTGATATTTCATAGCTCAGATCTATATTGGAAAATGGAGTTTAGGGGTGCCTGGGTGGCTCGGTTGGTTGAGCTCCTGACTCTTGATTTCAGCTAAGGTCATGATCTCAGGGTTGTAAGTTGGAGCCCGAAGTCAGGCTCTGCGCTCAGTGAGGAGTCTGCTTGAGATTCTCTCTCTCCCTTTCCCTCTGCCCTTCCCTCTCACTTACAGGTGCTCTCTCTTTCTCCCTTAAATTAAGTAGGTGTAAAGAAAGAAAAGAAAATGGAGTTCAGCGATTCTACAAGTGTTGACCCTCAGCCATGCCTCACATAAAAAACTGTGCCTCAGAGTCTGGCGAGGCAGCACCAGGTGCATATGGAAGGGGTGAGCTGACAGGAGCCAACCAGTGGCCTTGTAGAGAGTGGAGAAGGAGCACCTAACTGAGGCTGGAGGACGGGGGGAGGCATGTCTAGGAACGCCTCCAGGAGGGCCTCTAAGAATTAGTTGGCTGATTACATAAGAACTACCTGATTTTGTCCCTTTCTAGTCTTTTCCCTCCTTTCCATCTTACACATTCCTGCCAGATCACATCATGCCTCCAAATCTGTTAATTAATTTGCTCACCAGCTTTTTTTATTTCTTGACCTGCCAGTCAGTTCTCTCTCTGGTCCAACTCCAATCTG
Organism: Canis lupus dingo; assembly: GCF_003254725.2. Taxonomy (NCBI): domain Eukaryota; kingdom Metazoa; phylum Chordata; class Mammalia; order Carnivora; family Canidae; genus Canis; species Canis lupus. The sequence goes on from NC_064254.1 coordinate 66,126,112, forward strand.
TATTTCTAGAGCCTGTTCTTGTCCAGTACACACCCCATATGTTCTTGGCACCCTGCCTTGGCTCACTCATTGACTTTGCTGGCAGTTCCTTTTCTCCTCTAGCCCTAATGTCAGCCATTGCCACATGCTTCAAATTCAGCCCATTTTTCAGAACCCAGCTTGAGCATCACCTCCTCCAGGAAGTTTCCCTGACACTTTCTCCCAATCAGAAATCCTTCTTTTTTTTGTAATCACATAGGAGTTATTTCTGTTTTTTTTTCATTGCCCCCATCAGTTTCTTACCTTGTGTTAAAATCATTTGAATACAAGACATTCAGCCTTTACACACCAAGAAAGCTACTCCAGTTGTGAAAATATTGGCATGTCTCTATATTGGTGCATAAATATCTGCAGCCCCACCACCCTATCTTTTTTTTAAAATTTATTCATGAGAGACACACACACACACACACAGAGAGAGAGACAGAGAGAGAGTGAGAGAGAGAGGCAGAGAGAGAGAGAGAGGCAGAGACACAGGCAGACAGGCAGAGGGAGAAGCAGGCTTCCTGCAAGGAGCCTGATATGGGACTCAATTCTGGATCCCGGGATCATGCCCTAAGCCGAAGGCACACACTCAACCGCTGAGCCACTCAGGTGTCTCCCCCCCCCGCCCACCCGCCCTAATTTATGAGTAGTAGTCTGAATATCATTGGGCATAGGTGATAGCTTTTGTGCAATTGTCTAAGACTCCATCCCTCCCAAAACTGTTGTAGGAATTCATTGAGATGATGTACTCGAGACTGCTTAGCATAGTGTTTGATATCAAAGCAAATGTGTAACTAGCCTTAGTGGTCCTTCTTGCCTGAGAGTGAAGACAGTATTTATTCCTGTATTCCCAGAGATCCAAGCATAGGGCCGTGCACATAGGAAACAATCCATACTAGCTGGATGGATTTGTTGTCAGGAGAATTTTCGTAAAGTTAAAATTTCTGTGATACTGTTGTGTTATGGTTCAGGTGTACTTTCCTATAAACAGACAAGCTTTCAAACTCTGAATGAGTAAGCTGGCAAAAATCCTCTATAATAAGAAGTTGTAATTCAACAAATAGAAAGGAAAAAATTCTTCCCTTTCCCCAGAAAACACACTTCTAATTCAGTTCACTTGTATCATTGAACACTTCCATATTTGAATTAGTGACATGTTGACATTAATGTGATCATAGATTAACTATGAAAGAGCTTACATTACTGAAACTGCTTCTCACAATGTAACTGTTCAAGTTTGGGAGAAAGAGAAAGGAAGAGGGAGAGAGAAATTTGTGTTAGGATTTGTGGTAGAGGGGCAGCCCAGGTGGCTCAACAGTTTGGTGCCTGCCTTCGGCCCAGGGCGTGATCCTGGGGACCAGGGATCGAGTCCCACGTCAGGTTCCCTGCATGGAGCCTGCTTCTCCCTCTGCCTGTGTCTCTGCCTCTGTCTCTGTGTATCTATGAATAAATAAATAAAATCTTAAAAAAAAAAATTTGTGGTAGAAATTTACAAACAAAAAGATTTTTAGGCCCATTATTCTACATTATTTCTACCAGTATTTGATCAATCTAAACTCCTGTATGCCCAAATAAAGTACAGAATTGTTTGCATTCAACCTGCATATTTACTCAGTACTTACTCAACCTGCTTAATTACTCCGTAAAAGAGTATAGTTTTCCATGCAAACTAAAATGCCAAATCTCAGTCAGGAATGATGGTCCATTATTGTTTATCCAAAGCACTTTCTCTAATCTTTATTACATTTACCAGATCACCTTTGACATTGCTAGACATAATTAGTGCTATATGGGGCCAAAGGAATCACAAACCTCATTTGGGCTCCGGGAAAACCCTGTTCGTTCATTGTATAGGAACTTCTCACTAAGTGGCACGCTTTCTTATTGCGGTGGGCCTTTTATTTTTATTTTTATTTATTTTTTTATTTATTTTTTTTGCGGTGGGGCTTTTAAAAACAAACAGGCAAACAAAACTGATACGGCCCCTTGAGTAAGATGTGATGGGACTGAATTCATATTATTATGCATCCAAAATTACCACAGGTATCCCCTGCTTTCTGAAGGTTCCTGTTATATCACTTTGCTTTTATGCAAGACCTGTGTTAGGGCTTTCTTAGAAAAACAAAAATCCTCTTCGGATTTCTTTTGGTGAATGAAAACAGGTATTAATGTAGGTCTTTTGTGAAAGCAAAGTGGCAGAAAGTGGGGGATACCAGATACCTCACACAGTTTCGCCTTACTAGAGCTTTCACAGGAATGCTCTGCTTTTAGATAGCAGGAGAAACCTTACATATGGATATACGAAAAACACTTATACACATTTTTAATAACTAGCCTTGAATATTTTAAAAATAAACAGCCGGTCATATCAGAAGCATTAGAAATAAAATGTACTTGACCTGTCATGGTTTTTATTATTTGTATTAATGTGCATGCTTTTGGAGACTTTGCTTAAATTCAAAATCCTACATCAAAAATTCCTAGAATAGGACTGCTTATCTAGTAATTTTTTTTCTGTTTTACCTTGCTAGATCTTTTCATATGAAAGGTATAGCATTAAAAACTGCAACTCAGGCAGCCCCAGTGGCTCAGCAGTTTAGCACCGCCTTTGGCCCAGGGTGTGATCCTGGAGACCTGGGATCGAGTCCCATGTCAGGCTCCCTGCATGGAGCCTGCTTCTCCCTCTGCCCGTGTCTCTGCCTCTCTCTCTCTCTCTCTCTCTCTCTCAATCTCTCATTAAAAAATAGATAAAATCTTTAAAAAAAAAAAAAACTGAAACTCATGTTGGTTTTAACGTTTTAAGAATTTTAAATTAGGGATGCCTGGATGGTTCAGGGCATGATCCCAGGGACCTGGGACCGAGTTCCACATCCCCTGTGGGGAGGCTGCTTCTCCCTCTGGCTGTCTCTGCCTCTCTCTGTGTGTCTCTCATGAATAAATAAATAAATCTTGTTTAAAAATTTTAATTCAAAAATGTCTTCCAAAGGCTAGTTTTTTAAAGTATTAGTGTTTCTCTGTAAATATTTATCTGTGCTGGCCAATCAGGTATTATGACTGACCAAAAATCATCATGTACAGGTGATCGATTTTCAAAAGTAATAAAGTACATTTAACACTAAAAAGAAAAAGGGCAAATGAACAGCGTATCATTTGTAGTTTTCATCATACACTTTTACCTTAAAAACTTTTAGGGTAGGGCCTGGGTAGAACTAAACAAATGTTCTTGTTGTCTGTTGTTACATAACAACTTAATGTATAGAATCATAATATAGTAAATCCTCTTGTCTAAGGAATCATCTGTTGATTCTACTTATGGAGATGAAGTCTTTTTAGTTTCCTTGGGCATATGTCACAAAAAAAAATGTTTCATTTTTGCAATTTTTTTCTAAAATTGGGCATTGAAATGTAGGAAAAATTTCCAGGCCTCTTTCTCCTTAGAGATATATTTCAGGGATCTGAGTTGTTGTTGTTGTTTAAATGAACTCCTAATACCATATACTAATTAGAATTAAGTTTTTAAAATCTCAGCTGTTTTAAAGTTTTAGAGCTATCAAGGTGTCTTGCCAAGTTAACCAGGCCTCCATGGGGACACACCAGTATTTAAGAAGAATCTGCATTCCCATGGCCCTTGTGAATGACTTTAAGTCTTTATCTGAGAAAATGAGCCTGGGAATGATATTTGATATTTATTCATTGAGGACACTATCTCATATTGAAGGTGATTTGTATCAATTTATTTAAATACATTACAGGCAAATGTGGGGCTGAACCTTTCCCTGAGTTTACAAACTACAGCTTATAAAAGCAAATATAGCTTGGAAATAGGCCCCATCTGTCTAACTCCAACCTTATACCAGCAGTTTATGTGGAGGGCAGTAGGGGAAAAAAGGGAAGATTTAGTTAAAATTTTAAAAGAACCCTCTCCCCCTCAGTGTTATTCTTTTTTTCTCTTTCTTTCTTTCTTTCTTTCTTTCTTTCTTTCTTCTTTCTTTCTTTCTTTCTTTCTTTCTTTCTAGATTGGGCAATACAAGATGATTTTCTCTTCCTAGCCTGTCCTATTTCATGATTTATCCTCTTTCTCTCCAGGTTTAGCTTTCATCCTGGCTATCTTCCCTGCACATCATTTCCCTCGAGTGCATATATTCCCATAGGCATAACTGTACACATCAACCTATATTTTTGAAAGCTTTTCTTCCACCCTGATCTTCTAATTATAACTGCCTGGTATATTGTTAATTAAAAATTGTCTGTGACAGGGTACCTGGGTGGCTCTGTTAGTTAAGTGTCAGACTCCTGATTTCAGCTCAGATCATGATCTCAGGTCATGAGATGGAACCCGACATCAGGCTCCACACTCAGTGCAGTTTGCTTGGGATTCTCTCCCTTTCCCTCTCCCTCTGCCAACCCCCCCACCTCCCTGCTCACGGGTGCTCTGTCTCTCTCAAATAAATAAAAAAATCTTTTAAAAAATTGTGACTTTTTCTAGTTTAACATAGAGGAATGCCTTAAGCATATGTGGATGTGTTTAAGCACTGCTTTCTAAACCCATTGATGAAAACAGTTAATATTTTATACCGTAGATTTGCAGAGTGTGGTGTCTACCTGAAGAACATCTGACTTTAAAAGGAAAGATGCTATCTCCAAATGACAAAAAGTTAGAAAAACTGGATCCATTTTATCGACCTTCTATGTCCAAGCAGAAGACCAGCGCAGAAATCATAAGTGAAGCACGAAATGCTTTAAGAACAGTTGGGACCCAAAGACCATTTACACCACGGGAAGACCAAAGAAAACTATTTGGGCCTACATCTTCAAGAACACCAGAAAATAGACCTCCTTCCTCCTTCAGGTAATGACATTTCTCTGCCTGTACACTTGGATATGTAAGCCACCAGATGACACTTTCCCTTAAATTCTAGTTATGGATAGTTGCTTTTTTTCATTTTGATGTCTGCTAATTACACCTCTTGTTTCTATTCCAGATTCCTAAAGGTAAGTCCAGACCTTGGGTCCAAGAAGTTGCTTTGGTTTGAAATGGTGTGTAGTGGTTGCCATACCAACTATATAAAGCAATATGAACAAAGTTTTTTTTTAAAGTCTCTAATATACATTTCTTCTTTTCATTATTCAATATTTCTAATACCCCTAAAAGCAATGAAAAAAAACTTATCAATAAAATGTTCTAAGTACTACGATTTTTTAAAATACTGCTTCTCCCTTAAGGTGATGCATTAAATGCTTTTGTTTTGAGGCTAGAATTAACTAACATATAGTAGAAATAAATTATTCTTCACAAACTAATATTTCTGTTCCATCCCCTGTGCTAGCCTCCATGCATCCAGTTTTGAGTCATCTGATTCCAGGCCCATCTCTGGTGCTCGTCTCAGTCCACTAGAGCTTGTGAGTACTTTATATTACCATGAGTGCTGTGAAATGGAATTGGCCCCAAATACTTGGAATCAGTACTTGTATATGCTAAGGATCATATAGACTTAAGTTTACTGATAATTTATTACGAAAGCAATTTCTTTTATATTTCTTCAAATATAATATTTTATGTCTAATGAAATACTTCTACTATTTTCCTATAGTTTGATAATAAAGAAGAATTTCAGAAATAGACAATAACCTGGCAAACAGAATGTTTTACAATATTTTTTGTTTTTCATAATTTTTAAAAAATTTATGCATATAGATTATTTTTAACAGTCACATATACAAATAAATTACATATTGTGTGTACATAAGGTGCCAAAGATTTGTTACCCAAAACACTTCAGGGGTCTCTTGTCCCCTTATTCTTCATTCTACTTTTCCCAGTGGCTTTCACTTTAAACTCTTTTGGCACATTCTTTTGGTATTTATATCCAAAAATTTTAATAACACTGTCTTGTTCCTCTCTGCCTTATGAGCTTGAGGAATTATCTAATGACTTCTCACTAAAGAAGATGAGGGTTTAACTCTTGTCTTTCCTCCCACACATCCTCACAGTGTATTCATCCTTTTTATCTCCACTGCTATTCCCAATATAGACATATCATACTTTTGGTTAGATCCCTTTTCTCTATGATTATATAAACCCTGTTTACAACTGAGCCTTGAACTAATAATGATGACTACTTCTCCCTCCGTATGCCACTTTTTGTTTTCCCTGGTGTTAATAATTGCCTTGCTTTTTTAGTTTTCTATGATTACCATTTCAATCCCAAACTCTTCCCCAGGGATCTAAATCTCCTCCACCTATTCAGGTACATGAGGTATTCTTTTGATTCATCTTTTGGAGAACTTTCCCCACTTTCTTCCAGACCATTTACCCTTGGCACCTGGCACACAGCTTGCTTTTCCCTCTTATCATGGCTATCCTGTCTCCTGTATCCCATGTTTTTCTCTTTCTTAATGTACTTTTGGAGGATTCCTCTAGTAGCTTCTACAGAAAAGATGTATGGCAAGTACACTATTTGAGACCTTGATTGCTGTTTTTTCTCTCTAGAAGTTTGTAGGATTTTTCTTTCTGTTTTCAGTGCTCTGAAATTTCATGATAATGGACCTTTGTGTTAGTCCATTTTCATCCACAGTGCTGGGCACTTTCAATGGAATCTCATGCCCTTTAACTCTTGGAAATGTCCTTGAATTATTTTGCTATGTCTTTCCCTCTTTTTTGTTCTGTTTGCTCTTTCTGGAATATATTATTCCAATATAGAGGAGTCCTTGGACCAGTACAGTTTTCTTTTCTTTTTAAAATTTTTATTTCCCATCTTTTTTTGGAAGAGACTTTATCTTCTAATCTTTTGTTGAGTTCTTTTCATTTCTGCTTTCATATTTTTAAATTATTTAATTATTTTTTAATTTCCTAAAAGCTTTTTCCCTGCTCTAAGTTATCTTTTCTTACCTATACTATTCTTATATTTCATGGTTGTAGCATCTTATCTGAGTATATTAATGATAATTTTGATTTTTAAATTGTTTCCTTCTTCCTTTAAAATCTCTGTTATGTTTTGTGTTTGTGGTATGTGTGTCTTTGTGTGTGTGTGTGTGTGTGTGTGTGTGTGGCTTAAATGACAGATATTTATTTTCTCACAGTTCTAAAGATTGAAAGTCAAAGATCAAGGGGGCAGTCGGGTTGATATCTATTGAGGCCTTTCTCCTTTGCTTGTAGATGACCATCTTCTCCCTTTGTCTTTATATGGTCTTCCCTCTGTGTCTCTGTTGCACTTTTATGTTTATTTTGGTCCCTGTTTTTCATATTGAGGCTCCCCTCTAATAGCTTATGCTGTTTGTTTGGCTGTTCTTATTTGAAAGTAGAAGCATGTGGAATAGATATGTTAACCCATAGTGATACCTACCCACAACAGGGAGGTCTGGCTGGGCTGTGTTGTTTGTGAAACCCCCAGGAGCAAGTATCTTTAGGGATGTTTTTGTGGCTAGTTAATTCTCTATAGAAGTATCTTCCAAGCTCCTGTTGTAGAGTGGCTCTCTATTTTATGTTTCTGTCTTTTGACACCTATGTATTATTCTTAATATTCTGTAGTTTTGGGAGATTCACTCAGTTTGGGCCTATTCTTTCCTAAAAAAATCTCTTGTTCTAGAGTTAACCTAGTCAAAGCCAGTTCTTGTCAAACTGGTACAGTCTCTGGACTGCAGGATTAGATATGAGGCAAAAATAACATTGACATTTGCCTCTGTTTATGGTCACTATAATTATATTTCTTTACTGCAGAATGGTTAGATGCTATGTGCAAAGTAAAAATAGACTCAGAAATCCCCATGTTGAGTGAAATAACTCCAGTAGTTTGAACTCTTTTTGTTATTGATTATGTAACAGTCCTAAGTATGTTTCACTACAAACTATAACTAAAGTATGGAGCCCCCAGTCAAAAAATTCTGAAAGTGAATTTATACTACCTGCCCCTCCACCTTATTTCCTTTTTTCCATTTCACCTTTGAGGGAATCCTCTGACTCCCAGAACTACTGTCGTGGCAAACGAGGGAGATAAGAAGAAGTAGAAGTAAAGGACAAGGGAGTGGGGAAGAAGGAGACAGCTGAAGGCTGGGTCTGGAGTATATCATAGTTAAGGGGCTTACTTGCTGAAAAAATTTGTGAAGACCTGACCGACTGAACTTCAGCACTTTCTGGCTCTAGGTCGCTTTCTCAGGCTAGGTTGCCTTTTAAGAATTCCTCAACTAGCAGTCAGTTAAGGAAGAGGGACCAAGGAAGCAGCCCATTCCAACTCCTACATTTAACAGGTCAGCTTACCTCCTTGAGCTTATATGTTTCCCCCTCTCCCTGTTTCTGTCCTTCCCCACACCCTGCACAGTCTGGCCTGTGCTCCTCCCACCTCCCACCCTCCAGCAGGCAGTAGGCTCCTTGCACTCAGGGGTGCCCTGTGCCCTGACCACTCAGGCCTCGGTTGCCTGGCCTGACTGCCTCAGCAATGTTCCCGTTAGCACCTGTAATCATATAAGACAGGAGGGAAACATGTATACCTGGTTGCTATATTGGTATGCCCTGGTACATTTGTTTTCTTTTTTTGCAGCTCCCTATCTTCCCACGACAGCTCTGAGATGTGGAGCTGTCGGTGGTAGTAGTTATTTCTGTTTTCATTCCACTACCCTGGTTAACTGGTGTTCAGATTTATATACACAGGAACAGCTGCTCTCTTACTTTGGATTGTATGAAGTAGGAAAAGAGATGTGACCCTGTGAATAAATAGAAGGTTTTGTCTTCATCATTATTATTGTCAAAACAGAATTCTCCCGTGTTTCCTAAACCTACAAATTCTGGTTGTTTAAGTCGCAAATATTTTTATTAAACTTTTTATTGACATGCAGGAGAGACTCAGATCATAAGTATGCAGCTTGATAAATTTACACAAACTCACCACACTGTAATCAGCATTCAAAAAGAAAAAATAGATCATCACCAGCACATCAGAAACTGCCTCCCCGGGGGTGACTACTGTCTTGATTTCTCACAGCAAAGACTAGGTTTTTAAATTTTATTTATTTATTTATTTTAGAGATAGAGCACAAGCAGGGGGAGGAGCAGAAGGAGAGGGACAAGCAGACACCATGCTGAGCACAGAGCCCACCAGAGGGCTTGATCCCTGGACCCTGAGTCCTGAGCTGAAATCAAGAGTCAAATGCTCAAATGACTGAGCCACCCAGCCGCCCCCAGCATAGATTAGTTTGAGCCATTTTTTACATTTTACAGGTCCCAGCTCCAAGTATTTGACAAGTAAAAAAATATATTTTTAAAAGGAAGGGCCTTGGAATCCCACATATACCTGGGGGTAGGGGAAATCCAGGGTAAAAGAAAGCAGAATGCGAATGTCAAAGCAATGGTTTTCTCCTGTCACTGTTTCTGAATGGGAACGTTACAGCAGCCAGCGAGTCACATGCTGAGAATGACAGAGGAGCCCAGCGTACCTGTGGAGAAAATCATAGTCATAGAGATGCACATACAATTGCCACATCTAAAGGTTATGTGCTTGTAGGAGTTTTTTTTTTTTTATCAGCTTTACTAAGGTATAATTGATACACAGTTGTACGACTCAGGGTTTTCCAGAAAAAAAAAGGAACCAGTAGTCAGATACATACATACATACAGATATATAGGAAGAGATTTATTTTGAGGGATTGCTTCCCATGATGAGGGGGGACTGAGAAGTCTGCAAGCTGCAGGCCCAGGAAAGCCAGTGGGATAATTCCAGTCCAAGCCTAAAGGCCTGAAAAACTGTGGGGGAGAAGGTAACCGGTGGTGTGTGACTCCCCATCTGGGTGGGAAGGCTCGAGAAGCAGAAGCACCGGTGTCCAAGGGGAAAAGATGGAGGATGTTTCAGCTGAAGCAGAGAAGGTGAAAACAGCCTTCCTCACTTGCAGGCATTTTTAATATTTGCTTTCTAATTTCCAAGAGACCTTTTAGTGTGTGTGTGTGTGTGTGTGTGTGTGTGTGTGTGTGTGTGTTCTGTTGTTCTACAAATGAAATCATGGCAACTTCCTGAGGTGAAATGTAGCAGACCTGCCTTCCGGTAGAACGACGGTGACCCCACCTTTCCATGTGGTGATCCAGAGGAGCCGTGTCAAAAATTGGTCAAGGCCTGCTGTGCTGGGGTCAGAGTCAAGGCTGGGCAGATTCTTTCAATGTTCCAGGAATTTCATCTTTTTTGATTGGGCGGTTCTATGAGAACAGTCTTTCATTCTTCAGCAGCTGGAACAAATCTTAAAACTTGACTTTCCCAGCATCCTTGATCACCTTCAAGTCCCCAGTTAGTGTCAGGGCACACAAAATGAGGGAGGTAAGGTCCTCGAGTGAAAATTTCAACTTACTTGCAATGTTCTCTGAATTCTAAAATGAAGTGAATCTTGTAAGAAAAAAGTTTGTACCGTTTTGCTCCACGAAAGCCAATTTGCTCTGCAAAGTGGAAGAACATTTTGTAGAACCTGGCAGGATGGAAATTGATGGCTTGGTTAATAGTTTTCCCTTGAAGAACCAAAAATGCTTACATGTATTACTTTATGCTTTAAGGAGTCCAGTGAGATATAGGAATAAATAATTTTAGTTAAGGACCGTAGTCAAATGGGACTTATTTTTCATTATACAAACAGTGACTGATTTTGCACTAGGAGAATGATGTCCTTTATCAAGGAGGTTTGATCTTGCCATCCTGAGATACTTGAGTTATTTTCTTTTGGGTAAAAATTAGCTTTGTTCATGTTCCCTTTTTATAAGATCTTTTACTTAGTACCCAAAACATTTAGGGCATCTATAAAAGAAGACATTTACTTTATTTACGTTAGTACTGTCTGGCAGACTTTCTAATCTTTGTTTCAAGATTCGAGATACCCACAGAGTACACGCATTCTGAGATAAGAAAACCTCATATCTACATTTAATACTGAGATTATCCTTATGTATTTAATATTTCAGAACTATAACTAAGGCACTTATTTTCCTGCATTATAAGCTTAACTTTTTTGTTGTTGTTGTTACTATTAGCTTCATGGCCTGAGTCATATTCTTGTGAATATGTTGCAACAAGTTAGGGAGCCGAAAAAGTAAAGCGATTATGAGGGAAATACAGCATGATTTATACAGGCCAGTGAGTGTTGTCTCCTTCAGAAGAGACCTCTCTGAATTCGAAATCTTTTTTCCAGCAAGGTTGTGTCAGAGGCTAGGGTCTTGGCTCTTGAGACGTCTTGGCTCTTGAGACTTAAAAGTCACTTGGAACCAAATCTGGCAAATAAAGACTGAAGGGAGCTAGTGTTTCTCAAGCCTCCATAACAGGAATTGTACGTATGTCAATGTCCCTGCAAGAAGGAGACTCTCTCCATTTGATAGCTGGGCAAGTGCAGAGAAGTAAACAGCCTGCCCAAGTTCGCAGAACTAGCAAATGGATTACATTCCAGTTTGGTTTGATCCCAGAGGCATTTACTCTTCCCCTATAGTAGGCTGATTCTTTTATTTGCCCTTTTTCTGTGTGTGTGTGTGTGTGTGTGTGTGTGTGTGTGTGTTTATAAGACTTTATTTATTTATTCATGAGAGACACAGAGAGAAAAGCAGAGACATAGGCAGAGGGAGAAGCAGGTTCCCTATGGGGAGCCAGATGCGGGACTCGATCCCATGACCTGAGCCAAAGGCAAATGCTCAACCGCTGAGCTACTCAAGCATCCCTACCCTTTTCCTGTGTTTAGAAAAATGTATCTCTAAAGTCATAAAGCTAATTTTTCTTCTGTCCAGTTTATGGGTTGATTCTGGACGTAAAAAATTTCAAAAAAAATCTTTTGAAAAATATCATTATTGAAATAAGCAACTTCTTGGAAGAAGAACTCTAATATGTTCTAGTACGTTCTATGTTCTATTAATGTATATGAGAAAGTGAATGTTCAAAATTATGTGTCATATATGATAGGTAGCGTCACCTATTTTACCAAATCATCTGACTTGAATTTCACACTGGATTTCTAAAAAATTTGTTGGTTTACCCATTGGATTTAGAGTCACTCATTTCATATATTACATAAGTGACTTTAGGAACTTTTAATTCGATTGTTTTTGGTTAGAGAGCTAAAAGCACCTGTGGCCATAAAAATTCCTCTTTCAAAAAAATTCCTCTTTCATAAACAGATACTCATGTTAAAGTTGGAGGGAGGAAGGGTGGATCACCAAGCAACACCAAAAGTGGGAGGCCCCTGTAAGAAATTGGAGGCCACCACCATCTGGAGGTGAGACCACAGGGTGGTCTGAGTGGCATGGTGCTAAGTGCTTCAGTGCTAGTATTTTTTAGTCTTTAAGGAATTGGAATTTTGCCAGTAATGTTCCTTTTCTAAGGGTGTCAGCAATTCTTGAGATGTAGAATTTATTTGAGAGACAGATCACAAGCTATGGGGAGGGGCAGAGAGAAAGGGAGAAGCAGACTCCCTACAGAGAAGGGAACCTAACTGGGGGCTCAACCCCAGGACCTGAGATCATGACCTGAGCCAAAGCAGCCACCTAACTGACTGAGCCATCCAGGCTCCCCAAAACATTTAAAAATATATTTATTCATCTGAGAGAGAGAGAGAGAGAAAGCATGAATCGAAAGGAGGGTCAGAGGGAGAGAAAGACAGACTCCTTACCGAGTTTGGAGCACAACCCAGGGGCTCACTTAGGGCTCCATGCAGGGCTCAATTCCAGGACCCCAAGATCAAGACCTGAGCCAAAGGCAGATGCTTAACCAAGCAAGCCACCCAGGCCCCGCCCCCCCAAAGTAAAACATTTTTATATAAGTCCTAGACAACTTCTTATTCTTATGTTTTAGACTTTATAATCTAAATCATTCAAGAATTTTTATATTCTTAAAAAAATACTTTCGTGGAGTCCAAAATATGTAAAGAGAGTGTTTATGTTCCACAATATTTCTTGGCATATATTGGTGCTCAGTAATGGCTCTCTGAGCTGGCCAGAACACAAAAGTTCAGAAAAACGTTTTGAATACATTGTATGGAATTTTATAGTGTCATAGAGAGATCTGTTTGCTAGCAAGGATAATTTGTTTGCTCAAACATGCTAAGCATGGTAACAGAGTATTTAATATAATATATTTGACAAAAACAATGAAAAACTGTTATACATATAACACATTCAATAAAATGGGCCAATGAGATGTAGAATCAAGTGGCCGGGATGAAGCCAAGCAGAAAGCCCTGTGTTCTTCTGGAAGTGTCAGTGCCAGCTCCAGAGCTGTAAGTCCTGTTTGAGACACAGAAACTCACGCCAATTAATTGAAAAATCTCTTTCCAGAAACCAAAAGCTCCAGCATCTCCAACCACGGAGGAGGATCCTTGCCTTGCCTTTCCTAAACCCCCAGTGGACCCTGCGAAGATTAGAAGAATAAGCAGTGCCCGGGCGCGCTTATTCCGGGCGGCCTCCCAGGGGACTCTTCTGCCGGACAGGACCCTTCCTCCCACTGAGTGTAAGGCTGGGGTTTCATCCTTTGAAATCTGAGGGTGGGCATGTTTTTTGAATTCGCACACAAAAGCTATTTTTACATCTTTTTTTTTTTCCAAACCCCACAGGATTTTTACATTAACTAACAATTAATATTGTGCAAACCTGGTTAAGAAGCATTGTTCATATATGCTTCTGGGCATGTATGAAATATACCTAAGTGGCAGATTTTTTTTAAAAAAGTTACTTGGTAGGAAAAAAAATATTAGGATGTTTTCTAATGAAAGAGTTCACTTATATTGGAAATAAATGACTTTTACGTTAGAGTTCAAACAGTGGTTAATTTCATGAGGCACATTTGAGATTCATGTCATGTGCCCTAAGCTTAGGTCTTTGAAAATAAATACCTTTCCAACCCCACGTGACAAGTAAGCAGAAGTTGGATGCAGTTTTTCCAGTTCTTTTCCACAGAATTGCTGGTGGGCGTCTAAACCTGGAAACAGAGAAGCTGCAAACCGCATGTTCTAAGGTGTGTCCCAACCATTGGAATCACCCCTGTCCAGAGTATACCAAGAGAATTTTTTCAAATTCTGCGGGAAATGACCCATTAGTGAGATGGCAACCAATTTAGTGAATCACCAGGAGTGAATAAAATGAAATAGAATAGAATAGAACAGAACATCAGGGCGTAACATAGATAGTAAGGGTAAGCTTCAAAGAGACCTTACTGTAGTCATGTATCTGTGTGTCCAAGGTCGTATTATCAATTTATTATATATTTATATTAAACTATATTGTGAATTTATTATTGCTATGTGTAGCCAAAAAGTTGGAAAACCACTTTCCTAGGGGCTGAATGAACTGGCTCTCCTTCAGTCAATAAGGATGGATGAAGAGGGATAGGTTTACAGTCACAGAGAGGCGATTACCCGAGGATGGATCCCCAGAGTTACAAGCCGCCACCTGAGGATCCTACTTGTTTGACATACAAGCATTTTCTTTTAGTCACCAGTATTTACATGTAGCATATCTCATGGAAGAATCCAGATGTACGACCTCTTGAGAAAAATTGGAAGGTCTGGCAACACTGGGCCCCCATTCCAGGTAGCCCCCACCCCCATTAGCCCAGGGTGTGAGCTGCAGCTCCCTATGTCTCCCCAGCCTGCTTCACTCATATTCTGGCCCCTCTGCTCCCTCGTGATCCCTGACATAGCCAAGGAGGTAGAATCAAGAAGAAAGGAAGAGACAAAGAGGCAATACAGGGCGTGCATGTCACACCATAATGGATGGGATGTGTAATTAGGCAACTTGGTTTACCTTGATGTCCCAATTTGTTTCTTTTCTAACAGTCAATCAGCTATTTATTGAGCCCCTTCTAAGAGCCAGGCACCTCCCTAGGTCCACGGGGCCCTGCCCTCAAGGAGCTTGTGAGGGGAGATAGCAAACAGGAAAACAAAGAAATAAAATAATTTGGGTTCCCTCGAGGGTTATGAAGAAGATAAGCAAGATAATGGGATGGAGAATGTCTGTGGCAGGGGTACTTTGTGTGAGCTCAGGTGACACTGGAATGCGTCCTTGAGGAGTGGACAATGTGCCCGCACTGAGGGGCCACAAGGCCCGAGAGGGGAGGAAGGTCACTCAGGCGGTGCAGGACCCGAAGGCCAGTGTGGCTGCAAGATGGTTCCCCATGGGGACATGGAGGGAGCTCAGGCCACAGCCCAGGAGGGCCAGGCTGGGCAAAATGGCCCAGACTCTATGCGGCTTGCCCTGAAGAGCCAGAGCAGGGCTTCAGCAAGGGACAGACGTCACCTGACTTAAATTTCTCAACAATAGCTGCGCATTAGAATCACCTGAGGAGCTTTTCAAACGTTCCAGCCACGGAGACCCAGGCACACCAATTAAATCAGAGAGGATTGGTAATTGCGGGTACAAAGCTCTTGCCAACATGGGAAGGGATGGGATCTGGGATCCCAGGGTGGGGGAGTGAGGTCAGACTAGGTAGGTTCCTAGGTAGGAACGGTGGCATTCCTTATAATCGGGAGGCAGGGCTGCTGGAAGGGTGCTGTTTGCTAAGTGTTTCGCTTCTGGGCCTGAAGGCTGCATACGCATTCGTGGTTTAACTCTTGGTAGCTCCCAGGTGAGAGCCCTGCCGCCTCCCAAGCTGCTCACATCCCTGTGCAGGTGCCTGGGCAGCTTCACCCGCCACCCTCCTCTTCCCTGCCTCCCCCTGGCTCGGCGCCTTCCCTCCGGGGCCACCGCAGGGACCACCGCGCTCTGGGAGGTGCCGTCTGCGGCTGTCCTTTCCCGGCACTGAGGCCACCCTGGCTGGTGCCGTTCCTGTATCCACGCTGTTGGCAGGTGCCCGCTGCGCATCCTCCCCGGGTCCGGGTCGGCGCTCAGGAAGCGATGGCAGCGAAAAGTCATCGTCATTTTAAAAGCGCACATTGCCCAATTGCAACACCTTCTGATGCGGCGGCCTTGCTTGGACTCATTGACCTTTGTGCAGGAGCTCCCCGGGCTTTGTCTCAGAGCCTCTGTTGTGTAGGAAAGGCATCCTTCGCGGGGTGACTCCAAGGCAGCTGTGCTTGGAGACCGAGGGGGCGCCCCTGCCTTTGATCATGAGGTCACTTGTAGCTGACTCTGCCACGGGCAGGCAAGGGGTGTGCTGGCAGGGTTGGGATTCCTGATTTAAGAAAATGAAAGGGGTGGGGGGGATCCCTGGGTGGCTCAGCAGTTTAGCGCCTGCCTTCGGCCCAGGGTGTGATCCTGGAGACCTGGGATCAAGTCCCCCTTGGGCCTCCCTGCATGGAGCCTGCTTCTCCCTCTGCCTGTGTCTCTCTCTCTCTCTCTCTCTCTCTCTCTCTCGTTCTCTCTGTGTGTGTGTGTCTCTCTCTTTTTCTCATGAATAAATAAAGTCTTAAAAAAATAAAGGAATAAAAAAATTTTAAAAAAATGAAAGGGGAAGAGACGTGCATGGTCAGCTTCATAGGACTCACGGTGTAATTGCTCTGTTCAAATGGGCTTTTTGGCTGGCGGTTGGCAGTGTTGCTAACACCGCCCCGTTACCCAAGCCCGAACGAGACCACAGGGCAGTCTCCACCTTCTCACCCTCCCTGCCCTCTTTACCTTCACGCAGCCCTCGCCGGGCTCTCTGCGTGGGCTTCCACGCGTCTCCTGGCTCTGCACTTCCCTGTCCCACCGCTGCCCCACTGCTGTTATCAACTGTCGCCTTGTGCCTGGTCTTCTGTCCCCCCACCCCCCGCCTTGCTCCATCCTCAGCTCACTGAGGACCCTCAGAGCAGCTGGAAGAGCCTGGAGAAGCCAAGCTGCCAACCACACATGGCTGTGAGCAGCAGCCTCATCCCTTTATCCCAGTGGACCATGAAAAATGATTATCTTCTGGGTGTGCCATATGGGACAAGGGGGCAGGAAGGAAATAAAAATCGGATTGCATCATCTTCTCACTGAAAACCCTTTGGAGGGCTCCCTGGGCCTGAAGGAGTGTTTGCCAAAGTGAGTTCCAGCTTTCCCTTGGAAGAGGGGTTCAGCACTCAAATCAGTTTGCCTTCCTCCTCTCCCTGTTGGAGAGCCCCAGTGCACATGGGCACAGTTGAATGTTGTAAAGATGCCTATTTAATTTTAATTCAACCCAGCATTTTATAAATGTACTTGACTGTGGAATCCGTCTTTTGAAGAATGCAGTTTGAGAAATATTGACCTAGCACAGAAGTTGGCAAACTTTCTCTGTAGAAGGCCAGAGAGTAATTATTTTAGGCCAAATCGGCCGTATAGTCTCTGTTCAACCTACTCAACTGTGCCGTTGTAGTGGGAAAGCAACATTGACTGATTTATGGCCACCAAAACTTGAATTTCCTGAAACTTTCACATCTTACGAAATAGCGCTCTCCTTTTGAATCCTTCCCAGCCATTGAAAAATGTAAAAACCGTTCTTAGCTTGCAGGCGCGACAAAAACAAGAGGCAGGCTAGACCTGGTGGCTAGGTTGCCAACTCCTGGTCCAGGGAATGAAGTCTCTACACCTCAGCATGCACAGCTCTGTAGCGATCTAGCCCCAGCCTGACATTCCAGGCCCTTCTCTTGACTTTCATTTGCCTTCCGTCCACGGCCTGTGCACCAGCAGTTTGGAACTCCTTGCAGTTCCCCACACCTGTCCTGCTCTTCCAAGCTTCTTGCAGGATCTGCTATATAATTTGCTGGACCCACTATAAACTGAGAATGTGGAGCTCTTTGTTCAAACATTGTTGAGAATTTCAAGATGGTGACAGCAAAGCCTTCAACCAAGTGTAGGGCCCTTCTAAGTGTGGGACCCTGCTTGGGGTACACACGCACAAAACTAGCTCTGACTGCAGACTTTTGTTCCTTTTTCCCAGAACTCCTTTTTGCCTCCTGTTAGTCCTTCAGAATACTTCTCAGTCTCCGCTTGCTTTATAAATCTTTCCCTGACCTGTTCCCAACCCCTCGGGACACTCTTATTTTCTGTACTGCCCTTACCTGGCTCGGACCAGGCTGTACTACATTTCTCTCCTTACACGTCTGTCTCTTTGTCTCCCCCTATTAAGACTGAGCGACTTCAGGAGGAAAAGAAGTTTCCTTTATCTGTAGCCTGAGAACCTAAAACAGGTGCCAAAGCAGTATCTGTGAAATGGAACTGTTCCCGCATGGTAATCCCACTCATTGTAGACTTTGGAATTTTACCCATGATCCATTACAAAATTAACACAGAGTGCTATGGACATTTACCAGGGACACACAGGGTGTTGTTACTCATGCTCAGTTTAATGGTGGACATCCATCAGGATAAGAGTGAGCCCCAGGGCAGCTTCTCCCTGTAGTAATAACTGACAAGCTCATTCCAGTAGATTGTGAAGTTAGATGGGCTGCAGCAACTCCACCTATGAGTATGGATGTGTTTCCCCTCTAGAATAGAAGCTCCCTGGTGGCTGGGACTTCTTGTTCATCACTAGACCGCCAGCGCCTGGCACAGCACCTGACACATAGCAGCGAGTGCCTAATAAATATTCATGGAGTAAATGAATGAAAGAAATGCTAAAATGTAGGCATAGACTAAAAATGCTTTACTTGAAACAAAATATGTGCTTTGTAATTCAGTAGGGAAGATATTTAAGGCAGCGTGGTGCTACAGAGCGAGCCCTGGACCAGAAGTCGGGGTTCTTGGGTTCCCTTAATCATGATGACAATAACCTCTAGGTTTTGAGTAAATCACTTTACTAGGTCATATCATTTCATTCTCACCACACCCCTAAGAGGTGGGGACCACCGAGGAAGGTGAGAGAAAAGTTGAGTGACCTGCCTGAGTCACTCAGCCAGTACTTGACCCTGAGCCTGATGGAATGCAAAGCCTACACTCTGCACTGTACAGCCCTGGCTCTCCCTGCGCTTGCTCTGTGAGCCTAGACTGGTCACTCAACGTTTGGATTTTCAGTTTTCTTATCTGAAAAATGAAGTTTAGACTAGCCAATCTTTAAGTTTCCTTTCAGCTTTAAAATTCATTGAGAGCAGGGAGCTTGGTCGGAGTGGACTAGGTGGTTTTGTTGGTTTTTAATGGTTTGTTGAAGTGCAGAAAAGAAAACCTTGAGTTGTTTTGGAGAAGCTTGCAAAAACAATATTTTTCTACATGAACCTCATCCCCACATTCCCATTCAAAAAAATATATTTTATCTGAGACACAAGTGTGGTATCAGCTGCACGGATGAGCTATTCCTAACGTCCACTTGCTGATAAAGAAAGTGTTGTGTTGTAAGCCTAAGAATCTGTACTCATAAACACAATAGATGTTTTCGGTTTAGAGATTGGACTTCTTTTTGCAACTCTCATTATCTTATTCCTCTTTAGAAAGCCTTGTAAGCCAATGCCCTCAGCTTCCTACTAGCCAGCAGTGGTATATAAGGCCTCCACGATCTGGGTGCTGCCCCTCTGATCAGCTCTCTTCCTCTCCTCCCTCACATACTCCACTCCTCTTGTACCTGAAGCATGCCAGGCACACTCCTGCCTTAAGACCTCAGTAGCTGTTATTCCCTCTGCAGGAAATTCTGTCTCTGGTCAACCCGTGGCTAGATGTCTCACCCCTATTAAAGGCTTGCCCTACTATGTCTACCCTGTTCAAAACTGCTGCCGGTCCCCATCCCCAATCCTCTTTGATTTTCTCCATTTTTCTATTTTTGCTTTTTTTTCTGTAGCACTCATTATCTTATGTCATGTACCTCGTTTATTACAGAACATTATTTATTACCTATTTATACCTATTAGGACATAAGTCCTATAAAGTCAGGGTTCTTTGTTTCATTACTAATATAGCCCAAGTGTCTAGACCAGTGCCTGACATCAGGGAGGCACTCAGTATTTTTTTTTTTTTAGATATTTTATTTATTTATTTTAGAGAGAGAGGGAGAGAGAGAATCCCAAGCAGGCTCCATGCCTAGTGCAGAGCCCAGTGTGGGGCTCAAACCCACAACCCTGAGATCATGACTTGAGCTGAAATCAAGAGTCAGACACTTAATCAACTGAGCCACCCAGGTGTCCCAGCACTCAGTATTTTTTGAAAAAGAAATTATTAAGATAATCAAATTCAGGAAAAGGAGTCCTCATTCTGGGATGCAGAAGTGTTTATATGGACCAAGTTATTCATAAAACCTACATTTGAGTATTTGTCCTCTGGTAGACTCTGAGAGAGTAGAGAGTAGATTCATTTTTGATGAATTGATGCTGCCAAGCCTGAAATAGTGGTGAGGTCTTACAGATTTTGTCCACACAATTCTTGAAAGACTTGATTGTAAGTAATATAAAATTTTTAAATTGTATAAATTCTTAGATAGAAAAAAAAAAAACACCTGGAAATAGGGATTCCTAAAATCAGAACTGCCTTGACAAAACATTTCCTTGATCGTTACAGCAAAGAAGACAGTGGAATCCAAAGAAACAGTTGTGATGGGGGACCCCATGGTGAAAATAAATGGGATTCATTTAACAGAATCCGATGCCGTTGGCCACTTAAAGAGTCACCCACTTCAGCTAACTTATGATGGAAGCTTCAGTGAAATCAAGGAGCAAGAAACGTTCAAAGGGACAACATCCTTGCCATCTCATCTCAGAAGTGGAGGGTCAGTATTCTGATTTAGTTTTCTGGTTAGGATAACTGTGTCGTATACTAGTTTGTTTCCTAATCTTACATAGATGGTTGATTTGCATGTTCCCTTTCCATGAATAGAAAAGGTTTTTTTTTTTCTTATGGCAAAATAGAGTTGGTTTTACATCATTCCCTGTTTAATCCTCAGGAAAACATTTATTCATACCTGCCAAATGCTGCGCTGACAAGGCTGTCAGAATAGCAAAGCCTAACTTTGCTTTAGTTGGGCTGTTTCAGCCAGCCCTCCAGTGATGAGTGATCGTGCTGTTGTGTGCTATTTAGGATTCTTGCCTGGCTGGAAATCTCTCGTTCCCTCCCTTTGGATTGGTTTACTGTTGTTAATTCCACCAAAGAGTGGACACTTATTTTATTCCCCAGTGGAAACTTGTATTTAAATATTTATTTTGCAAACAGGTAAATAGACAAAAGCAGTAGAATCCTGTAGATTTCTGTTGTCTGTGATATCTCTCTGCTAATCCCTCATAAAATGAATTATTGAGAATTACTTTATTTCATACCATGTTCCTATAGGACTGTCTAGGGCTTCCCCTAGAAAATTGAGGAGCAATTTTCTTACCATCTTAAGATTTATGGAGAAATGTGAATTCTCACCCTGGTGTTTTCCTAGCGAAAGCTGGAATAACTGGGGCCTGGGGTGGGGGAGATGGAGCGGGGAGAGCAGCCTCTGTTCTCCACCCCCTGCCAGTAACGATGCTGAGATAGGCAGAAGGTCTTGGACTGGACCGGGTCATTCAGTTAAAAATATTTTTCTATGACTTTCCATTGGGCCATTGTGGACAACCGCCCGGTTCAAATTTGCTTAACAAGATTAAATTCCATGGGCCTTTTTAAGACCGAGTACTTGTTGCCCTCACTTTAGATTTTGGGTCTGACTTTGGCTCGTACACATGCAGCATATTTAAAGCTTTTCCCGGAACCGGCTGCTTGGCAGCTGGTTAGTTTAGCTGAACTGACCTTGTCTGCTGACACAGCCTGAAGAGTGTCGCACACACGGAGTTTATACGAGGCAACCTAGTAATCCTTGTAACGTTGCTTTGCGTTCAGTACATTTTTTAAATTAAAGGGGAAAAAAAAATCGAATGTCTCCTTAAGTGGAAGAGAATGACTTCAAATTGGGACTTTGGGAGCTGAGCACAAAACATCAAACTGGCCATTGCAACCAATCTTTTCCAGTCGGTGAATAAGAATAGGCTGCAGACCTCAGAGTTTAAACATAAAAGACTGCAGGAGAGCTTGTGTTTCTTTAGCACTGAAGTGAAAAGGAAACATTTATCTTGCTGCACCCATCCTTACAGTAATTAAAGTTGACTAGGAAAAACCAGACAAGAGCTGTTTTATTTTTATTTATTTTTTATTTTTTTGCGAACCTTCAGATGTTGCAGAATAATCTGGCAAGCCAGAGTTCATTATGTCTTCCTCAGTCTGGGACAGCAAAGGCATTTTCAGTTGCATATTTTATCCCACAAACAGCAAAGGAGAAATCAATTAGGGACTAGAAGCGCTTCTTCCTGACTGTCCCAAATTATGAGGCATTGGCAGTGCTAATTGTTTTCCTTTTGTTTGGTGAGGACGGCCTTTGCGTCCTGTAATGACTGTGCCTGAGTCGGGTTTGCAGTGCACCCTGGCGAGTTTAACTTCCCATAACATTTCTGCTTTATGAATCTTTACCTCCCTTAATCATAGGATGGGGTTTTGTTGAAATGGTGCCAAAAAAACAGTTTATACAGTAGGATTAAAACAAACCAGAAAATGGAAACTATTAGCAATTCTTTCATTAATTACGTTTGTGAATCAATCTGGGACACTTGATAATTGTTTCTCGTAAACATTTAAGTGAAGAATTCCAAGAAATGATCTTTGCTATGCAGTGCAGTATTCCCAGTTTTGATGCTAAAGCCTTACTCAATTAACATTTTTCCATCTTTAAGCCCTAATGTGGTAAATGAAGACTCTTGTCAGTGAACCCGGCTGGCAGAAGAAGGGAGGGGAGGGAATGCAAAACTAGAAAAGGAGGAGGCCTGGGAGGACACTGGCTCCAGAAGGAGCCCAAGCAGGTCTCCTAAAGGGGACAGAGGAAATGAGGACGTGCCTCCCACGCAGGGTCCTCACCCACTCGCTTAATGCGGGGGAGTCTGGCACCTTTAGGCTGCATGCCTCCAGGCTGGGGGGAGAAGGGACCAGTTTGTTCCAGTGAAATCGTACACCCTTCGTTTAGAGTATGGATAACTCAGACCTGGGATGGAATGGAGTGTCACTTTATGCTGGTCGTGATGGAAATAGGATTTGCTCAGCAAGGCATCATCATAAACAAGATCTTGGGGGACTATTTAACTTTACAAAAGAGAGCATCCTCTTGAGCACTTATCCAGCTATCATCTTCAAACAGTGTTGCAATTCTGACAGTCTCTGCGTGTCCAGCCAAGGAAGGGCCCATTTACGGTTTGGCAGGCCTGCCCCATAGCGGCACTCCATTTTCTCTTACTTTCTGTTGCCACGTGGATTGAAAATAAGAAAGCTTCCGTTAAAATACATATGTATGTATACCTCTATCCATCTATCCATTCGTCTATCCACTGGTTCAATCAGATGGACCCTTTCATACATCTGCTTAAAAACCTTTAAAGGCTCTCTATGTAAATCCTTGGATTTAGGTTCGGTTCTCTCTCAGCCATTTGACTTATCTGTATGGTCTTTGACAAGTCTCTTACCACGCTCAGGGGTGACCGTTTTCTAATCTGTAAAATGGAAATAACTGTGTTCCTTCACTCCCATCTCCTCCCAGCCTTTACTGTGGGCTGTGGAATGATTAATAAGGTTTGAAAGCCTTGTTTGTAAACTGTCAAGTGCCAATAGTACTATTTTTGGAATCAAAAAGAAGAAAAGAGGGCTCTTGGTTAAAGAGGGTAAGGAAAAGCATTCTACAGAAACTAAACAAAAGCAGCAAAGAATGAAAAACACCAAAATAAATGCCATCAATGAAGCAGAAAACTGGTTCCGACCTGAAACTACAAAACATGGAGCAAACTTTGCACGCTGCAGTGTGGGCTTGATTTTTTTTTTTTTTTTTTTGATCAACCTAGCATACTTGCCTTGCCTTTGGAGAGCAAGGTGTCTTGTATCATGCTCGGTCTATATTTAGAAAAGGGCTGACCCTCTTCTCCCTGCCTTACCTTCCCAAGGGTCCAGGGGGGATGATGTGGCCCCGGCCTGGCTTTCAAAGTTCATCTGTCCATCAGCCACAGCAGTTGGTTCAGACATGGGCACATGATCCAAAACAGACCAGCTGAGTTCCTCCATGGGCCTTTTGCCAAAGCCTTTGGGGAAAGTGCTCTTTCAAGTTCATAAGCTATAAAGATGATGTGGTCTTAGAGCCAACAGCAGCCATTTCATAGCCTTCTGGAGGGTGACTCTGAGTGGGGACGTGACATATAAACAGAGCTAAGGAAATGGAGACAGTGACAGTGTATCAAGGATGATACATACATACCCCTAGATCCAGGGTACCTGATACCACCAGATCCACATTGTAGACCGCTCTGTCTTATGAACCAATATGTTCCTTTTTCTTTCTTTCTTTCTTCTTTCTTTCTTTCTTTCTTTCTTTCTTTCTTTCTTCTTCTTTCTTTCTTTCTTTCTTCTTTCTTTCTTTCTTTTTTTCTTCTCCCTCTTCTTTCCTTTCTTTTCTTTCCTCTATTTATTTGTTTTGACAGGGACAGCTTGTAGTACTTCAGGTTAGGTTTTTGTCTCTTGGAATAGTGCAGCCAGGAGTCCAGTTAACCTGCCAGATTCTACAAAGTATTGATGAAAACAAGGGGTAATTTGAGAGCAGATACTGACCTCCTCAGACCTAGACCAAGAAACAGATTTCACTAAGAGTGAGTGTCTCAGTTCAGAAGGTAATACATCCAATAGTCTTTAATTAAAGAAATGAGACTTAAAGAGTGGGCCAGCCCCAGAAAAAGTAGAGATGCCCCTGCAAGGACCTTGGTGAAAGGACAGGGGGATGGGACTGAGGGCGATGCGATCCTTATTTCCTGTGGGCCAGCTGGTATGCATGCACACGTATGTGGTAGTGGTAGGGGAGGTTTGCTAGGTTAGAACTCAAGGAGCCTATCTCAGCCTATTTCTGTGAGTGACAGCAACTTGCCACACACAGACCAAGCAGATACATGCTTTAGGTCAAAAAATAACAGACCTGGTGAATGGATGTTCAAGAATGCTGACTCAAGTTGGAGCTACAGAACACCCTGATTCTCTCCTTCTGTGGATCCTATGAATTCTTCAGCAAATAAATGGCTCTGTTTAAAGATAAATAAATACAAGGATAAGAGTTAACATAGAACTCAAGTGCAGATATGTAAAAAACAGAACAAAAGACAGATGAAGAAAATGGATCACAAAAGGCATTGCCCTCTAAACACAAGAGCTAAAACCATTTTCCATAGTGTCAAAATTAAAAAAAAAAAAGGAAAGAAAGACTGAGCTCTTTAGGTTCTAAGAATTCAAATTAGAAATTCTAAGCCCACTTTAAGAGATGAAAAATATATTTGCAATTCTCAAGAAGTGAAAGAAAAATGTATAAACACAGAAAGGAAAGTCGTATTAGAAGTAAAATGAGGGACGCCTGGGGGCTCTGTGGTTGAGCATCTGCCTTGGGCTCAGGTCATGACCCTGAGGTCCTGGGATCAAGTCCCACACTGGGCTTCCAACAGGGAGCCTGCTTCTCCCTCTGCCTGTGTCTCTGCCTCTCTCTGTGTGTCTCTCATAGATGGATGGATAAATTAAATAAATAAATAAACAAATAAATAAACAAACAGTTGAAAATGCAATGGTGTACAGACTAGAAGCAATCATACAAAAAGAAAGAAGTAGAAGATATGAAAATGATTAGAGCAATTAAGATAGATACAAGAGGCATGGCACTTGTATTCCTGAAGGAGTCTTCCTCCTCCTTCCCCCATCCCTCCCTAGTACTAGCGTACCTTCTTTTAAATCTTTTTAAAATTAAAATTCAATTAATCAACATGTATATTATTGGTTTCAGAAGTAGAGGGCAATGATTCATTCGTCAGTCTTTTATAACACCCAGTGCTCATTACATCACGTGCCCTCCTGAGTGCCTGTCACTCAATCACTCCATCCGTCCACCCCCACCTCCCCTCCAGCAACCCTCAGTTTGTTTCCTATGATTAAGAGTCTCTTATGGTTGGTTGCCCTCTCTGATTTCATCTTGTTTTATTTTTTCCTCTCTTCCCCTATGATCCTCTGTTTTGTTTCTTCAATATGAGTGAGATCATATGGTAATTGCCTTTCTCTGATTGACTTATTTTGCTTAGCGTAATATCCTCTAGTTCCATCCACGTTGTAGCAAATGGCAAGATTTCGGGTTTTTTGATGGCTGAGTAGTAGTCCATTGTGTGTGTGTGTGTGTGTGTGTGTGTGTGTGTATAAATATACCATATCTTGTGTGTGTGTGTGTGTGTGTGTATAAATATACCATATCTTCTTTATCCATTCATTTGTAGATGGGACATCTGGGCTCTTTCCACAGTTTGACTATCGTGGACATCACTGCTAGAAACATTGGGGTGCAGGTGCCTCTTCAGATCACTACATTTGTATCTTTGAAGTAAATACCCAGCAGTGCAATTGCTGGGTTGTAGTAGCTCTATTTTCCATTTTTTGAGAAATTTCCATACTGTTTTCCAGAGCGACTGCACCAGCTTACATTCCTACCAACAGTTTAAGAGGGTTCCCCTTTTTCCACATCCTTGCCAACATCAATCGTTTCCTGACTTGCTAATTTTAGCCGTTCTGACTGGCATGAGGTGATATCTCATTGTGGTTTTGATTTGCATTTCCCTGATGCCCAGTGATATTGAGCATTTTTTTCATGTGTCTATTAGCCATTTGTATATCTTCTTTGGAGAAATGTCTGTTCATGTCTTCTGCCCATTTCTTGATTAGATTACTTGTACTTTGTGTGTTGAGTTTGATAAG
The DNA here is from genome assembly GCF_003254725.2 of Canis lupus dingo. Lineage (NCBI taxonomy): Eukaryota > Metazoa > Chordata > Mammalia > Carnivora > Canidae > Canis > Canis lupus. Next base: position 66,152,747 of record NC_064254.1, read on the forward strand.
TTCATTATAGATTTTGGATACTAGCCCTTTATCTGATAAGACATTTGCAAATATCTTCTCCCATTCCGTAGGTTGTCTTTTGGTTTTGTCGGCTGTTTCCTTTGCTGTGCAAAAGCTTTTTATCTTGATGAAGTCCCAGTAGTTCACTTTTGCCTTTGTTTCCTTTGCCTTTGGAGACGTGTCTAGTAAGAAGTTGCTGTGGCCCGGGTCACAAAGGTTGCTGCCTGGGTTCGCCTCTAAGATTTTGATGGATTGCTGTCTCATATTTAGGTCTTTCATCCATTTTGAGTCAATTTTGTATATGGTGTGAGGAAATGGTCCATCTTCTGCATGTGGCTGTCAAATGTTCCCAACACCATTTGTTGAAGAGACTGTCTTTTTCCATTAGATATTCTTTCCTGCTTTGTTGAAGATTAGTTGCCCATAAAGTTGAGGGTCCATTTCTGGGTTCTCTATTCTGTTCCATTGATCTGTGTGTCTGTTTTTGTGCCAAGTACTAGCTTACTTTCAACAACCAAGTGCCATATACTCTTCCAAGTGATTTACATATATTAACTCATTTGATATTCACAAGAACCAACAGAATGGAAGAGGCAACTTTCTGAAATAAAAATTTGAATCTGAAGCTCAATGGACACAGCATGTCCCAACAATTTTTTTAAAGATTTTATTTATTTGTTTGTTTGTTTATTTATTTATTTATTCATTCATTCATTCATGAGAGACACAGAAACAGAGGCAGAGACACAGGCAGAGGGAGAAGCAGGCTCCCTGAGGGGAGCCCAATGCAAGACTCAATCCCAGGACCCTGGGATCACGACCTGAGCCAAAGGCAGATATTCAACCACTGAAGAACCCAGGTGCCCCCCACCAACGAAATTTTATATGGAATACTACACACTAAGATACTTCCAATAGTGTTCAGCACTAGAACACTACCCAGAGCATAGTACTAATTGACAATTAGTAATTGTCAATTGAGTGAATAAATGGAAGAAGGTATCCTATGGCCATCCAGGCTAAATAAGGAAGTCCCATAAAAGGAGAAAAAGGCCGACTGCCTCTGGCTTTAGTAGAGCACCTCACAGTGTCAGAAGACAGTAGAGTAGTATCTATGCAGTCCTAAGTATGAGAAGGATAACACAAGATTATCCTTGTGTTATCCTTGTGTAACACAGCCAACTTGTTCTTTAATAAAAAGGCAACAGATGGATATTCCAAATGTGAATGAACTTGGGGACTATAGCACACATGCACTTTCTAGAAAACTCTTTTTTTATTACATATGTATGTATTTGTTTATTTGTGAGAGAGAGACAGACAGAACAGGGGGAAGAGCAGAGGGGAAGGGAGAGGTTGGGGGAAAGAATCCCAAGCAGACATTGTGCTGAACGCAGAGCCTGAGGCATGACTCAATCCCAGGATCCTGAGATCATGACCGGAGCCGAAACCAAGAGTCAGATGCTTAAGCGACTGAGCCACCCAGGCGCCCCTAGAAAACTCTTTTGACATCAAAATGATGAGTCAGAATTCAGAAATGAGGAGGCTATGATAAAGCCATTCATGGTGAGTATCAGCTTTGTTTTCATAGTGAATTAAAACCCTGAAAATGATGGTTATGGAACAGAAGACTTAATGATGTAATAGTAACATAAATAACTAAAACTGGTACTTGGGAGGAAGTGTGAGTGCCAATTATTTCACTTCATAAGAGGGAATAGATGTGTCAGTAGCTACAGACTGAAATTGAAATATGAATTTAAAAAAGAATATTTCAGCATCCTAATGTTTTTCATTATTTTTTTTCTTAACTTCAGAGAGATCTTTTAGAAACTAATATCTCTTGGGAAGACCCATTCATCTGAAGTTCTACAATTCCTTCAGTTTCATCTCAATTTCTGTTTCTCTGTTAAATTCAAGTAAAATTTATACCTAATACTTTAAAATTATAATGACATGTATGGTATGATCCTATTTATATGTATCCTTTACCTGCCCTCCCTCCAAATCACTCTTCTGTTCTTTCCTTTCTCTTTTCATCTGAATATGTGCAAAATATGTCTGGAATTATGTTTACCATATATCAATATTTATTTCTGGGTGGTGGGGTCCTGGATGATTTTTTAAGATCTTCTTTGTACCTTCTTATATTGCCTGGCCTTAAAGATTAATAAATATGTCATTTTTTCAAAAATAATGAAGTCATCATTATTTTAAGAAATTAAGGGTAATGTGGCTGCGTAACCGTTTCCATTCGGAAAAGACAAGCACCGGCCAGAATGGTTTTGCAGAGTCCTACCTTATTCAACCATTTCCATTTAATAAGCATTTCTTGGTAAGCAAAGCCCTATGCTGAGGGGTCGGGAGGTGGGAGACAGACAAATGGATCCTGCCCATGAGGTGCTTACACCACAGCAGTCTTGCCACTCAGGTTTGGTCTCTGGAAGAGCTGTGTCAACATCACCTGGGAGCTTGCTGCAAATGCAGGATCTCAGGCCCATACTAGATTTGAATCTGCATTTTACATATTTTTATAAGATAGCCTGTGATTTGAATGCACACTTAAGTTTGGGAAGCACTATTCAGTGATTAGTTCTGACGCTGGGGAATGAAAGCAGAGCTGAAAGTGCTAAAAGCACATGCCCTGGGAGTTCAGATATGAGAGCACCTCATTCTGACCTCAAGATCAGGAAAGGTTTCTTGGGGTACCCGTGGGCTTGGGATGCCTCTTGAGGCTGGTTTTCAGTCGGGGTGGAACATTGTGTTCTTTGCTAAAGGAGTAGCAGAGGCGGAGGGGTATTTGACCTGGTGGCAGCCGGATGGAAAAAAGACAGATGGCCTAGTGCAGCAGGAGCGTAGGTCCTGAGGCTGTGGACTGCAGGGAACCACCGAGAAGTTTTCAGCTGAAGACAGGCAGCAGAGTGAGGGGCAGGGAGAGGGGAGAGCCTGAAAAGGAGGAGACCATGGGGAAGCCGTGGTGGTAGCGGCTCTGGTGGAAGATGGCCATATGTTAGCACCCCATTAGGAGGGTAGGCGGAAAGCAGAGAAAGGAGCTGCGTAGAGCCAGCCCCCCACCCCATGCTAGGCCAGAGGGCATTCACAGCTACTCTCCCCAATGAGGAAGGAAGTCCTCGTAGCTGCAGCAGTGGGAAGTGACAGGGCCTTTCACCTGATGTGCCTGGACGTTGTGGAGCTCTAAAGGTTACGGAAAGCATGGACCTGTGGGCTTGTACACAAGCTAAAGGGACTTTGAGCTTAACTAAGTTACTAAGTTGAGCTAACGTGGATAGCTACAAAGCCATGTCTCATCAAGTTTATACAAGAGCTTGAATAATAACCACTTAGTGATAGCTGAAAAAGATGCTGAGATTATATGTATAATTTTTAAATATGCATTTTTTTTAATCATGAGCCACAACCCAATGCCATAGATACCTCGGAGGACTTAAACTTTTGATCTTATGACCATTTCTTTAAAATCATGTTCTTTCATTTCATTGTGCTTTTATGTAACCGTTTAAGTACAGAGTTCTATTTTTAACATTCGTTATTAAGACCGAATGCTAATATTATTAATGCTATTATGTCTGAAAACTATATAACTGGTGCTTAGGGCAATGAAGATGTGATTAGGGGACCTCACCCCTGCCACTCCTTGGTGTTGGCCTTCTCAATTGCAGTCAGAGAATCTAAGAGACTACGAGGCAGGGGTAAGCAAACTAAGACCCATGGGCCAAACCCAGCCTATGACCTGTTTTTATAAATAAAGTTTTATTGGAACACAGCCACACTCGTTCATTCACCTCTTGCCTGTGGTTGTTACATACTACAGCAGCGGAGTTGAGTAGCTGTAGAGACTGTATGGCTGCAAAGCCTACAATATTTACTTCCTGACATGAATCTATACAGCTTGAATCTAATTCTAAAACTGAAGTGTCTTTTTTTTTCTTGGGGCATGGGAAAGTTTAGCTCAAAATTTGCTAAATTTTCTTTTTATCATATGCTTATGATAATCAGCACATTTAAAATTTAAATATGCCTTAAAATTTTAAATATACCTTTAAGATTTCCTTTCCCATTTTCTCACATGTAATTTTTTTTTCCACTTGGAAATAAATGTATTGCTTTCTTTCACCTTCATTCGAAATCCTTCTTAATGTCTTTATAGTTACTGCTTTAAAGCGGGAGTCAACAAACTATAGCCCAGGAGCCAAATCTGGCCAGCCACCTGTTTTGTTTCATTTTGTTTTACATCCTTTGTGCCAAGAATGGCTCATACATTTTTTAGTCATTACATTTAAATGGTTACAGAAATACCTACATCTATTTTGCCACTTGGCATGCAAAGTGTAAAATAGATATTATCTGGCACTTTAAGAAAAAGTTTGCTGACCTCTGACCTAATCATAATAATTAGAAAAACTGTTTAAATAATAGCAAAATCTGAGGTTTAGACCATTTTTAAAGAAATACACTTTATTTCTTCAGTGTATATATGGTCCAGAAGTAGATGCTGCCAATGTGACTGATGGGTGGACGGACACTCGTAACTCAGTCTGTATATAGCATTGCCTTGGCTAGAGAGCTTGGTTCTGGTTATTCAGTGAAAGAAATGTAGGGCTCCTGTCAGTGGCTGGGAAAAGAAGACCTTGCTTTTGCTCTGAAACGTGTTGGCAATAGATCAGGAGCCTGGGAATGTCATAGCCATCTTGCCGTCTTCAGTATTCCAACCTGATTACAAATGGAACCGAAGAAACAGCAGACCTGAGAGAGCTGCAGAAAGGAGACAACGCCCTGATCACACCACACCTAAAACCCACCCAAGTGTTCGACTTCCAGGTTATATGAGCCAACACATTGCATTTACTGATTATGTCTGCTAGAATTAGGGTTTTTTGTTGTCATTGTTATTTGTAGATGAAGATACCCTAATTAAGTGGTGTTTTTCTGCCTCTAAAAAGAAGTTCACAAAAGAGTTTGAAAGAATACCTTCTGGAATTATTTTATTGCTGGACATCAAAGATTGTTGCACAAAAATTAATTGTGGTCTTTGACAACACGGAAAAGGAAGCTGGTAAGAAGAGCAATTCTACTGGATGACTGAATCAAGATTTAGACACATCTGATAGATGTTACCAAAAACAACACTGAAATTTGGCGAGTCCACCGTGGATGGGGGCAATCTGCCTTAGCTGCATATGTAAGAAAAAACAAGAATTGACCAACACTATGATGTAAGCACCAAAACCACTAATGCAGTTTTAGGCTGCAGTATTTAGAATCCCTTTCCATTGTTCCTCAGGCTGTACGTTTAGCTCAGGGCTGGGTTCCAGACTTTAAAAGGGATCCAGACAAAGTGACACTCTCACAGAGTGACTGAATAGGCTGGCAAGGAGACTTGAAACCATGTCCTACGAGGTGGAGTTAAGGGGACTGGAGGGAGAAGTCTGTCGGTGACATCAGTGACGGCAGCCGCAGTGAGAGGAAACACTTAGCAAGTACTCACCAGGCACCTGGAATTCTGCTAGCAATCCTGCATTTTATCATTTGACCCTCCCGACAGCTTTATATAGAGGGTTGCTACTATTTACCACCCCTCTTCTGTCGATAAGGAAACCAAAACTTAGATGAACAACAGACCCGAAGCCACACGGCTAGTAAGTGTGATGACAATTATCTGATAACCTAGCTAATAAAACCATGGAATCTAAACCATTAGGAGAGGATGTTCAGTGGTGAACACCACGTTTTTAAATATGTGAAGAACTGTTGGGAGGAAGAAGGATAAAGATTTGTTTTATATGGCCTCGATTAGTGAGTTGAACCAAGAAGGTTCTTGGGGTAGAAGTGACAGGAGAACAGATTTCCATTAACCATAAGGCTGTCTGTTCTCTTCTTTGGCAGATTTTCTGTTCTTTTTTCTTTCTAAAGTTTTTATTTATTGATTTGAGAGAGAGAGAGAGCATGAACAGGGGGTGTGGAGCAGAGGGAGAAGGAGAAGCCGGCTCCCCGTTGAGCAGGGACCCAGGGCTCCGGCTCCACTGGGATCATGAGCTGAGCAGAAGGCAGCCGCTTAACCGACTGAGCTACCAGGTGTCCCAGGATTTTCTTTTCTTGATGCGTCTCTCTCCACCCCACTCTGATTGTGGGACTTCAACTGTCTCGTTCCCCAGAAACCCTGTTAGGCTTGCCCTGGTCAGACAGGATGGTTCTTCTTCCTCAGTGTTCATCTTTGACCTGTGTCTCATGCTTGCCTTCTCAGCATGCTTGGGCTGCATGAGAACCTATTTTATTTTTCTTCTTCCTTTGGACTCCTTTTCCCCTTTCTGTCCTTTACATGAGTATCTGAAAAGGCTTTGTCCTGAGAGTCTTGTCTTTCGAGCCACAAGCCTGATGACTCTAGTCCCTGTAGTATCACTTGGATCTTTAACAGCGCTCTGTCCCTGACTTCCACATCTCCTTTGCTGACACCTCATTTTTCATCCAAAACTCAATATGGCAAATGTCACACATGCTTTATTCCTCAAACTGTTCTCTCTAACCTGCCCATTTCTATTGATGGCAACCCCGCTATCCTGTTCCCCCAGGCCTACCTTCTGTTCTTTCTTCTGCCTGAAATCAACCACCAATCCTATCAACTTTTCATTTACAGGTTCTCTCCAGTCCCACTGGCACCCCCAAAGACTTAGATCTTGTTGCCTCCTAAATGCTCTTGTACCAGCTCCAGATCCCATTACTTTCTCATGTTAGAACCTATGATAACTCCTTATGGCCCATCAGACTGGGCCATCACCCCTCTCCAGGGTTGCAGGCAGCTGCTTCCGGTGCATCCCAGCAAAAAGCTCCTATTCCTGCCTTGCTGGTCCCTTGCAATTATCCCCCACCCTGAGCACCAGGCTGCTCATGCTCCTCTTTGCCTCCACTCATGCTCCTCCCCTCTGAAGAGCAGTGCTATCCCTTGCTGGTTCAACTTTTATTTTTTTAAGACCCACTTTGTGGCCCACTTCTCCCTCTCACTAATCACTTCCTTCTCAGCATCCCTCTAGTTCTTGTAACACGCTGACTTTCACAATCTAGTACTTGATTAGAGACTCCATTGGAACTTTCCATTTAAAAAAAGTTGCTTAGTTCCTCAAAGTAGATTTTAGACTTCTTCAGGGCAATGCTATATATGTTCTTTACCACAGTAACATCAAGCACTGGACCATTCAGACAGCTGCTTGTTGATTCAGAGCAAAAGAAAATACAAATATTGACTATTAAGTTCTTCACATGTGCCAGTCACTGTACTAAGGAGAGGCTTTGCCCTCATGTTAAGATAAGACCAAAAGTTTAAGTAAGTTGCCCAAATCCACATAACTGATAAATGTTGGACCCGGGACCTGGGACCTGGTAGTTTAGGTTCAGAGCCCGTAAGCTCAGCCACTGTACAATGATGATCATAGGGAGCGTTCGTAAATCCTCATCGGGTGCTCTTCTTGAGAACCAGTAGGAGCACTGTTGAGCTCTGGTATATCATAAGAAGAAAGACCCTTCTTTTTCTTCCCCCCAACCAGAAGTAGGGATGGATACACAAATGTGGTTTAGGGAGGCAACCTCATCACTGGCCATGACTCTGAAAGTGGACCAATGACTTTGAAAGGCCATTATTTGAAAACTGTCTTGCTTGATTTCAATAATTGTTTAGGACAATAATGAAAAGAAGGCTTGCCTCTATGGTTCTTAGACTTTCTTGTTATTTCTAGGAGTGATATGTATGAGGACTTCCTTGGCTTCACGCCTTGTCAAACTTTGGTATTTTACTTTCTCCAAGGGTAGATTAGATCTGTTCCATCTGAATCTCAACTCCCAAGAGTGTTGACAAAGAAGATCCCATCCTCATATTCTTTCTTTGATTGGCCAGGGACACCTTGCTACCAGATTCATGTTTTTACCCTGCATAAAAATAAGGCAATTGTTTCAGAGTATGAAATAATTAGATATTTTGGGAAGGATTAGCTTGATCTTTTCTCTACTAAATGACAAAGAGAAGTGTTAAATCAAGTGTTCAAAAAAGGAACATGTTTATGGGAAAAATGATATTTGGAGAAGCTAATCCTTGGGGCAGCAGTAAAAACCAAGGGCCAAGACACAGCACTGAACAGTTACTGGGGATCTTATTCACAGACATGTGTCTGGGTATTTGTGAGTGACCCTGACCACGCGCATATGCATTATTTGTGATTTTTTATAGCAAATATTTTATTTGATGACAAAAAAATTTGTTGTAAAATTTGCACTTGGAATTGTGTACAGATATTTGAAGTAAGCACTTTTAAGTGTCAGCTGTAGCTAAGGAAAAGTTGTATCCTTCCTGATGGTCTTTACATTAAATATAACCTTAAAAAAAAAAAAAAAAAAAAAAACCTAAAACAACCTGGCAATATAATCCTACTATTGGCCAACCACTACTCTTTTATCTGGAATACAAAATATTTGTCATCTGGGGGCTGCCTGAATTTACCTTCAATTTTCTTTCACATTTAAATTATTTTAAAAAGGGACTCCTGGGTGGCTCAGAGATTAAGTGTCTGCCTTGGGGCCCCGGGCATGATTCTGGAGTCCCGGGAAAGAGTCCCACATCAAGATCCCTGCATGGAGCCTGCTTCTCCCTCTGCCTGTGTCTCTGCTTCTCTCTCTGTGTGTCTCTCATGAATAAATAAATACATTCTTAAAAAAATTATTTAAAAAATAAAGCATTTTCAAGGAATATTAATGAGTTTTTTAAGTGGAAACAGAACAGTCTGTGCTGAAGTAGGAAGAGCTGTGAATTGGAAATTATGAGCCCAGGGCTCTGGATCTGACCCTGCTTTGTGACCTTGGGCACATCTGACCAATTTGGGAACAGTTTCCTTGTATGAAGGGAGACCTAGAGAAAGGGTCCCTTCCAGCTCCTAAAGGCTAGTCTTTTGTGCTTCCCTGCATACCAGAGTTCTTTCTTATTCTAACAGTGACCTCTTGTGGTATATATCCTTCAGCAGGATTTTTTTTTTTTTTTTTTTTTTTTTTTATTTGCAAAGTAAACTTGGGATTTTTTGTTGTTGTTTCTGGTGATTGTATTTAATACTATGAGGCAGCTCTGACTTGTCTTTTGATAGATAAACCTTAGCTGGAAATCAGATGTTGGCTAAAGGACTGTAGAGCACCAAACCCCGTCTTAGAAACAGTCCTCTGTGGTTTCTTCACAACCTGCCTAGAGCCGACTCCATACTTTACGGAAAGAAGAAATGCTTTGGTTTGTGGGCTGAGTGTTGTGTGTATTCCTCTTTCTCCTAGGGACCAGGGGAAGAGGCGTTCAAGAACCTCATCATCTTTCAACAGCTCGGACCTGAGCAGACTGGAAACCAGAGCAGGTGAGGTGCCTGCCCTGTGCGTAGTAGAGGTCCCCAGCATGTCTTCCCCTTCAGCATCTCCACCCGCAGGAGAAACATTTGCACTGAAGATGTCTCAGTTGGTTCACTGTTTGAAAACTCCAGTGACTTCGGCCAACTTGGCCACACATCAACATTTATTTTTAGAAATTTTTATTACTTTCACCAGTCTTCAAATTCTTACCATTACAGCTCTAGGGCCTCAAACCTCCATAGATTACTGTCTCAGTGAGCATACAAGCAATTATTTTGTAAAAGCATTTGGAAAATTGCAAAATTTGACAGCGGCATCCTTCTTGAGTTCAAAATCATGGCTCACTTAAGTGAAGCTCTATTAGCTGTATGAAGACAGCCTTTGGGGGCTTTAATCTGTTTGAGGAAAAAAAATGTAACAATATAAATCACAGGCTAGAAATGATGCAAAATGTATTCATTCAATGAAGTGTAGCAGTTACACATGTAATATTGACTGAAATGAGTACAAACATATTACATGAAAACATCAAGTTGCAAAAACAATGACATATGTTGTTTATGGATACAGATCTATGTGGTGACGTGTAAAATCAAACATGATAAAAAAATAACCACCTGATTTAGAACGGTGGTAACCCTTGGAGGCAGAGGAAGGAAGGGGAATAGACAGGGGATGGCAACTATATCTATAATGTTTATTTCTTTGAAATAAAGGAGAGGATAAAAATACAGTTAATATTTGATCAAACTATTTGTGGGTACACAGGTGTTTGTTATATTTTTCACTTTTTACGCACATGCAATTTTATAAAACCAAACTAATATTAGGCCCCCAAAATATTTTCTTACTTTCAAAACTAATTTCTCATCAATAAAATGACTTTTGTGGCCAATCAGAATTTCTGTAACAGGAAAATCCTAGCCTGATTTCTGCATCAGCTTTGTTGCTAAGGATTTTACATTTACTTGCTAAAAACATCAGCCAATAAACATTGTGTCAAGTTTTGTGTCCAGAACTCAAAGCTGTGGTTAAAAACTATAACCACTGAGACAGCAAAATCGTCAAAAACATGCTGAAATTTCTGCTTGACTTACCCAATTTCCTGTTGAATCATAATTTTTATATTTAGCAAACTGTGAACCTAGATGAAAGTGCTTTCTAAAATATTAGGTTGTTGCCCAAGACTGAGGCAAACTTTTATTTAGTTTTTGTAGATCTTAAAGAGTAATCACAGGATCCCATGCTTCAGTTGCTAGAGTGGAGAGGGGTTTGGTTATATAAAATGGCATTTTTGCAGAAAGCAGAGTTGGAGGGGGTCCGGGAGTGGGCGGAGATGTGGAAAGGTCATGGTTGGACACAACTGCTTGCACTGTGATTCTTGGGAAAGGGTTGAAAGTGATCCCTTAAGCCCCAGTGTCTGGCTGACTTTTGCTCTGAGAAGGAACAAGTCTTTAGAACATTCAGAAGGGCTTGCAAGGGCCTTTCCTTTCCCAAGGTTAAACCCTTCTGCAATTTCTGGCTCACCCCTGTAATTCAACTCTGCCTAGGGTGAGCACGTTATTGATTCTGTGTATCCTAAGAAGCAGATTGATAATCATGGTTTCTCACAGAGCTATTCTATTAAAGGGCATATTGCATAGGAGGTAAAAATGCTGATTTGAACTTATTGGACTTGGTAAATTTCAGGGTGCCATAAATATTTGGTGATTAAGTTATTTATCTGACTTATTATCATCTGGCTTTTCACTTGCCTTGATATATGTTGACTTTATTCACATGTCTTTGGACTCTGTCGGATACCTGGGAATATGAACAACCATGTGTTTTATACTGCTTGAGTATTCAGGTTTACTTTTAGAATCCATACCTATAATTTATCAAAGTTAGGGTAGACTCATAAAAGTAATAACCCAAAAGATTGAGACGGAAAGTTGAAGCTTGGGAAAGCTCTGAATTTTTGAAGTATTTTTCAAACTCATTTAGTGACAATGCCTGACCTGGACTGATGGGAGGCCAGGAATTGTCTTTGTTTTGTTCCTGTGAATATGCCTGTACCCAGCTGCAGGGTGCCACCCCAGAAGACCTTACTGGGGGTGGTCTTGCAGTGTGTGTAGCATATTACCTTACTAAAATTCAAAATTTTTTGAATCCCAAAACACATCTGGCCCAAAGGCTTTGGATAAGGGATTGTGAACCTGCACGATATGGACTGATTTTGTCCTAAAGGCAATGCACGTATGCATTTTTTAAAAGATTTTATTTATTTATTTATTTATTTATTTATTTATTTATTTATTTATGATAGAGAGAGCACAAGCAGGGGGAGGGGCAGAGGGAGAGGGAGAAGCAGACTCCCCTCTGAGCAGGGAGCCCACGTGGGGCTGGATCCCAGGATCTCAAAATCAGGACCTGAGGCGAAGGCAGACAGACGCTCAACTGACTGAGCCACCCAGGTGCCCCACACCTATGCATTTTATGGTGAATTCTTCCTTATGGGTTAGATGATTACGTGACGCTTTGCTAGTAAAACTATAGAGAGCACACCTACAACCTTTAATTACACCCTTGTTGACAATCCCTTTCTATCTACTTTTTCTGCCCAAGCTCTTTTCACACGCCCAGTGTACATTGTCCCCTTTTGGTATCAAGAAGGTCTGATAAAAGGTGAGCCTGGACTCGCTGCAACTGAGGTGTCTGTTTCCAGCAAGAAGTGTGTTAGAGGAAGGCCTCCGTGCTGGAAGGGAGGGGTACATTGCTTAGCTTTCCTGCTTCTCCTGGGTGACATCGTCACTGCATGCTTAGGAAGTTTCATGTGGATTGTATGTATTTTCTTCTTCTAAAGAGTAACACAAATACATGAGAGGTTTTGGAAAATACAGTAGCACATAAGAGAAATTAATAACCCATAATCCCAATACTTGGCGATGACCATTGTTACCCCATTTTCTAGAGGAAAAGCGATGCATCTTGCCCACAGTCAACTAGCTCGTAGGTTGGTAGAGCTAGGATTCAAAACCAGACAGTGACCCTAGAACCTGTGCTCTTAATAGGCCTCCTTGGTCCATTGGTCCTCTCCCCTGCCCTCATTGAAACAATCTAAAAATATATAGGGCATATGCCTTTTTGCTGCTCTCCCTTCTTCTCTTTCTATGAAACCCTGATTGTCCCTATCTTTTCTAACTCTTTGTGCGACATTTTTGGGGTGTAGGCACTACTGTGGGCACTTGATTGATTGTACTGGGTCCACTCTGAGCAGGTACAGACTGAATATTGATTAGGTAGATAGACTGGGTGCCATGTGAGAACCTTATGGGAACGGAGGGAGAGAAACAGAGAAGGGAAGCTGAGGACTATGTCCTTCGCATTGCTCTTGAGAGTCCGCACTCTCATTTCTGGAGGGAGCAGTGCCCCCTCCAGCTACACTGTCTGTGCTTTAGATAGTGAGATATTTCCTGTGTGAAATATATAATGATTTGCAGTTTCTAATATGATTCACATGGCCCTCCAAAGTTATCTTTCAGTTTACTGTTTTTGCTGTGGGGTGGACTAGCCTAGAGGTCAAGTGCTTACAAGTGCTGTGGAGCTGTATGACCTTGGGCAGGTAGCGTAATACCCCTGAGCCGCACTTTCTTCATCTGGAAAATGGAGACCATTTGGGGACCTCTTCATAATGTTATAAAAATTGAAGAGTTGTGCTGCCTCTTAAAGTCCCCCAGGCAATGGCAGCTATTCTTCTATAGCCTACATTCACAGGCAGCATCTAATTGTGATGATTCAGTGGGATCACATAGCCGGATAAACTTCAGACAGTGGTGGCCTATTGTTTTATCAGGAAAATAAAATTCACATTTATTGTGTATTCCTAGATATTAGGCATTGGGCTCTAAGCTTTACCTATATCATGTCTTTTAATTCTCATAGCCCTGAATGAAAAGATTTTCATCTCTGTTTCACTGATGAGGCTTAGAAAGGATGAGAACCAGACCCCAGCCAACAAGGGCATCAGTAATGAAGCTGTGATATGCACTGAAATCTGTCAGTGCCTAAAGTACAGGCTTTTCCTACTACCCCACACAGATTCACTTGGCGTTAATGGCATTGGCCCCACAATGATACGGCCGTTTCGTTTTCTATTGGAAAGAAAGTCTTGCCATAGGCCTTCCTTTTAGAAAATTTTTTATTAAACATGTTTCAAAATCCTTATTCTTTACCTATCTGAAGTTTTCTATTTATTCCACGTTACAGAGTGGTAAGTTTAAATAAAAAATAACTCAAACTATTTGCCTTGCAGGGTGCCTGGCTGGCTCAGTGGTGGAACATGCAACCCTTGATTCTGGGGTCGTGGGTTCATGCCTCACGTTGGGCATAGAGCTTACTTAAAAATAACAGCAACAACAACAACTATTTGCCTTACTGACAATAATTCCAACATTTACAAAGTTTGAGACATCATGCGGTGTCCTAACCAGAGTTTAAAGTTCTGATCTCTTTACATGATCTTTTCGGAGTTCAGTTTGGGGTGATTTGCTTAGAAGACAGGTAGTTCTAATTAGAATTAGTTGGGCTTAAATGTACTTTCATTCCACAGTTGATTAATATAGTGATGAATAGTAAAGACTTGTGATGGTGCTCTAGGTATAACTTTTTTTCACAGCTTTCTCCTGATCTGGATTTCTTTTGCAGTCTCTAAAGCCAACTTGCAAGAAAAGGAAACAGAAATAGAAGTAGATGAAGTCTTTTGGAATACGAGGATTGTACCGATTTTGCATGAATTAGAAAAGGGTAAAAAAACCACAGTTTTTGTTTTAAATTGAGAATATCTGTAGTTATTTATATGTTTCCCCACTGCCCTGAAATTTTTAGCATGTTTTGACTACCATTTCTGTGAACATGTTCAGAAACAAATGAAGTTATCTCTTTACTCACCCAGTAATGTATGTATGAACGACATGTAAACCTAATATTTAGTGAGTAAAAACTATGCTTTAATTTCAGGAAGAGAGCCTACTTCTAAAACTCCCCAGGGAATATATATTAATTATCACCTCTCTGCCCAAGGAAACGCTGGTTGGAAATCTCTGGGGAGGCAGTTAATACACGAAAGTGGAAGATTAAAACAGATTTCAGGCTCCTGAATCTTTGACTAAGTCTCATAGACTGCCATCCTTGGGAGGTGTGCCCATGGTTTTCTAGATCCAAACGTATATGTCTTCCTCTCCTAAGGTTTACCACACTTATTGGGAATGCCACTCAGAGCTGGAAGTGGCCTGGCCTGGTGTATACCCAGCCCTTGCCCCGTGAAGTTCCCCAGCAGTGAAGGCCCGTGATCAATGGGTCTCTGCAAAGGCGCCCCATGGGAAGCTTGTCAAGGGAATGGTCCCTGCTTTATCTCCTTTGCTGCTCCTCGGGGATTTCATTTCTGAAGTTGAAATGGGCTCCTCTGGAGCCACAGTCTTGGACCTCCACCAAGCTCAAAGCACACAGCACACGTTAGGCCCTTACTAAGCATTGTGGAATGAGGACTCCGGGATGCGCAAAACAGCATAATAGATTCAGAAAGAGACCCTAGGAGAAGCAGGGTAAACAAGTCCTCCCCAGCAAGCGAGGAAGTCCTGTAAAAGACCCTACTTCCTAAAGGGTTCAAATAATCTCACTGTTCCTCGGCTCCCTTTTAGTGCTTTGCTGTGCTCGTGGCTCATGTGGGAGCCCTGGGCAGGGCTTGTGCTCCTGGTATTGCTACTAAGCACATGGCTTCAGGGAGCCACTTAATCTCTGCATGTAGCAGTGTTCACATGCCAGGTGACGTGGATTAGACTGGACCATCATCACTGTCCTCTGTAGCTCGAAACCCCAAGTGATGACTTTTCTCCTCTTAGAGTTACTGATTTTCACCCTCAGATTAGCAAGCCAGCTTAACTTTGGGCCCTTTATTTTAGGAGATATATGCAAAAACAGTGAGGAGAGCAGTCAGTCTGGGCAAAGGTATAAAAGGAGAACACGCTAGGAAGAGCGCAGTGGGGAGGATGGCCTGCAGCACAGAGGCCTATCTTGGAAGACGTCTTCAGCTGGAAAGATTTTAAGAGAGTTCTGGGGACACCAACAGAGAAAATTGAACTGGAGTTTGGGGTTTGAAATGCCAACGAATCTCCCTTCTCCGAGGATCGATGACTCTGAAATATGGCCTCGCTCCCATCAACTTTAAGAATAGCAAATGGTGACAGGACTGGGCTACTTGAGTTTTTGAGGGTCTTTCTTATTTTTCTTTTTATTTTGACATAATTTCAGACTTACAGGAAAGCTTCAAGAATAGTATAAAGAAATCCTGTATGCCCTTCCCTCAGATTCCTCAAATATTAGTATTTTACCACATTTACTTTATTATTCCCTCTCTCTTCCTCCCTCTTGCTCTTGTTTTTCTGTAACCCCCCAACACACACACACACACACACACACACACACACAGTTTTTTTCCTTTTTTGATCCATTTGAGAACAAGTTGCCA
Source organism: Canis lupus dingo (assembly GCF_003254725.2). Classification (NCBI taxonomy): domain Eukaryota; kingdom Metazoa; phylum Chordata; class Mammalia; order Carnivora; family Canidae; genus Canis; species Canis lupus. Next base: position 66,168,636 of record NC_064254.1, read on the forward strand.
GTGTGATGGCCCACATACCTAATACCCTAACATATATTTTAAGAAACAAGGACATTCTGTTACACATCTGGAAACTACCATACAATACTTTTTAGGTACAAAATACTCAGATTTTGGCAGTTATCCTAATAATTTCCTTTGTAGAGAAAGAAAATCCTGGATTATAAATTCGAGGTATTTGTCATGCCTCTTTCATGATCTTGACATAGTTGAGGAGTACAGGCCAATTATTTTATAAACTGCCCCCACAAATGAGTTGCGTCTGGTATTTTCTCACACTTAGACCCAGATGAGGTATTTGGGGCATGTATATGGCAGGAGGGGTGCTGTGTCCTCAGTGCATCACAGCAATAGGCACATGATGCTGATCTGGTCTCTTACTGGGAATGGGAATTCTGATCACTTGGGGAAGGTGGTATCCAGGTTTTTCCAATATAAAGATAATATTTTCCCCTTTGTAATTACTAAGTATCTTATAGGGAGAAGTTACTTCGAGACAACATTGCTTTCTATTACTTATCAAACTCTCACCCACAAGCATTAGATTAGCCCCTTGAGAATCTTGGAAGCTCTTGAGCTCAAGTTGTCTTTTGAATCTCTGTGGCATTTTTGACAAGCCAATTGATATAAAGAGTTAATTTGATCAACAGTTTAAATTTTGACCCATGAAACTTCCTTTTTTTAGTTTCTTTTAAGCTAAAACAGCCACTCCTCGTTGAACCCACCAGGCTGAAGAGTTTGCAGAGGGAAACGTTAGAAAAATGCCTTGAGGTCTCCCCACTGCCAGAGAGTGGCCCATAGCCTGGACTTGGGGTTTGTGAAGAAACTGCCAGTAACAGAAGAATAAAACAACAGAACAAAAGTGTTCTTACAATGGAGCTCAGGTTTTTCCTTTTATTTAAAGTTAGTCTAAGTCATTTCCCAAAAATTCATTTATTTAAGTGCATAACCGAAAGGCATTGAAGGTTACTGAGCTATTGAGGTTTAAAATTTTTTCTTAGATGTTATTGTTGAAAAGAGCTAAAAATGGCCTGAGTCATTTCCTTCTTCAGGCGCACACTTCCTCTATGTGGGCTTTTAAGAGCACATTATGGTATTTATTTAAGATTGGTTTCCTAATTTTAAATTTTGTGATGGAATCTATCAGATAATAGTTTTCAACTGAATATCTTAGACTTGGATTCTTAGATTTCCCCTCACATTCCATTTTATGTGCTAGTTTTTCTTCCTTGTATGCCTGTGGGTATGGCTATCACTGCCAAAGATTGCTGTCCTCAGAATTCTCACTATAAAAGAAAATGTTCTAGGTTTCTCCTATTTCCCAACTAAAGTCTTCATTTTATCCTCCTGTCTTGTAATAACCACCTGCAAATAATAGTGGATAAGGTGGCATTTTGAGATTTTTATTCCCTTTGGACCTTCTTTCCTCAGGTAATGAGCATTGTTCTCTCAAAAAAAAATATTGATCACCGTTTTCATCTGCAGATATATTAGAAAATGAGTATATATTAGACCATGTTATAGATCGTCAGTCCAGGCTTCTCACTGTACCATGCTCTGTTGATCCAAAGATGCAAAGACATGACTCCTCTGCACTTAGTGTGACATCTATCTGAGGGCACTGCTCATATAACAGAACATACATATATATGTATGTGAAAAATGACAGAGTGCCAAGTAATGTTTGTGGAATGTGGAACGGTACGTCTTTTCTGGAGGAGCCAGAATGTAAACAGAGCTTTGATGGACCAAAATCAGTAGGGATGAAGGTGAGGAGAACATTCTAGGCCAGTGGAACTATGCCCCAAAGGGTTGGAGGTGGAGACACAGTGTTGTGCTTCCCTGAGACTGAGCCGAGCACCATGAGGTGGAGGCATTTGGAATACAGCGAACCAACTGGAATAGGTGCCATTCCATTCTTCAATAGGCTCTTTGAAAGACTGTGTGTTCTAGATAAGCTGACTGATTAGTAAATAAGTCAACATGGTAGGAGGTGGGTCAACGAGGTGAAAAAAAAATCAGGTAGATGGAAATTACAAGAGAAGGGAAAAAGCATCATTCAGGAATTTGAAGATGTTCGGGGAAATAATTATGGGGTTTTACTTACACTGTGTTTGACACCCTTGAAAGCTTGACCTTAATTAGTAAGTGCTGCTTTACTCTCTTTGCTCTGACAGAAGAAAACATTGAAACGATTTGTGCTGCTTGCACACAACTTCATCACGCTTTAGAGGAAGGAAACATGCTTGGAAATAAATTTAAGAGAAGAAGTATTCTCCTGAAGACCCTATATAAACTAGTTGATATTGGTTCAGACGTGCTCAGCCTTAAACTTGCAAAAATTATTCTAGCAGTAAGTTTTTCTTTCCTCTGGTCTAGTAGACTGTAGCACATGAAAGTTTTATTTAACACTATATTTGTAAATATTACAAAGAACATTAGAAATGTGGTGTGTGCGTTTAGAGTCTTGAAAAAAAATTCAGGTTAATAAATTGGCATCTCAGAATTTGACTAGGAAGTACTATATCCAAGGCACTAAGGCTGAGTACGTGGAAAATATTCAAATAAACTCCTGTATTTGGACCGCAGCTAGGTTTTTACAAAAGGTGACAATAGGCAAATCCATTCAAAACAGTTCTTCAAGTAACCTGACTGGTGATGAGTATCAGAGAATGCAAGCTGTGGTTTCTGCCCTACGGTTTCTGCTGAGTGCTGGATTCTGCTACATGATTTAATAAATAACTTAGGGTAACGTGGGCCACAGACACACTGGCCAGGTGCTTTATGAACCAGTGTGAACCAGAGAAACAGCTGCATGCGGTCATGGGAAGGTGGTAACAGAAGGCTCCCGGGAGGTGTTAGAAGAAAAGGCCAGACACCAAATAAAAGTCTGAATAAACTCTGTCTCGAACAAAATGATATCATTGTTTGAGGGGAGCACTTTGTTGTCCCAGCCATAAGCAGTTGGAAACAAGATAAGACACAGTTATTATAGGACCTTCTAAAAGAGCCGCTAAAACAAATGAATGAAGCTTTGTTTACCTGGTCTCATAAAAGTAAAAGCTATTATGTTAACACCCATAATTCATACAATTTAAAGTCTGAAAGTACACAGTGAAGGTGAGCATTGGCATACTTACTGAGAGTTTCGTGAGAATGCCCACGGTTCCTGATTTTGATGTGTTTCCCGAATATTCTGACTACAATAGTCTTTGCGATGCTTTTGGAGAAGCTACATTCTTATTTAGCTGTCCTCACAAACGATTCACCCTCTTTTAAGAAGCTTTGATATGATATTTGACTCTGAAAGTAACATTTCTTTGAAATGGTGATTTCGGTAGCCTTTTACTCCCCTCATTGAGGGTAAGTGATTAATTAATCAGCTTTAATGAAACAAAAAAGAGCATGAGCCACAGAAACAATGGAATTTAAAGTTATAGGTAGACTGTATGTTAACTAACGAGAATTTAAATAAAAGCTTGAAAAAAAAAGTGGTAGGTAGAGATGAAAAGATACCAGCGTGCTCACCCCATTTCCTCTCTGGCCTTGGATTTGGGGTGCCCCCTGGGCCCAGGAGAGCCCCTGTGTGAGGCTGGAAGTTTCCACCAGGGTAGCTGCCCTGGGTAGACCCACGCTGCCGGTTACTGAGGGATCAACGCGACCTTTGGTTGTTCATCTGGATCCTAGACATTTTGCTCCATACCAAGCCAAAAAAAATAGATAAATGAGAGAGAGAGAGAGAAAGGAAGAAAATGCCATGAATTCATCAATGCTTTGCAGAGAAAATATTATTTTGGTTATTAAGGGTGCCATTCAAATTAATTCTATGAATGACACAGTTGAACTATTTTAGGGTAAAAGGCTAAGTGATGTGCCAGGTGGTGATGGCATTCTGAACGAAATTTGATTAGATAAAGCTCTCTGTGGGACCTTGACTGCCTTGCTGAATGAATCAGGGGTGATTGTGCTAGGCTGCCCTCCCAGTGCAGAGATGGGCAGGCTGTTCCTTCTGATGAACTACAGAACCAGGTCGGGAGGGACCTTCAAGGCCATCAAGCCCGACTTCCCATCTGCTACCTGAATCTGCCCTAATGTTCCAAGCAAGACCTTGTTTTGCACAGGGCTTGGTGATGGAATTCTATGTAAGTTTTAAAAAGACCACATCATAAAAACTGTCAAAGGAAAAAAAAATCAGCAAAAAAAAAAAAAAAGATATATGGAACTAAGATGTTTTTAATATCTTCTCTAATTTCTGCCAATATTTTACCTACCAATTTAGCCTTACATTTACAATTATTTATAGTTAAACATATTCAGTGAACATCATGTCAATTGTTCTGACTTCTTCCTTTTTTTTTTTTTTTGGTTAAGTAAGTTAGAGGTTTTGCCAGACAGCCATTTAATTTTAACCTTTGTATCAAAAGATCTTACAAACATGTACCAGTCTATATTAAGAATTTTTTGAGTACAAACATATATACTATGAATGCAACTATATTCAGGAGGCCAAAAAAAAAAAATCTAATTCCCTATACAGAGGGTGAAAAAATAAAAACAACCCAACAGTCTGTCAACAGTGATTATATATAGTAATAGTATTATAAGTGTTTTAAAACTTCTCTTTAATTTTCCAAGTTTGCTTCAAATAGAAAAGACTGCTATTTTTAAGGTAAGAAATAAACCATCCCACTACAAGAGCTTACTTTGTGCCAGGGACTCCTGACATTGGAATACAGGGAATAAAATTGTCCCTGCCTCCCCAGCTGGCATGTAGCAGGAGAGACTCTGATCAACAGAACACCCGAGGGGAGGCTGAGTACTGAGGGCACAGTGGAACGCACAGGAAAGGGAACGGACAGCGTGGGGCGGAAAGAGCCGTTTTATGTTAGGTAGTCTATGTTCCTTGCATATGATTTAATATTTTATTATCTTTTCACATCTCAGTCATAGTTTTACAGTCACCAAAAGAGAAGGTATAGGAATGTGCTTTGGATGTAAACTGACCTTGCAGCAGGCTTGGAAATGATCGTTTTTTTGTTTGTCTGATTTTTAATGGAAACCCTGATATATGTTGTTATTTTCCCTTTGTCACTTTTCACTAAAAACGGAAGACTTGGGGGGGGCGGTGAGGTTAGTTGTATTCATTTATTTCTTCAACTCATTTTATTAAGTATATATGTAACTCATGCTACATATCATGTAGCGCCCCCCCCCCCAAAGGCTCATGATGTAGTGGAAGATAGTTAACTAATTAAAATATATTCCCAAGTATTAAGGACAATATGAATTTCCATTGATGTAGAATTTATTTCTATTGTCTTTAGTCAGCTTATTTACTGGGTTTTTAAATAATTTTTTTGAATACCTGAACATTACATTTTTTTCTCATATCCTTTTCCCTTCTGAAAACAGAAGGAATCACCATCCTGCCTCATAGAACAGTTTCTGATGCTTCCACAACAGAGCTTCTCAGACTTGCACGTGCACTGGATCTCTGGGGAGCTTGTTCAAATGCAGATTCTGGGGGCACCTGGGTGGCTCAGTGGTTGAGCCGCTGTCTTTGGCTCAGGGTGTGATCCCTGGGGTCCTAGGATGGAGTTCCATATCGGGCTCCCTGCAGGGAGCCTGCATCTCCCTCTACCTATGTCTCTGCCTCTCTCTGTGTCTCTCATGAATAAATAAATACAATCTTAAAAAAAAAAAAAAAAAAAAGCAGATTCTGATGCAACAGAGCCAGCCTGGCAGCCCAGGATCTGCATTTTTAATACTCACAGAGACTCCCCAGGTGCAAAATGGAAATGACAGTTCCTAAGTTATAAGGTCCCTCTGAGATAACCTGGAGAGGGCCCTGAGCAGGGAGGCAGAGGGATGCTGCGCTGCTCTGTGAATAATGCTTCCCTCCCTCTGCCCCTCAGACATGAGGCTGTTCATGCTGATCCTCATGTCTCCTACAGTGAACAGCACTGTGCCTGGTACACAGTAGGAGTTCATTAATATTGGTGGATCGAACACAGAATGAATCTTTAAAAACATGTCTGATAGATTCCATTATCTTTTTTTTCAACTAACTGGAAAGTCATTAATAAACAATATTGAAGGTAATTTTAAAGATACTTTTTAATGATAAAATAATGACCCATACGCCATCCTTTATCACACAGATGTATGTGTTTGCTCAAATGACCTCATTCCTACAAATATATTTTACATTCTTGCAATGGGGGCATATAATATTCCCATCTAACAGTAAGTTATAAATGTCTTCTTTTTAAACATGATATTCACAGTTACCCTTTCTGTGACTCCTTAATATGAATGGTATTGTTCCATAATTTATTAAATTATTCCCTAATATAGGACACTTAGGATATTTTTATTTTTAATTTTTACTACTTTAGACAAATATACAGCTAATTGAGACTACTTGATGTAGTTAGTCGTCCTCTACTGTGCTTTCTTTTTTTTTAAGTATAGTTTCTTATTGCCCCTGTGTTTAATTTACTTGAATATTTTTGTATGATTTAGAAGGTAATTTTAAGTTTTGAACACTACTTGCTATTATCTAAAAGCATTCCAAATAGAGCATCTAAAATAAATATATATGTGTTATCTAACCCAAGAATATTACTTTTTTGTTTTCTTTTATACAAACAATAGAGAATCATACCTTCCTCCTTTCTTATCTTTCCTTCACCCCTACTAGGTATTCTTTTCTAAATTAATCTAATCTGAATTTTTCTGTTATCCATCTTCCTTTACTCTTGTATATTAAAGCAATTACTCCATTTAATTAAATTGATCAACATCCTTCCCCCTTTTATCCTCATATACTCTTTAAAAAGTAACTAATAATCTCATTGTATAAGGATGAGACTTTATAAAGAAGTAAATACTTATCAGTAGAGCATGCTTACCCTAAGGATCATTTATATCATATTTACCATAAGTGAGGTAATTAAATACTATAGTTGGTAAATATGTAGCCTAAATTTAGAATTGTTCTTTATGTTTTAAAAATATACCCTTGCAGCACTTTAAAAATAGATGTTTGTGTTAAAAAATGATGGTGCATCTCTAATTCCCTCTGCAATAAAAACGTAAGTGTTTTCTTTCTCTGCAGCTTAAAGTGAGTAGAAAGAATCTTCTTAATGTCTGCAAACTTATATTTAAAATTAGCAGGAGTGAGAAGAATGACTCTCTGATTGAAAATGACAGCATTCTGGGTAAGTATCATTCGGTGCTACCCCTGAGCCAGTGTTGCCCTTGAGTACAAGTGAGAAATTGGGGAGCAAAGTTATCATTGATGGTAGCCAGAATATTTTATTTTCTAGTAATATCCAGAAAAGTTATGTGATGCCAAGTTTTGCTCTGTCCTTCTCTGTGTTTTCCGCATTCTGCTTAATGTAGTCTTTGGAGCCAAGAAGGAAAGTTGCCTATTTGTTTTAAATGCCTGTAGTAACATTTTGTGACTTTCTCAAGTGTTCCCTACTTAAAAAACCATTTCCTTGTCTTGGATTGACCATAAGACAAAATACATTTAATGGTATTTGACATAATCAAAAGTTTTGGGCTTTTGATGTAGTAGGAGTGGCTCAAATCTGGAACAAACTGGAAGACAGCTGTTGTAGACATTTGACATCAAAGTGCCTCAAACGTGTTTCAGATATGTAGGTAGAGAAATTTTATTACACTCTTACTTCCTAGCTAAAACCATTTAATATACCCTTAAATAATTAAGATGCTTAGTTACCTCAATAAAAATCTTCTGTGAATTTGCATTGCTGATCTAAGGCAAGGCAGCAACAAGGAAAACGCCCTGAATTGTCTTTTTGTGACAAAGGGTAAATGATCTCTTTTTTTTTTTTTTTTTGACCCCAGCAGACAGGAACAAAGAAAGGTGCTGACAAATGATCACACTGACATTAATAAAACTAAATGTGAAAGAGGGGTGATTAACCTTATCAGAGTTGCCTGGGATGCCCCTAAAATCTAGTAGTTGTATGCTATTCAGATGAATGTTCTTAAATTGTCTTGGGAAACAGTAGATGTTATAGTCCAAGGATCCCTTTTTGTGGTGATTGAGATTCTTAAAAGATCTGTCTTGATTAATTTCCCATTCACACAGCAACCAGTATATTCTCGAAAGTTTGTTGAAATTTTACTCTTAAATTGTCTTAACTATCAACTGTTCTGTAATAACTCAACATTTTTGTAACTAAAAATAAAGGATGGTAAATATTAGTAAGAGGCAAGAAATGGCATTTTAATGAAAAGAACCTGTTCGTATTTATGTATTAATAATCCCATCCTTTTGCTCTCATTACTATTTACAGAGATTTGTCTGAGCTAAAATAAGCTTCTCTTTTTATACCACACAAGTAACACATAACAAGCATTTGGATGTAGGTTCTAACATTTTACAAATTGTATTTGATGTTCACATACCAGTGCCTTAAAATGTCTCTCTCCAGCTATTACACATTTGTAGTAATTCGTCTTTTTTTACAGAATCATTATTGGAAGTCCTGAGAAGTGAAGATCTACAAACTAACACTGAAGCTTTTTTATACTGTATGGGGGCTATCAAATTCATTTCTGGAAATCCAGGATTTCTCGATGAAATGATCAGCAAAGATGCTGTGGAAATATTGATGAATTTGATAAAGCAAATAAATGAGAACACCAAGAAATGTGGTACATGTTTACCTAACTCAGGCCACTTATTAGTCCAAGTGAGTATTTTACTTGAAAAGATTATATGTGTAAAATCAGTAATATCAGTTACTGCGGGGGCGGGGGTGTGTAACAGGTGGTTGCTTACAGCCAGGTGGGAGTGCCCGGCATTGGGGATCAAGAGAAGCAGCCGCTGCCCCCCACCCACCCCGTGTGTGTGTGTGTGTGTGTGTGTGTGTGTGTGTGTGTGTGTACCTGTTTCCCTTGGAAAGGCTAGTCCATAGCTTTTTTTTTTCTTTAAGATTTATATATTTATTTATTTGAGAGAGAGAGAGAAAGAGCGAGAGGGAGAGGCAGAGGGAGATTGAGATATCAAGCAGACTCCTCACTGAGCATGAAGTCTGACTCAGGGCTCCATCTCACGATCCTGACTGAGATCATGACCTGAGCCAAAATCAAGAGCCAGATGCTTTACCGACTGAGCCACCCAGGTGCCCCTATTCAGTGACTTTTCACGGAGCATCTCACTACACAGCTTCAACATCCATTTCTGCTACCCTGCAGAGAAAGCAGGCCTAGGAGAATAAAAAAAGTAGCATCATGCCATAAAACAATTGTATGCTATAATCAGAATTTTAGCAGGCAGAGTTTTTAATCTTTAGAATTTCCAAGACTGGATATTGTTCATGAGGATGGGTAGCTAATGTCTTGAATCTTGTATCTGCAATAAAAAGCAAAAGTTAATGATATTGAGTGGACAGTAGTTGGGGGGTGTGTAGATGACCTGCAGGCCTGAGACTACAGGAATGAAGGTAGCAAAACTAGATACATTTAATATGACCAGGGGCAAGATGAAAAACATTTGTTATGTGTTAGTTTTATTACTTATTTTGTGGCAGATTTAATTTCATAGTTAAATTGTTTTCACTGGAGCTGCTTCAGCTCTCATATTCATTTTTAGATGAGATTTTACTTTTTAATAGCATTTGTATATCAGATAATAGCATCTTTGATGTAATAATTCATGAGATTTGAAATGTGCTTGTCAATTAACAAGGATTGATTGAGCACTCAGAGTGCTTGGAGCCTTTGGGAAAGTGTGTTAAAAATTAGATTTAAGCCCTGCCTTAAAGATGCTTAAAGTGTTTATGATGATCATTAATTTTGGCCTTCGTGGTCTGTCTCCATTTTGAAAAAAGATTATGAAAACCCCTTTTAGTTGTGAATGATTCAAAATTCTTCTGGATGTGCCATCTTTTGTCTAGGAAGACTTAGAAACATTATTTTCATACAGCCAGTATTATTAGTGAGTTAATCAAAATTTTTCCTCAATGAAAATAATTATTTTGGTTATATGATTATTATATTTCCTGATGTAAATGCAAAAAAAGTAGAAGTAAAAGTGTAAAATCATATTTTTACCCTGGAATAACACATCTTAGTAACCATTCTTCCATTGCATTTTTATGCATATATATATATATATATATACTTACATATGTATAATTTTATATAATTCTTGCTTTTTATCACAGACCATCTTATTTTTAATAGTTGTTTTTGCTTATTTTCCATTACTCTCTTCCTTCCTCATTTCTCCTCTTCCAACCAGTTAGCCAACACTGTTCACACTGATGTGATCACCTTTTAACATAATCATAGGTTTTCAAAAATGAGACAGTCTATGCACACCTGTGTTCTCATGTAACAATACATAGTATGAACCTGTTGTAGGTTTATTTTACATTTTTTTAATGACTACATAATATTCTGTGATAAAGATATACATCAAATTCTGAACTGTTCTCCTATTGAGGTGTTTACTCTTTTTAATTTTTGTGCAATGCCTTCTAGAATTCTTGTCTTATTAAAAAAGCTCTTTCCAGGGTGCCTGGGTGGCTTGAGTTGAGCAGCTGCCTTAGGCTCGGCTCATGGTCCCAGGGTCCTGTGATTGAGACCCACATCGGGCTCCCTGCTCAGTGGAGCGTCTGCTTCTCCCTCTGCTCCTCCCCGCTGCTCATGCTCATGCACATGCGCTCTCTCCTTCTGAAATAAATAAATAAAATCTTAAAAAAACAAAATAAAATAAAAAAGCTCTTTCTAACCCATTTATATACATATGTAAAAATAAATATATCATAGAATATAGAATAAAATACATACATAAATAAAATATATACATTGTATAATTGTATATTTACATTTGTAAATGTAAATATACAATTATATTGTATTGTATATATTATATTGTAAATGTAATATATTATATTGTAAATATATATACAATGTATATATTATATTGTAAATATATACATTGAATAATTATACAATGTATATATTTTATTTATTTTTATATTATATTTATATATTTGTGACAAAATATATAGTATGTAGAAGTAAGATCAGTTGGTAAAAAGAAACATTGAGTATCACTGTGACCTAAAATATATCCAGCTCAGAAGTAGGACCTCTGGTATAGCAGTGAGGGCAGTACTAGTGCCCGTGGTCCTCTTGTCTTTCTTTTTCCCTCCATTCAGCATTCTTCGATGCAAACTGACTCACTAGGTTAGATGCCTTTTTCCTTTCCTGACATCCATGCCCCCTTCCTGGTGGTGTAAGGAGGGACACTGCAGTAACTTCTTTCTCACTCCCTGCCACCACTCACCAGGCACTGCCTTTGTCTCCAGAGCCCTCCTCTGAGCCTGCCTAGGATCTGGCTTGGGCGAGGCTTAACATGCCTGAGGTTTCTCCCTGGAGTACAGTCCAGCAGGAGAAAGTGCCACCACCTAAGCATGTGCTCCCCCTGTGGTCACCAAGCCCCATTTGCATCAGCTATACAATGTCACTCTGTGTGTGTGTGTGTTTACAGCCCTGGAGAGGAAGGGGATATTGTTTTGGGCTATTTCATCTGCAGGACCCCCTGAACTAGACATTCCCTCATATTTAATTAAAATGAAGAAAAGCCATTTTATATATGATTGATAAAATGTAAGCAACATGACCTCAGCAGAAGAGCAGCTGAAAATCTACTCCTGTGAATATGTAACACTGACTGGCTCTTCACTAGCCAGCTCAGGTACAAATTCAACCACACAGATCTGGACATATTCAGGATTATTTATTCACACTAGTTTTCAGAACTTGGTAACTCTAGCTCATGAGACATTTTTAAAAAGCAACTTTATTCAACAGAACAAAAATAAGTTAATCACCATGGCTGCACCAATAAAATGTCTGTCAGCCACAGAGAACATGGCAAGGCGAAAAAGACAAAGGCAGGTGGCATTGGACAGGTGCGATGTCCTCTTTTGATGACTTTCAACCCGGAGAACCTCAATAGCTTTAGCACACTTTCTGGGGACCTCCTATTTATAAAACTGTACACATTCCAGTCTCTGGCACAAATGCTAGAGTCCTCGTGTTTCCCTAAAGCTGCCTTCTTGGATGCCTGGAAGCTGGAGCCTGAAGGTTGTATAGGATTTGGGAACCTGGCACAAAGGGAAAGGGATGAAGGTGTGTTTGACACAGGCTGCAGAGCCAGAGGGGTTCTGTGAGCGTCGGTGAGAGTCATAGGCCACAGCCCTAAGTCTCAAACACCAGGCTGTAGAGGGTGGACTTGGAGGAGCCGTTGGAGGTGAGTGCGTGGGGAGAAAGTGATGAGATCCAAGAGGCAGAAGGATGAAGGTACACGAGATACTAAATTGATAAGGACCAAAAAGCCAAAAAGTGAGGGGAAGGGAACATATCAGTGGTAGGAACAGACTGGAGGGTTAAGGTCTCACACACGGTAGCCCGGGTTAAGGGACGTCACTGTAGTTATTAGATTTGAGGCCGATAGTAATGGAGCTAAAAGGAAGGAGGTCATTGAATGGATATGGAAGAAAAGCTCCTCCACAGCCTCTGGGCTAATGCTGCTTACAGGAAAAACATGGAAGTTTTGAGATTTTGAAGGGTTTCTTTATGTTGTTTCTTGTATATCTATCTTATATTCATATGTGGTGATACTTATCACTGTGTGGCCAAAATCAAGAGACATTGATTTCACAGGTGTTAGTGGAGGGGCTGCTCGGTGCCAGGTGTGTTCTGGATGGTGAGGAAGACAGAAGAGGACAGGACAGCTGCCAGTAGGGACCTACTTTTTGGAGACCCCCGTGTCCAGATAATAGTATTCTGATGCCTTATTCTTCTACAAGATCATGGTTTTTCTACACATTCGATGCTGCCTTCAGTTCTGCTGATCAGATACTTAATAGCATTTTAAGAGGGTGAGTGTGGCCGCTCAGAGGATCTGAGGGCCACCACCTGTGCACCAAGTGGAAGTAGTAATACTCCCAGTCTCACAAAACTGGAGCTATGACTTTGTCTGTAAAATTACAAGAGTAAAGAAGGTTCCACTGTGCGTGTTTACTGAATTCCAGAATATAGAATTTCAGGAGAGTTCCCCAAAACTTGGAAAAAGGGAAATATAGGCCAGGTAAAAGGCAAGGCCCCCTAACCACCAGTAGTGAATTGCATCACCCAAAGAGGTAACCAACACAGAAATAGGGACTTGCCAATGTTGATCTAGAATGGATTATCAGATGTTTGTCTCTGACTTCTAAAGGCTAACATTTGGGAAGGCATGACACAGGGGAACTGCTGGAGTCCCCTCCATCAGCAAGTCTGTTGTGGTCTCCATCATGCCCCCACTTCCTGGGGAATGGAGAACAGTCTTCTGTGTGTGTCAAAATCACAACCAAGCCCGGATTCTCCTGGTGTCTCATCTGTCCTCTCTCATTTTGAGAACATTGTGCACAAAGCTGCTTGACTGTAATTGAGGAAAATCTCAAGGTATCACATTTATAGTTAGGTGATTTATAGGTACATAATGAAACTGTTAAAACCCAGCCTGTCTTGAACTCGCATTCCTATTTTTTCATTCCTTTGTATTTCCAACCTTTCTTCTTTACAGCCTGACTCATTTGATTTTGAGTTCAATCCACAGAGAAGTGTATTCTTTCATTCCCTGCTTCAGATACAACATTTTTAAAGTTAGACTATTTTTCAGCACCCAGATAACATGGTTTACTTCTCTCCCTTCCTCTAGTGCCCAATTCACTTCTTTGGCCTCAAAGCCTGCAAGTGTCACCCCAGGAGGTCCTTCAAATCCTAATCTTTCTCCCTCTTTTGCTCAGTGCATCTCTCATGTCATCTTCTTCCTTTTTTTAAGAGAACATTTCTCGGTTATATTAGTCCTCCTGGCCCTTGTCAATCCCTGCTCCATTCTTCACCTTGGCTTGAGTTTGGGGAAAAGGAAAGTGAATTAAACGAAGAGATGACTCAGACATTTTGAGCCTGGATGGTTCAGAAAATGGAGAGTTGTGCAAGGAACTGATTTGGTGAGAGGAGGAAATTATGTAATTAGTCCTCATTGAAAACTTTAAGGTGCCCAAAGAATAGCCAAGTGGGGCTGTCTGGTAAGCAATCAGAGTTATGAACTTAGCAGAGAAAGTAAAGCTGAGAAAGCAGATTTCAGGTCATCTGCATGGAGGTGATAGTTGAAGTCAAGAAAGACAATGAAGTTACTTACTCAAGGGGAGAGTAGAGAAAGATTATAGAGGAGGGCTGAGAACAGCTTTTATAGAATGACCAAATTTGTGGAATGGGAAAGAAAAATAGAAAAAAGAAGTGGCCAGAAAACTAAGAAAGGACAATGTCCAGGAGAGTAGAGATCTTAAAGCATGAATTGGGTTGGTCTTGGTCAGCTTTGGCAAATGCTACAAAGAACACTCACCAGAAGAGGGCTTCTGCTCCTTTGTATGCAGAAGTTTGAGTAGGCAGATGGGATGGAGTCCTATCGCTAGCGGTCCATGCTCTTTGAAGCTTGGATGAGTTTTTTAAATATCTGTATTTTTTAATTAAAAGGTGTTTTGATATGGTTGATTTTTTTTTTTTTTTAAGAAACATTTCTAAGCCCTAGAGTAAACTCCCTGCTTCGACTGATCTGAGTTCATTGCTGTATTCTGTGTTCAGCTCCTCTATCATGTCTTCAAGATCCTGATGGTCCATTTGGCTTTGTACCTGGTGCTGGGACAGGGCTTTCTAGTGAAGAAGGCAGAGGCCTAAGCTGGCCTTTGAGCTCTCACCCTATCAGTGCTTCTCAGTCGCTGAGCCTTCCCTTTCTCATCTTTAAAGGACCAGTTTAAGGGCCCTTGGGTGGCTCAGTTGGTTGGGCATCTGACTCTTGGTTTGGCTCAGGTCATGATCTCAGGGTCATGAGATTGAGCCCTGAGTCGGGCTCTGTGCTCAGCTCGGAGTCTGCTTGAGATTCTCTCCTTCTCCCTTTCCCTGTGCCCTCCCCAAGCTCATGCATATGTGCTCTTTCTCTATCTCAAATAAGTAAATAAAATATTTTTAAAAAAATAAAGGACCAGCTTAATGGATAATTGGAAAAATTAAATGAGAGAATAGGACATGGCACATATTTGCCACATGATAGGCACTCAGCAGACATTTTTTTTTTCAGAAATTTATTAAACAAAATAAAATCAGAATTACCAACACCTGAAGCTTCAAAGAGCAGTTTATTCTGATGAGGAAAAGGGAATCATAAGAAATTAAGATGGCAGTGTTAGGGGTGGATTTCAAATCTTGGATCTTTTTCATTTTTCTTTCTTTGAGAAGCTATGTGGAGAACCATGCTGAATAGAAACTAAAATTGGAAGGGGGTGTTCTCTCAACAGCATGGGATTCTGGGTACTTAATGGACCCCCAGTCTCAGAGTCAACTATTCTCTGTTTCAAGGATTTGGGGAATTTAAGAGATGCCTTTGACTGAAGTCTGGAGATTCAATGAGGCTGTGATTTACATAATATTAGTAATTAACGACTGTACCAAGGTGGTTGGGGTCACTTAAATCTTGCTTTAGTTATATTTAATAGCTTTAAAATGTAGATATGAATACATATTTCAGCAGTTAATTATTATGAGTATGCATACTTAAGTAGGAAAGTATGTTAGCTCTTTCTCTGGCCTACCCTTGCCAATGGGAAGCCTACCTTTCAGACCATAAAATCAGAACCAAGGCAATGATTTCCACCTGATAGAACCTTGCTGTGATAATTGGAGGAAATAAGCTGCATACCTATGAGAGCAGATATCCCCATGATTCTATTTCTTGCATTCTTTTTTTTTTTTTTTTTAAATGGCTATATTATAACCATTTCTTTAATTTTTTTTTTATTTTTTAATTTATGATAGTCACAGAGAGAGAGAGAGAGAGAGAGAGAGGCAGAGACACAAGCAGGCTCCATGCACCGGGAGCCCGACGTGGGATTCGATCCCGGGTATCCAGGATCGCGCCCTGGGCCAAAGGCAGGCGCCAAACCGCTGCGCCACCCAGGGATCCCTCTTGCATTCTTTTTAAAAAATATTTCTTAAATTCTTATGATATTAATGGAGATTTGATGATCAAACAAAAAAAACATTTTTATAGCATCTTTTTTGAAGGTTTTGTTTGAAGAGGAAGCAGCAAAAGAGGTCATTTATTTTTTTATTGTTTTAATTGAGGCATATAATTTCTAATACAGGAAAATGTTCAGATCTAACCCGTTTGATGAGTTTTGACAAAAACATACAACCGTGTAATACACACCCCTATCAAGATGCAGATTTCCAACACCTCAGAAATTTTCT
This sequence comes from Canis lupus dingo, assembly GCF_003254725.2. Taxonomy (NCBI): domain Eukaryota; kingdom Metazoa; phylum Chordata; class Mammalia; order Carnivora; family Canidae; genus Canis; species Canis lupus. Next base: position 66,184,983 of record NC_064254.1, read on the forward strand.
CCCACCTCTTTCCAGTTAACCCCCACTCTCCTACCCCACAAAGGGAACCATTTTTCTGATCCCTTTCACCATAGATAAGCCCTGCCTGTTCTAGAGTTTAATATAAATGGAACATACAGTGTGTGCTGTTTTGTGTCTGGCTTTTTTACTTTTTAACTTTTATTTTGAACTAAGTATAGGTTCACCACAAGATGTTGCAAAAAATAGTACAGAAAGGTCCTGTGTCCCCATCATCTAGCTTCTCCCAATGGTGACATCTTACGTAACTACAGTACATTATTGAAACCAGCAAATTGTACAACGCTGTTAACTAGAGTACGATTTCTGGCTCATTTTGCTGAGAGTTTACTGTGTTTGAGATGAGATGAAACTTTTTTCATCACAACCTTTGGTCTTGGTTAGGCTTGCTAATTTTGTGACGATGTATTTGTTTGTGGGAAGGGGACTGCTATTTGCTACTTAGGAGGCTTCTTTTCTATAAGGAATAGCAGCAGTATGACTAATAACTCACTCATGCGATTGGCGTGAGAGGATAGGCAGTCAGAGCCCCGGCCCTTCCTCTTCACTCCCCCTCCCTTTCTTGGGAAGGACCTGTGAATCTGTAACTCGTGTTCACCTTGGACTTCCCAGGGATGGCATATTCTAAAGATCTGGGGACACTCAGAGTCCCCAGACATGTCACGTAGTGCCTTGGGTTTTGAACCTGGAAGTAAGAAAGAAACTAAGGCAGATAGGGACGGGGAGAAGATTGTCACTGTAGTTGGAAGCTATAATTTACAGCTGAGGCAGGCAGGCATTCTAGTCCCGAACCCCTGCATTAGCCCTGGCCACCTCATCACTAGCTGCATCTGGCCCGGGAGGAGCAGAGGAGATACCTTGTGCCCCCCCATCAGGAAGTGGCCAGGAGTATCATGCAGAGGAACATCTCTTCAACAGGAACATCAAGAGTGGGAAATAAGTATTCCCACTTATGCCTATTGTTTTGGGAGAGAGACATTTGCTTCTTAATTGCTGTCCTTTCTGCTCAGCCTCACCTCTTCACTGTAGACAGATCGGTTGTGGCAAAAAAGAAACGTCACTGACTTTCACAGGTAATCGGGGAAGTTGATGTTATTACTTGGTAGTTCTTGGTGTTACGTTATCTCTCTCGGACTCGGTGTCCTCATTTTACCGCCCTGACATGCTATACAGTCTATGCGACGTTCACAATTTCCAGTATGCTGTACATGTAATAACCACCACCAGCCGAATCAGCTACCTACTTATTTGACCAGGGTGACCGACATAGAGGCAGTAACCAAAGAATGAACAAAGGCTGGTGTTCAACAGGGTCTCAGGAGAGGGCACTGGGGGGTTGAGGCGCATAGAAACATTTCCTGCTGGAGTCGGACACCCATGGTAGGAATGTGCCAGAGGGGCCCCATAGCCAGGCACCAAGCATCATCATCGAGCTTTAAGGATTATTACTTTCATATGCGTCTGTCTTAGCTCCAATAAAATGCTCAGGAATTCGGGGTGCTAGCGGTTTCATGTGCATGGTGGCATCTTGTCATTGATTTCTCGTGTCTCAGCCAGGACCGTATGAATCATAGGAGACAATATGAAACTTCTCAGGTTACCACAGAGGCCCTGGTTTGGGCATCTATGTGGTTGCGAGTGGGCACAGATCCAGAAAACGAATGTGCTTTTATTAATAGAGGGAGATGGTTTTGCTGAGGCTGGAAAACGGTGTGGCTTTGGATCTTAAATCATTTGACACTGTTTGCGGTCTCTGGCGGCTGTGTTTATTCTTTCGCATCATCAGCGGGAAGCGAACCATTTTGCAGTTGGCAGTTAAGTTGAGATAAAGCTCGAGGGATTTTGGTTATGGATATTCCAGATGATTGAGAAATATAACGAATGCTTTTAGAGACAGCCAAATGGAGTGGGGGGAGACAGCAGACAAGGAGTTGGAGCTTATGATGCCCACCTACCTGGTAGCTGGTGGGCTTTCGGAGACTCAGTTTCCTCATCTGAAAAAGTAGGGCTCGTAATACCCTTCCTGTCTGCCTCATGGGGCTGGTTTAGGGAGCAAATGAGATCAAGTTTACAGCACAGCTTTATGAACCATAAAGTGAGCTGCTCAAATTCTTTCCATAATCGCATTCAATGCATAAAAATAAATGAAACTGAATCCCGATGCTGATTTTGGTAGAGGAAACAGAATAACTTTCCAACTATTAATGGTGCGGTTTTTTAATTGCATTATGTTCCAGAGGTTTCTTTGAAAGCTGGTTTTTTGAAATTGGGAAAATGTTTCTCCAAGGAGCAATATCATGATTGATGGCAAAGTTCCCAGGCTAGCCAAAAAGACTGCTTAACTTCTGAGGCACTGAAACAGAAGTTCAGTGGTGGGCTGTGGGCTACCAGCCCCTGTGCTCTGGGGCAGCTCTGATGGTGGCTGGATGCCTTCTAGGGCAGGAGCCGGTGAGTTCCCTGGGGACTGAGGATTCGGATGGAGGAAGAGTGCAAAGGGAAGAGAGAGGGCCATCCACCCCGGAGATGAGCAGTGTGTGGGGGCTCAAGTCAGTCAACCAGCATCCCCCACCTTGCGCCCACCACGCCTTGTGCACACCTCACTGCAGTAGAGGCTGCATGAATGAGGCCCCAGCTCTGGGCCTGTCTTGTCGCTCCTAAATTCCATGATATACATCAGGGGGGCCTCACCGTTTAAGACAACCATTTCTTGTGTTTGCTAAGGTTTTTCAATTAAGAGTTGAAAACATATTGGAAATTGATAACTGAGCGCCCGTAATCAATTTGGAAAGAAACAAAAAAAAACCAAACAGATGCTTTTGAATTCGCGTTTTGCTCCACTAAAATGCTGTTTATAAATAAGAAAAGCCTTTGTGAGTTATCCAGTCACTTCTCACTATAATCTTTCCCTGTACAGTGCGTCTCCCGGTGTCGACGACACAGTGAGAGCTTTCGGTGCTAGGCAGGACAGCTTTGCCCACTGCATCAGGCATTTTGCCTGGAGATTCTGATCGACGGTGGGGCCCAGTACCTCCTATGATCAGGGAATTTGGGGAAACCGAGAGAAGCAGCAGCCTCAGAAAAAAACAAGCACCCTAAAGTCGTAGAGTGGAACTCGGTCCGTTGTCAGGAGCAGATGAGTACCAGGAATCACAGCAGAGTGCTGCTTTCTTGGCATATACCAAAGCTGTAGGGTGGTGCCTCAGACATCACCTAGCAACTGCTAAAAAGCCAGGACGCCAAATTCTTATTCATCCTCCTTGTAGATGATCAATTCTGTGTTCTTGTCCTTTTTCTTCTCCCACTTGCCTGGCTGCCCCCTGCAGTTGCACATTAGGAGATGGGAAGAGAAGGAAAGGAATCGAAACACGTTTTTCTGTTTGCTCTTTCTTGGTGAGGTGACACTCAGGAGCTGGTCCAGTAAGCCTGTTACGAGCTCACCGGGCATCTCCGTAACCACCTACCTTGCACTTCTTTTTCTGCCCTAAAGGATTTAAGGCATTATATACAGTAAAGCAGAAAAGTACATAACTAGGTAGTCAGGAACAACATACATTGGAACAGAAAGTTAAGGACCGGATACACTTCCGCAAGCTTAAAGCCTGCACTTGGGTGAACTCCTGCTTTGGGGGCAGGCCCCGTGGGTGGGCTTTCCTGGTGGGGGGAGGGAGAAAACTCGTTCGTGATTTCTCTGTTAAAAGTGGGAGCGAGGCTGGAAGTTAAGTGGGTTGACCAGAAATTGGCCTTTCCTGTTCCCGCAGTATTTAACTAGACTCCCCTCCCACCCATCTTCATACATTTTTCCCAGAAACAGCCCCTGGCCTGTGCTTGGCAGTCAGCGCCACCCCCACCCCCGCATGAGATTCGAGGCTCAGAGCCAGCTCTCGAGATGGGGGAAGATGGGAGAAGATGGGGGGCCTGCGTTGCTGCCTCTGCCCAGTGCCCCCCCATCCACAGCCCTCAGGGCTTTAGGCTCGGGTTCACCACCAGGCCCCTGCTAATCCTCTGCGCTTTCTTGCCAGAGCCTTCTTAAAGGGGAAAGTCCTCCTCCTTTTTGCTCCCTTGTCCCTTCATCTCCTTTTCCTCCTTTTCTTCTTTCTCCTCCTCATCTCTTTTTTTCCCTCCCCTCCTTCTGTGCTTCAGCCAGCCAGCTTTTTGTGGGCTTTTTATTTGTAATCCTGGGAGTACAAAGAGGGATAAGAAATCATTTGTACACGAAGGCGCTAACGGTGGGAGAGGAGGTGCGTGGAACAGTGATGAGGCTTCTGTGTCGGGCCTGGTACAGACGTGGACCGGATGGTCGGTTAACCTGGAAGAGGAAGGGACAGGCACCGGCCAGTCTGCACCGGGAAGGGAGCCAGGGCTGGTGCGGAGAAGGGAGCGGGAGAGGGGCAGGCCGGAGAAGAGGCAGGAGTGGGAGCCAGGAGGCCATTCTGGGGCTGTCCGAGGATGTGAGTGTGGTGCAGAGTTGGAAGGGAGGGAAGGAGGGAAGGAGGTGAGCCTGGAGGCGCGAACTGCACTGTGGAGAGTGAGCAGCATCTTTAAGAGCCGCATTTTGCTTGATAGGCCACCAGAAGTCAGAGGAGGCCTCTGGACAGGGAAGGTTGGATTTTGAGGTGGGATGATCAGGTGACCCATCTGTGTGAGCAGGGGAAGGGGGCCAGAGTTCAGAGCCTAGGAAGGAGCTGCTGTAATAAATGAGATAGTATAGCAAACACGCAGGAACCGGTCCCCCTCCAGAAAGTCCATGTTTCTTTTATCCATTATTTTTTTATTCCTCTGCTCCTTTAAAATCATCTTAAAATCCATCTCCTCAGAGATATTGTCTGATTAATTCATGGCTTTCTGGTATCCTTCCCTTTCTATTTACCCTGCTCTTTCCTTCGTGGGTATCCATGCATTCATTCATTCCATCCACAAATGTTTATTGGGGACCTACTATGTGCCAGGCACTGGATTTGGGTATAAGGGCACAGTGATGGAAAGACAGTGTATGGGCCCTCACTGAGCCTTCAAGTATAGAGGAATGGACCTAATAAAACATAATATGAAATAACCTAACCTTCAGCAGTTTGTGATGGGTATATGGTATGAGATGAAGTCTGAGGGGTTGGTAAGAGTCAGATCACACAGGGCCTTGTAGGTCATAGTCAGGACATGGAATTTATCCCAGGAGAAATGGACAAAAAGCCAGCAGAGCTTATGGTGACCGGGAGCAGAAAGACAGGATTCTGGGGGAGGGGGCGTCACTGAGCTTGGAGCTTGAACAGCTGGGTTGATGGGGGTGTCACGTATTGAGGTGTTACCAGGGATTTAGCAAATGTGTGGCATGTGTTTTGCATAAGTTATTCTACCAACCTCACGGCTGACACACCTGCCAGTATGTGATGTATCCGATCTCAGTCAACGCTGCTCGTTCCCCACAATGTGGCACATGCAGCAAATGGGGAAGGATTTAAAGTCAGGTGGCGTATCACCCGTAAATGTGTGCTTCCACCCTGGATTTGGGCCCTTTATCAAAATTGCATTTTGGGAATAAAAGAGCCATGAGCTGTCTTTTAACTTTTTCTGATGAGATGAGAAAAATGGTGGAGAGAAAGAGAGGGAAAAACTGAGGCTGAAACAAGAAAACAAAAGTTCCTAAGAACACTACCATCCCTTTTGCTGACAGTGTCCCTCGCCAGAAGTTGAATGTGGGGAGCAAGAGGATGGCTGTAGATGGAGGTGCCCAACCTGTGAAGCCTTGGGGAGCAGGGAGGAGGACGTGTTTATGTGCACGATTGTTAGAATGGGTAGTCCACAGCCTCTGACTGCCTGGCTTCAGGTCAGGATTTACTTGGGCATCTGGGCTCTCTGGACTCCGAGAGGGAAAGCTTGTGAGTCATTCCTTGGACTGATGTAAACCAGCAGCGCTTGAGCGCCTGGGCTGTCTCTAGAGAAGGAGAACAGGTAAAGCCAGGGTCAGATGATGAGAATTTTCCATTTTACAGTGGTGATGGCCTGGAAAGCCTAGAATGATTTATTAGCCTTCACAGAAGACCATTCCTTAGCTTAGGAGACTGGGTTGTAGATTCAAGGTGAAGGGGACATTCTAGGAGTTTGTCTTTCCCTCCAATGTTTGGGATGCTGAAGATTTCAGGGAATAACTTACTGAACTGCTGTATCATTGAATTGACTTCGGAAGACTTAAACACATTTACTTGAAGCATCCTTTTTATTTTCTCTGCTTTCAAGGTAGTCGGTTACATTTTATCAAAAATCTTTTTGTTGCTGTTGAGACAAAGGAAAACTAATCAAAATACCTTATCTTAATAATTGTCTTTAAAGTCTATTAACTATGGCTGTAATGAAGTTTTATATTTACATAATGCTTTACAGTGCACACAAACAATGCTACATGTTTCTGTTTGACACACACAGCCACCCCAGGAGGTGGGGTGCGATTGAGACTGCGTTTCACAGATGAGAAAGTGGGGAAGTTGAGCAATGAGTAGGTGTCTCGGTCACATAACTAGAAAGAGATTTGGGACTCGAATCTCCGTCATTGGACTCAAAGGCCGGTGATGTCTCTCCTGCATTTTGGGTGTGAAGTCCACCACACAGGTGGAGATGGGGTGGATGATGTTTGAGCTCCTGCTAAGGGATAGGCGTCGGCCGTGTCCTTCACACAGCAAGTCTCGTTGAGTCCTCCCAACCCCAGGGCAGCGATCACTGTCCCCACTTTACTGATGAGAACAGTGTTCCCTGGGAGGGTCACTTGCTAACCAAAGCTAGTGAGTGATGGGGCTGAGGTTTGACCAGTGTCCAACCCCCAGGCTGACTCTTCTTAACCAAGAGCCTGCCTTGTCCTATCTATTCCATGAGGAAAGATCACACTGTGTATTGAAAGTACTAGAGAACCGCGGCATTAGGTTTATTAAACTTTATGTTTAGTAAATTGGATTTTTGAAATTATTCTCTTCTCCACTTTTTTTAAAATAGATTGGTTTATTTATTTTAGAGAGAAGGTGGGGAGGAGCAGAAAGAGAGGGGCAAGCCAACTCCCTGTGTAGAGCCCGACGTGGGGCTCCATCTCATGACCCTGAGGTCATGAGCTGAACTGAAACCAAGAGGCAGACGTTTCGCCAACTGAGCCTCCCAGAAGCCCCATTCTCTAATCCACTTTTAGACAAAGATAGTTTTCCTGAATATTTTTTTTACAAAATAAGACAAATATGAATGAAATTAACGGTCTTAAATATCCTTTGGCCACAGCAGTATTTGATGCCACTCTTAAAATAATGGAATGAGAGGTTTCTAATCTGTGAACTGATGTGACGTGCCGCAGAGTGAAGTGAAAAGTCTTATGAGGGACAATTAACCAACCCAGATGATGATTTATTTAACCCTAGGGTTTTGGTATACTAATTGCTTTTTAACATGAATTTCTCATTCTTTACCTTTGAACCAAAGTAGGCTTTCTTTGTATTCATTTCTTTCTTTCTTTCTTTCTTTTTTTCTTTCTTTCTTTCTTTCGTTCTTCTTTCTTTCTTTCTTTCTTTCTTTCTTTCTTTCTTTCTTTCTTTCTTCTTTCTTTCTTTTTCTTTCTTTTTTTTTTTTTTTTTTTTCTTTTCATGCTATTTGTCCTTAGGCCCATGTTGTCTGGTAGGAGAAGCCTCATAGGGGCTTGGTTTTGCTACTGATTTAACGTAGTTTGCAGTAGGATGAATTGTGTGATACGGATTGGTGTGACTGTATTTTCCAATTAAAAAAAAATGGTGTAAACACTCTTTTATCCTAGATGACTGCTACATTGAGAAACTTGGTTGATTCACCACTCGCAAGAAGTAAGTTGCTGAGCATCAGTGCCCTTCCTCAGCTCTGCATGGTGATGGGACAGTACGTGGCTGACAAGGATGTCTGCACCAATATTGCCAGAATATTCAGGTAGGTGGACTAGGGAATCAAAGTAACCTTACACAAAGGCTAAGGCTTAAATTTGAGGTTATCTTGAATATTTGTGTGTGTGGCTGGCAAGGAATCCTATTTTTGCTCTTTACCTCACCTAGTAGAAGAAAGTAAACCTAGCAGCTCAAGTTCAAAAGAAATGATGTTAACTAATGACCTCATTTCCTATGTATTCTAGTCCAAAGGTGATATTAAAGTCATCCACGGTAAGTCACCTTAGTTCTCTGGTGAGTTGTGAGTTATCCTAGGGTTTTTACAGAATAACCAACAATTCCTCTTAGCCTACTGGAGATCAAGCACTATTTCACAAAACCTGATCAACTTTCTGGTACGCTTGGAACCAGCACTTAACGGGTTTTAACTCCAAAAGGGGAGCACTGCTTAGAGAGTCTGATCCGACCTGATTTGAGGTAGCAGGTTATTTTATTTCAGTTGTGTGACCGAATGGCAGCTCAAATGTTCTCTAGTCACGTTTATACTTCACTCCAGAAGCGATGACCATCTGAGTCCAGGTCACTTCAAAGCAAGATGTTAAATTTCAGAACTGTCTTTAAATTATTCATTTATATCTCCTCTCTCACTGCTCTTTGCCAATGTTTTTACTTAATTATCCTCCTCAAGGGAACTGGGCCTTTCTTGAAATTCATTGCAGTTGCTTAATGCTTAATGCAGTTGCTTTTCTAAAGACCGAATTGGTGATCGGCCCCAGTCTGAGGCTGTGAGTCCAGATCTGATTTTTCAGCACTGCACTTTCCTGTCTGGGTACTTAATTCTGGGTACTTACCACCCCCATTTCAAAGCACTATAAAGTCATAAATTTTGTTTTGTTTCTGGTGGCCTGCAGGAATTTAATTTTTTTTTCTCCCTGTGGATAATCAGTTGTCCCACGACCTTGTATGGAATATGCCATTCCCCCCATCCTGCTCCCCTGATTCTAAATGCCTAGTTAGTCAAACACACGATTCCATATACTTGTATATCTCTTTCGGGCATTCTGGTCCATCCTCAGATCAGTACCATACTGATTTTACTGTTACAGATTTAAGTCTTGCTATAAGATAAAACAAATCTCTCACCTCTTTTCTCCTTTAAGATCCAACTTCTTCCCTCTTTCTCAAGAATTAAAGAATCAACTAAGGGTTACAGTAGGAACTTCAGGGTTTTTCATGCACTAACACTGAGTATATAGAGCAATTGAGATGCAAGTGGGAAGAGCTGACACCTTTATGATACGGAGTCTTCCATCGATAAACATTTATGACATTTTCTTTTACGTCTTTTCATAAAATTTTATAGTTTTCCCCAAAAAGATTTTGCACATCTTTTGTTAGATTTTATTCCTTCATGGCTTTTGCTGCAAGTATGAATGTAATCTTTAAGCATATTTTTAAGGGGATTAAGAGGTAGAAATGTCTACTTATCAAATAAATGAATCACAGGGAAGAAAAGTACAGCATAGGGAATATAGTCAACAATATTGTAATAACTTTGTATGGTAGACAGATGGTGACTACACTTATCAAGGTGAACATGTTATAATGTATAGAATTGTCGAATCACTGTGGCAGACACCTGAAACTAATGTAATCGCACATGCTCACTATAAAATATGTGTATAAAATATGTCCTAACAGGTTGTTGCTGGCTTGGATAAATAGTATTGGTATTTGCCTATTAATCTTTATCCAGGAATCTTGATGGAATTTAGGTCTAAGAGTTAGTCTATAGATTCTCTTGGATTTTCCATGCAACTGCAAATAATAATGTTGGATCTTTTTCCCCCAATCGTTACAGTTCCTCCCTACTGTCCCCGTCTCTTCCTTATCACATTACTCAGGAGGTCCTATACAAAGTTGTAAGAGTGTTGGACCTACTGCCTTTTTCCTGACTTTTAAAAAATATATATTTTTACAGTTTTACCAGTTAAAAAAAATATTTATTGTAGGTTTTTGTATATACCCTTCAGAAGGTTGAGGAAGAATTTTCTCACACCAAAGGATATTTAATTTTCTCAAATGCTTACCCTGAATCTATTTTGATTATGTGGATTTTTCTTTTTTAAATTAAGCATTAATTTAATTAATACAATAGATGACAGATTAATAAATTTTCTCATGTTAAGCTGCTGTATATCGCTAGGTTTCATTAATATTTTGTTTAGGATTTTTCGTCTGTGAGTTAGTTTAACATGTATTTTTTCCTTCCTCATATTGTCCTTGTCTGGTTCTAGTGTCAAGTTTACACCAACCTCATAAAATGAGTTGGGAAATATTCCTGCTTTTTCTCTTTTCCAGAAGAATTTGTGAAAATTAAACTTATCTCTTTCTTGAAAAATTTGTGGAACTTGCTTGAAAAGCTATTTTGTTCTGGTGTGTGTGTGCACATTCCTCTGTGAATATCATAGACTGTTGATTCATTTTCTTTAGTGGTAATATATCCAGTCATATTTCCTATTTGTAATTGGGTTAGTCTCAAAAAGTTATATTTTTATAGGAATCTGCCCATTTTATCTAAGCTTTCAAACAATATAAAGTCATTCCAAATATTCTCTTATTATCCTTTTAATCTCTGTTGCATTTCTAATTGTGTCCCCTCTTATTATTTTACTAATAATATTACTGAACAAATACTTACATAATGACTACTATGTGCCGGCAATGTTCTGAGCACTTTCCAAATATGAATTCATTTGTTCCTTATAGCAACTTTAAAAGGTGGGTACCATCATTATTGTCTTCATTTTATATATAAGGAAACTGGGTCATGGAGAGGCTCAGTACTTTTCTCAGTGGCATACAGTTGGAATTCAAACCAGGCCATCTGGAATCCATACATTTAACGACAATGTCACACCGCCTCTGCATTGTTGATAATGATTTTCACTCTGATTGCTTATGATGTTTCTCCTTTTCTCTCGATCAGTCTTGCCAAAGGTTTGCCAATTTTATTAGTTTTTTGCAGAGAACCAGCAGATTTATTGATCCGCTTCATTGTATGTTTGTTTTCTATTATATTCCTTCTGTTCTTATCTTTATCAACCCTTTTCTCCTACTACCTTTGGATATGTTATATTTTTCTTCTCTTTTGTTAGAAATTCAGTTCCTCTTTTAAAATCCTTCCGAAGACTATAAACTTTCCTTTAAATAGTACTTTAGCTGTATCCCACAAATTTTGATTTGTGGTATTTTTAGTTATTCAGGTATGTTTTCTAAAAAAATTTTTATGTTTCTTTGACCCATAAGTTATGTTTTTAAGTCTTCAAAAATGTTTTCTAAGATATGTATTTTTACATTGATTTCCTAACTTAACTGTTCTTTAACCAGAGAATTTGATCTAGAAGACGCCAGTGCTCTGAAAATTTACTGAGACTTGTTAATAGCCTGGTAAATGGTCAAGTTTTTACAATATTGATGATGTTTTACCTATTAATCTGTCACTTAATGAGAGATTTATGAACACCTCCCAATCTGATAAGGGTTTGTCAGTACTTCCTTAAAGGTTTTGGTTGGTTGGTTGTTTGCATGCCTTCAAAATTTGGAAGCTCTTTTCGAGGCTTTTAACTTTAAGGCCTGTTTTTGCCTGATTTTAGTCCATCACAACCAGCCTAGTATATTTGAGCAGTTTAACAATTGTTTCTGACGGGGTCCCGGGAGATTCAGTGGTTGCTATCCAAATAGAATTTGTGTACATTTCTTAGCTTGTATTTTTCTGACCCACATGGATAGTGTAAATTCACACCATACACATGTATTAGAATTTTCTCTTTTTCAAAGGACCCCCTTCCCTCATGCCCCCCGAGTCTAAAGCAAACAGCAAGCCTTGTGGCTTCTCTAGACTGGTGTACAGAGTATTTCTAGACTCCTTTTCATACACTGGGCAACGCTTTGAACATCTGCATTTAAAGTAACCCTACATGTATTTGAACTTTCTGGAAACAAAAAAGTTTTTTTTTTAATTTTTCCATTTGGCATTTCTGCAGCAAACTTACTTCTTACCATGACTGCTGTGTTGCCTTGGCCAACTATTCCAGATGTTACGCCTTGTTTTTGAAACTGATAAACAAATACCAGAAGAAACAGGTCAGTTCTTTATGAATTTAATTCTTCAGTATGTTTTTGCATTGGTGTATTTGTGTAAGCTCATGTTGAGTGGCTTTATGCTTTGAATGTACCAGTTTCTATCAGAAGCTTCCATATGATGTATAATGCACGGCCCCTGGAGACAGTTACCTGTAGGAGTTGAGGAGGGAGTAGCTTGAGGCAGAAATGGCTACAGTAGGATGGTTGATGTGGTAGGATTTCTGGTTTAGGGAGAAGGGTGGGTGCGCAGTGTTGCTCCTCCCAGTGATCTCCAGACCCCTACATGAGAATCCTCTTGGGGTGGAATGGGGGCCTGATGAGTCAGATGGGTGGGAAGGGGCCTGGCCATCTGCACTTCAATGAGAACCACCCGGCCCTCTGATGCAAAGTAAAGTTTGGGATCCCTTACACTGGGTATATTCTTTTAGAAGATGAAATTCTTCTAAAATAAGGTAAGTATTAGAAAAAATTATTTGGTTTTAATGGATCGGGTAAAAGTATATATGGTTGTTTAAAAAAAGGAAGAAGTCACAAATGACTCCACCGTAATAAAATCATAATAGTACAGACATTAAGTTTTATGATATTTTTGAATATTCATTAAATACATTCTATTTTCATTCAGCTTTATAAATGATTAAAGTGACATCAACTCTTTAGTGAGACAGTTTATCTATGAACACAATATATATGCATTTCAAATATGGTAAAATTTCAGTATCACATACTAGCTTAAAGCCAAGTTTATGTGTATTCTAAGAACATTTTAACATAAAGCTGTGTGTTTGTTTATATTGGCCATCTCAAAACTACCTCAAAATATAATCCCTGTGTTTGCCACAAATAGCATTGAACTTATTTTTACCCAGCCAGATACTTCTGCTGAGAATGACTAAGTTTGTGAGATTTGATGCTATTATTAGCTAATGTATTAAAAGGTTACTAGTTTATTTTTGGTTATATAGATGACAGAGAAGTTTCTATGCTCATATTATATCGTTACTACATTTTAAGGATGATAGAACCTTGCTTAAAGTGTTAATAAGTTCTTATTTAGCTTTTAAACAGTGACTTACAAGTATGCACTCGAGTTTATGATTCTGAGTATTTGGGTTATAAATGCTTTCCCTTATATATTTTATATTTTCTACTTTGAAAGATTTCAAGGTACAAGAATTTGCTATGTCAGGGGAAGAATGGTTTTGATTAATCTACCTGAGAATATCCTCAATCTTCTGTGAATTGAAGTGTCCATTAAGCATTTATTAACCTAGATCTTGGTACAATATGTTATCTGAACTGTAATCTTTGGCAAGTGAATTAATCCAATGAAAAGCTGAGGCACTCCTATTCTTGGTCTTCTTTTTTTAAGGAAAAAGATAAAAGATAGAAAAGAGAGTTTACTATAGCATTAAAAGAATTCTTTTAGATCTTATACTTAAAAAGTTTAGTTATGGATTTTATTTTGAAAGGTTATTTTATGGACTTCCATTGTGATTTTATTTTGCCGTCATTATTCTTTTTGCTTTGATGTTTTGATCATGGGTGACTTAGATAACTATAACTGGAAAAGACATCTTCACACTAGAATTTTCAAATGGGGGTGAAAGAAAACATTTCTGTTTCATTTCAAGTTATGTTGTCACCTGTAAAAGGAAGAAAACCCATCAGTTTAGTACTGACAGAGAGTCCTATTGTTTTGTAGCATTATTAGTAAATAGCTGTTGTTTTTCTGATTATAGCATGGATCATGTCCATGTTTACCAAACAGACAAAAATCCCGGTATCTTGCCAATATGAGACACTTGAGATGTCAACATAGTGAAGGGTATGCTTTTTCTGGTTCAAGGGACTAACTGTCGTAAGTTTAATTGGCATAAAATTTTACCACGTCTCTTAGTGAACTACTTTTCACTTACCTGTAAAGCAAAATTGGTATTTCAAAGTCATATTTTTTTCTGTTGATCTATATGATAATTTTGTGTTCCTATTAAAAGTATTTTGGTTCAAAGAAGAATGAAGAGCATCTTGCAAACTATGTACAGTAGACGTTGTTTCCAGAACCATCAAAGAAATGCATAATTTATTATTTTTATCATTGTAGTAAAAATCAATTCAGATATATTACGTATTTCCTTGCCTTCTTAAAGATATTAAAAATAATTTAACCTCTTCTTGATGCCAAAAGTCAATATTCCAAGCATTAATTACTGCTCTAGAGGCTATTTGTCCCATAATGGGAGCATGTCAATTTATGAGATTCTTTAAATGCCTGTGTCTCCTTGTAGATTTCTCTCTCTTCCCTTTCTATTGATTGTTAATTCTGCCTTTGGTCATCTTCACTTACCTTTTGGGATTCTTTGCTTGCAATTAGCTGGGGACACTCATAATAAAACTTGTTGAAAGTATCACCTGAAAAAGTCTTAAATAGAATTGAATATGAATAGGCTCTTAGTGAGAGGACCTGAGGGGACTCTTTGACGAAAAATTCTTTGCCACTTCTCATCTTCAAGGGCCAATTAATATTACAAGATGGAGCTCTCATGTCCCCTCCTCTGTGAAGCCTTTCAAGACCCTCAATTTCTCCCGTAGCATCATTTTAAAGGTTTAAACGCAGCCAGTACACCCAGCTAGTACACCCAGAACTAAGGACCCAAGCAGAATGTCTCTAATCTTAACCACTTCACTATAATTAAGAAAAATTATCCCAAATTTAGAAATAGGATGTTAGGCTGGGAGGCTATGCGTCCTGACAAAGTCATGCTGCAGAACTGTTTAATAGGCAGGGCTTAATTCTCCAGGAGAATGCATCTGTGTTTAAACTTGCTATTTACTATTTGATTAGAACCCAAGCACTATAAAGTTACACATTAATTTGTAGATTTTTCTCTGGCAGACAAGATTGCCTCAAAAGTTATGGTTTTATGACCCTGTAGGCTATTAGCCAGGTGTGAATCTAACCTACTAATCTAACATTCTTTTTCATGCTTGTAAACACCAGATTCTTTGACTGTTCTTGGAGCCAACCTAGCCATTGTATTGGCTCCCTCATTAATGAGATAAGTAATTTTTAATATGTTAATTTTATGTCTGTATGGGAGGCATGTTGTTAACTTTTCAAAAATTATACTTCGACTCTATACTGTGTTTTACTTATCCTAAAGAATTCAATGTTACAGTTTTGAACCATCTCTGATTTTTTTCTAGTAAGAAAAGTAAATACATAATTTATATTTTCCTCAAGACCAAAATATTTTAAAAGAGCAGGGAAATTGCTCAGGCTACAAGGAAGTAGTTATGTGTCCCAACTACTTCCTAAAATCATTAACCAAAAGCTCCATACTCCATAGGTCTTTGTAAATATCTCTTTTGTGATTTTTCTGAATGGTTATTTTTTGTATAGGTGCCTCATCCACTAGTGGGAATTTCTGAAGGACACAGGCCTTGTTTTGATAAAACAGATGATGCTTGGCGTAGTAGACTTGTGATAAAGTACTGAAAGAATGAATTTTGAGTATTTGAAATGCTTTGGAATCTGTAAGGCATTATAAAATATTTTTCCTACTATTCTAGTACTTATTCCTTAAATATTTACTTTCTTTTTCCTAGTTTGGAGGAGGAAATAATAATAATTTTTCCCCATATTTTTCACCTTGGTGAACTGCCATACACAAAAGTAAAACAGAAGTAATGTACTTTAACTTTCTTCAGACCAGCATAGTCTTAGGTTTATGTTCCCAAATGGCCAGGCAAATATGATTTGCATTTCCTCTCTTTTAGAAATAAACGTAAATCCAGAAATCCCACACCATGCATGTTCGATGTGAGTGTTTTAATCTGCAGTGGCTAAAAACTGCCACACTGGAGATTTATTTGGATGTTGAGGCTTTGAACTAATCTTTGGAAAATCCACCAGCCCTCCAGCAAGTTATAGAATTATTACTTCCTATAATTATTTTTGTTTATAAAAATCTAAGACTATGTTGGAAGATTGGCAGTCTCCTAATATACATAGCTATCACCAAGCAATTAAACAAGCAGAAATATATAATTTTGTTCTGAGAAGTCAGTGTTAACTTTGTCTTAAAAGTCTGAGGGCTACACTGGGCATCAACAGAGATTTCATTTTTCTGAGATTTGTTTTTAAATCAAATCATGTTCACAGCTAAGTATATTTTCAAAGAACACAGAAACAAAAATCTCAAAAAAAAAAAAAGGAAAAGGAAAGAAAAAGAAAACCCCCTGCACATACCTTTTTAAGTGATTTTATCAAGCTGGTGAGGAGTTTTGCAGGTAACTGTCCTGCCACTTCCATGGTCCATCAAGGGGGAAATTCTGTTTCAACCCAGGTAGCACCAGGGCTGACGGCTGCTGGGAGAATTAGAATATTTCCTCCCCTATCTGCTATTTTTCCCACTGAAGGAAGAAAAAGAAATTGTATGAGAAAATGCCAAAGGTTAAAAAAAAATCCCATTTTTTTTACATTATTCATATTCATCTCTTGTCAAGGTAAAGTCTGACTTCTGCATATAAGAATGAGTCTTTTTAAAATATACTTAATCTATGTCTATCAGGTGAATGATAATGAAGGGTTGGGGGGGCATTTTCACTTTTATTTTCTACACATTTGTGTTGTGAGGATTTTTTTTACAAGGAACATGGATTTGTATTTCTTAAAGTGCTATTACAAAAACTGACAGTAGGTATTAAGATGGAGAGATTTCTAAATCTTTCTTGATTTAAGTCAGTAACTCCTAAAGTTAGCTGATCATCAGAATCACCTGGAGAGCTTTAAAAATACAGGTTCTCAGGCCCCACCTTTGGAGATTCTGATTCTGGTCTAGAATGGGGCCCAAGGACCTAATTTTTAGAGGCTCCTCAAGGGATGGAAACGCCTAGGAGCTTTGGGAACCTGTGGTATACATTCTTAAGGTGGTTCCTTAAAACGGTCTTCTCCAGTACTGACAGCAGAGGGTTTCTACAAAATCTCAAGAGATTTTTAAAGTGATTAATCAAACCAGCCACACAGGGTCAGTCTTTCTCTGCATGCCTGTGGCTGACAGTGAGTGTCCCTTACAAGGTAGAGGCCAACTTAGCAAGAGGAACCACTTGTCGGTGTGCTTTCCACAGTGAAGGGTGATAAACTGTGCCTTTTGCTTTTTGCACCAATAGCCGAAGGCTTTCTTAGCTCGAGGAAATGAGATGGTTTATTGGACTCTTCCACGATTTTTTTCCCTGCCAGACTTGTGTCAAAACAGCTGGCCCTGGAAAAGAGAAAACAAACAAACAAAAAGGAGTCCATGGGACCACACCCAGTGCTAATAGTGATAACGCTTTGATAACACAGTCATCACAGTGGTGAGGCTTCAGGTGCTGGTTGGAATGAACCACTTAGGAGAGGCGAGTTCAGGCTTTCTTTGTCCTGCAGGACCTTCACAATGGCCTCAGTGTCCGGTAACTGGACAAACCACGAGTTGTTGATTTGCAGTTCATGAAATCACCCCCAAATTTTATTGTCAAATAATCACCAAATATTCCTGCCCACGTCCTGCTTTGAGAAAGTTCAGTGTAGACCCGTATTGTAAGTTTGCAGCAGATCCACCTGAGGGAGATCAGTGCATGTTCAGTCAAACGAAGGCCCAGTTGGCTGCGCCCCTCTTTGCACACAGCGGGCCGGTCTGTGGCTGATGGTTGTGGTAACCAGCCAGGGTTTCTGGTTTATCAACAGTCTCAGAGAAAAGGAATCCACTCCTCCCAGCTCTCACAAAGGACTTCCTCAGGGAGAACAAGGGAAACTTCTTTGGCTCATGTCTAAGGAGGTTAATTGGTCCAAGATCCATGGTACAACTAATCACTCCAGTTCCCACACACACACACACACACACACAATCAGAGACCAGAACACAACATTTCAGTCAGCTTGATGCGGCTTGAAAGCTAAACGTTGGCATTAGGCAGAGCGTCTATTAAAAATGCTAACCAAAATTCGATTAAATGACAAATCTCATTTAAGAAATGTGCACATATTGTACGCTTTGTGGTGTAAACTACATTTGCTACAAACCAAATGTACAAACAGATGGACCTAGTAACGCAGGAACGAGCAGGGTCGATATCATCCTTGCAAATCAGGGCCTGCCTTAGGAGGCCTCTGACGTCAGCAGTGCTGCATTTAGCATCTCCGCAAAATATGTTTGGGTTCGTTTTCTGGAAGAACACGAAGGGATTTTCCCCATTTCTTCTGTAAATATCTCTCGGGCAGGGGATCCAGTAAAATGCCTCTGAAATAAGATTTGTGAGATGGGGCTGCGTTTTACGGAGGTCACGGCCCAAAAAAGGAATAACCTTTATCTACGTTCCCATCACTTGCACCCATTGAGCAACTGCCTGTCTAACCCTCTCCATTCCTAGACACGGTCAGTTCCTTATTTTTTTCAAAACAGAGCTTCCAGAGGCAGGCCCATCATCAGCACATTCACACACTCACAAACCCCGTCTGGGAATGGCCTGACGTGTCCTTGCTTGCGCTGCTTTTAAAGCCAGGCCTGCCTCATTCCACCTGGACTTCTTTTAGGGTAAGGGATCATGTTCGGCCTTGTACACACAGTGAGCACTGTCTGCTTTGGAATGCTTCGAAATCGCCGTGTTGACAGGGAGACCTGGGGTGTCTGCAGGGCTGCAAGCACAAACACCTGCCATCGTTCTAGCTGCTCATCTGTAATGCCACCACAGGGGTGGAACAGTCCAGAAGGAAGTGACCTCTCTGTCCCCTCCATCTTGTTTGGGGCCGGTGAGGATTGGTTAGGAAGGCACCTCCACCCCTTCCCCTGGAGCCTTTATATGGCCACTTGGCTCCCAGCTCGGCCTCTGCCTCCTGCCTGGCAGGAGCGTGCCCTGTGGCTTTCTTCCCAGACCCTCTGCAGGCACATTCCCGGTGGGTGCTGCTAGCATTTGGCTGAGCTCGCTCCTTTTTTCAGCCTTGGCCTCGCTCTGCACCCCTGACCGGGCGGACAGCACAATAAGCCCGTCCCTTGTTCATTCTTTCCAGCTCCTGCTGCTTTGCCCTTGTGGAACTGGCTCTTCCCCCACTCAGCACGGAACCCGAGCGCCTGATTTATGTCTGTGGACTTAAAAAAAGAACAGAGCGCAGCGAAATGCCAGCCTTGCCCCGTGCTTTTGAGTGACAGCCACATCCGGAAGCATACAGTTGGTGCTCAATAAATGGCTGCTGATGGGATGGATAGATAGAGGAGGCATCAGTATAGTCTCTCCTGGTTTTTATTTTTTACTTTTTAAAGATTTTATTTATTTATTTATTTATTTATTCATGAGAGACACAGAGAGAGAGGCAGAGACACAGGCAGAGGGAGAAGCAGGCTCCCCCCGGGGAGCTGGATGTGGGACTCGATCCCGGGATCCCAGGATCACGCCCTGAGCCAAAGGCAGAGGCTCAACCACTGAGCCACCCAGGCGTCCCTCTTCTGGTTTCTAAATGATCTTCTACTCAGAGTCTGGGTTTTGAGTTGCCAGCATCTCAGCTTCTCCCATCTTGTGTGGTTCAGCACTTACACAAAGCGTTGACCCACTTTTAGGACCCTAGGGCTGATTAGCATTTTTTGCAGTAGTGCCGTCTGTCTTCCCCACGGGCATCTGTTCTTCAAGCCACCTATACGTTCAATTAATGTTGAAGTTTGGCTGGAGGGTGGGAAGTTGGGTAGATGTTGCAAATTGCAAATCCTTGATTCAGCTCTCGGATCCACACTGCCTTGAGAAGTTCCTAACCAAATTTTAAATGGGGCATCTTGAAAGTCTTTCTAAAATATTTTCCTTTACCTACTAGAAGTAGTTCTCTCCTAAGTAAGTGAAGTCGGCTGAACATAGTTTATTATTTCTGTGATAGGTTGATATGGTTCCTTCCCTACGGTCAATATCATGCACACCAGTGATTTTAAGGCCTGGTGGGAAGTTGTGGGGTGGGCATCCAGGAGGACTGTGTTCCCTTTGTCTGACTGTGGGCAGGGGTAATAATGAGAGGACTGGTCACACGGGGCTAGAGGGTGCCTCGGACGCTGGCTTTGACATCGAATAGGCCGTGGATGTTTCTGGGCAAGGGGATGACATAAGAGCTGTGTGGCAGGAAGTGGTCCCAGAGGGGGGATGCCGTCAAGGGCCCGAGGCAGGAGTCTTCAGACAGGCCACCCAGTAAAATGCCTCAAATAAGACTTTTTCCCATTTTTCCCAGGCATGGGAAGGAGGGGCCGGGGGAGATTCTGAGACGGCAGAGCAGAGGGAACTCGGTGGCTGGTTGATGAGGGGAGTGAGGAATCAAAGATGCCTGTGGGGCCAAGTCTGGGGGATCGGACAGGTGAGGGTTATGGGGAACAAGGAGATGGGCTGAAGGAGTTTGGGGGGTCCATCTGTGAGCACAGGTGGTAGGTGGTCCACATCCTGCCTCTTCTCACCAGGGTTGGACTTGGGGATCACCCAGCCCCGTGAAGCTTGGGTCCCCACATCCCTGAGTGGGAGGAAAGCCTCCTTCACCAACTTTAGGCCAATGTCTCGCACGCGGAGAGTAACAGCAACCCAACTGCTGCTGCTGCTGGAGCTTGCCAGTTGCTCAGCTGTGTCCTGCTCCGTGCTTTGTTCCAGTTAAAGCAATTTCATTTACAGCAGCGCGGGGCCCACTGAGACCGAGTACCATGCTTGCTCCTAAGGACACAACACATTCGAACCAACGAGAATATCGCACAGGCCCTAACTGGAAAGCACGGGAGGTCAGGCCTCTTACAATAGGTGTACCTGTTTGTCTGGGCTCTGGTTGGCCGCAGCTATTGCTAGGCCGATTCCATTGTTATGCAAAATTAGAAAGTTGATATGAACTGGTTATACGAGACTGCTTGCTTGCTTGCTTTTTTAAGATTTATTTACTTGACAGAGAGAGAGCACAGGTAGGCCGAGCAGCAGGCAGAGGGGGGAGAAAGAAGCAGGCTTCCCACTGAGCAGGGAGCCCGACACGAGGCTCGATCCCAGGACCCTGGGATCATGACCTAAGCTGAAAGCAGATGCTCAACAGACTGAGCCACCCAGGCGCCCCTAGACTGCTTTCTCTAAACAAAAATTCTCTCTCCTGATTCATCTTTATTTTGCTGTTTCAAAATTCACAGCTATGGTATGAATATGCAACACTGTGTGAAGGTTAGTAAAAATGCTCCAAAAGTTCAAGGTTGATTTATAGGTGGTTCTCAGATGTTGTCCGGGGACAAAAGAGAGAATCTGTACCTGAAAGGAGATTTATTTTATTTTCTGCTATGGATTCAATCACTGGTCTCTACAAACTGATAATTCTGGCCTTTGTGTAATTTTTCAAATCTTCATAGAATAATTAAGTGGCACTTTGCAGACTTGAGAAGGATTGGGTGGTGGGACAATGAATAACCTCCCTATGATCGCGTCCGAGGCAGCCCTCTGCACAATGCAGACCACCCACGGTCAGCCGAGGGGCCTTGCAAAGCCGTCTGGCTTAGCCAGTGCTCTCAGGATTCCAGATGAGTCAAGACAAGCACTGGTATGGGAATAAGGAAGCACCACCTCTGCCAACCTCCTGGGAGACTGCTTCTATTTTGGCCTATTCCATGTTCCCTAGATTTGCAGAGAATATATTTGAGAAAGGTGGGGGGGTGGGGGGTGGAATGAAAAGATGCCTTAGCCAACCCTGAGAAAGAGGACAGAAACAGTGAGCATAGCAGTTGCTGGAAGCTTGGTGCTGCAAGCGGCACAATCTGCCATCCCCATTTGTTGATCTCGCATGCCATCCTTCAGTTGGCACCACTGCTGCCAGGAACCACCCCCTCCTTTTTCCATCTGAAGGCAGGGAAAGAGGTATTGTGGCAGTGTTAACTCTTCCTGCCCTGAAGTCTGGAGTTTCTTCTTCCCACGTGGGGCTTAATAATCTCTGCCATGTTAGGATCCACGCGGATACTAGAATCAAGGAATTTTAGAAGTTGAAGGGGCTGGAGAAAGCAGCACTTAGTCTCCCCAGATGAGACCACATGGGACAGTGGATGGAGGCCCCTTGAATCTGCAAGGATGGGGAAGGAAAGCTGCCTTTATCTGCAGCCTGGGATCTCGTCTGAACGCTCCTGGCAAATCAGCAACGATGATTTGGGTAGAGATGGTACAGGGCCAGGGACACCTGCTGAGTTCTACGAAGGAGTAAAACAAATACAGGGAGGCACAGGTGAAGCAGCGAGGCCTGGGAGGAGGGGGAAAGGAGGAGGACCGGTCCAGCATCCTTCTGAAGACGGCCGGTTGACATTTTACGGGGTAAATTGATGAGCCTGATATGATTCAACAAAAAGAATACAACGACGTTTTACATTTTTTAATAAAGAAGCCATTCAAGATCACATATGATGTCTTTCCTGTTTTGCTTACCGAGCCTCCGGGGAGATGGGAGAGGAGAACAATCTAGGGAACAGTGCGAAGTCCAGAAATGTCAACACGGCTACAGTTGAGGGCACGGGGGAGGTGACCTCCTGGATGGGAAGGATGGGGAACAGCTCTGTTCAGATTAAAGGACTGCAGATGATCACTTCTAATGAATTAATTTGTGTGTCTAAATGCTTGGCACAGAGCCTGGCACATCGTCAACACTGTGTGTTCATTGCTGCCGTGACAGTTGGCCTGTATAGTCTTCCAGAGGTAGACCTCGTGTGGGGAGTCTTTCATCAGAAATCGTATACCCAAGTTCATGCAAAAAGCTCATATTCCTTAGCTTAGAAAATAGAAGATGGAACATCCTTTGAGGAGCCTAATTCTCAGAAATCCCCTCTGTCCTGTTTGGAAAACATCCTGCTTCTCTGTTGGGTGTGGCCGGGCAGGAGGAGCCTCTGCCATCAGGAACCTTGTGAGGTAACCACGGGTTCTATGTGAAGTGACAAGTATCATCGTGAAATTGTGTGTGCTTGCTTTGGGTGGAGGACCCACAGACTAAAGTTTTTTTAGGGAACCATCTGGTGATCAGAGACAGACAAAGTGACCCCCGTCCCCAGGAAGGGGACTGTCCCAGGACTCTTTCTCAAGACCCACTCACTCCCTTCTCCA
This sequence comes from Canis lupus dingo, assembly GCF_003254725.2. NCBI lineage: Eukaryota > Metazoa > Chordata > Mammalia > Carnivora > Canidae > Canis > Canis lupus. The sequence goes on from NC_064254.1 coordinate 66,208,127, forward strand.
TCCTCCCCTCCAGATAGCCACTCTTCAAACGTTTTTCAAGGTTGAACTGAAATTCCCTGGAGGTCATTTTGCTGACACCCCCCCCCCGCCCCGTCCCCACTGTCCCCTAGGCGTCCTCCTGTCTAAACTCCTCCGAGACCATCGGGTCTGTCCCACACAGTTTAATGCTACGAACATGTTACTGATGGTATGAGAAAAAGGTTCAGAACGGTGCCCAAGTCATCCCTCACGACTTGTGCCTGGCCTGTTTGGTCTTGTTTACCCTCACGACACAGAATTTTCTCAGTCTGCACATGGAGCGGATGGAGACACAGAGAGGCTAAGCCAAGTCACAGGTATGAAGCAGACTGGCTGGCTCTCAAGCTGGGGATCCTAACCCCTGTCCTTCAGTGTCTAGCTGCCTGCGTGGCCCTCTCACCCCACATAGGTTAGCCTTGTCTTCTCAAGTAGATTGGAGGCTCTTCAGGGCACCTTGTCTCCTGTCCATCCTCCAAGTGTGTCCTCCCCAGCCCCTGGCACTCACAGTCACTGAAGCCTGGCATTCGGGCTCCCGCAGCCCAGGAGCGGCTACTCCCAACTGGGATGACCGGCTACCATCGGTTGCTCACTGAGCTGAGGGTTTTTTTTTTTTTTTTTTCCCAATGTGAACTCTCTCCTGGACCAGCTCCAGTTCTTGCTGGCGTGTTAGCCTCCGACTTTCTTAATGTTGACAAATGGTTCCCAGCTGCACAAGCCGCGGCCTCGCTTCTGCTCGGCCAGTGCCAGGGAAAAGTCTTTCAAGAACAAGCAGGAACAAGTTGGTGTTGGCCGAGCAGCCACGGGCAAATCCAGAAGCTTGTCCTCCATCTGTGACCTTCGGCTCTCTGCCATGCGTGGTCCCTGTGCTGCCCGCGCCCCACCTAGACCTGGCTCCCCGATTAAAACAGGCCCAGGCCTCTGCCCTCGTTGGGTAAGGCTGCTGACTATTGCAGGTCTGATACACAAAGCCAGGTTTCTTGGGAATCCCTCCTGGTGACCTGTTTGCATTTTATTTTATTTTTTACTTTACTATATCTTAAAAGATTTTATTTATTTGAGAGGGAGAGTTTGTGCATGAGTCGGGGAGGAGCAGAGGGAGAGGGACCAGCTTGAGTGCAGAGCCCGACTGGAGGCTCGAACTCACGACCCTGAGATCATGACCTGAGCTGAAATCAAGATCAGAGGCTGAACCCACTGAGCCACCCAGGAGCCCCACATATTTGCATTTTAAAAGGAGATAATTCCTTAGCTGCTCTGCAAAAGACAAGGCAAAGGAGATCCTTGCAGGACAGGCCATGTGGGAGGCTTGGCTCTAGAAAGCACTCCAGGTCAGGGATCCTGGATTCAAATCCTGACTCACTCCTTGCTCGTTGTGTGACCAGGCAGGTTCTAAAAACCCATTTCTTGTCTGTCAAATTGCACAGCCAGCACAGTGAGAGTTAGCACCCGGATCACTCACAGCCTCTGAGTGAGTAAGTCTCTTCCTCCCCAAGGAATCTCCTCACTGTCCCTGGGTATGGGGAAGGCCAGTGTTCTCATTTGTCTGTCTGTTATAGAATTAAGAATGTAATTGTTTTTGTGTCCTGTTTACTTGTAAATTGTTCTCAGTTTGGGATTTTTCGAAACATTTATTTAACGTGAAATAGAGCGTATATGCAGAAAAGTGGGTAAGCACACACGTGCACCTCAGCCAGTAGGGGTAAGGGCATCGCCCACGTAACCACTACCCTAGTCAAGAAGGAAAAGCACTGCTTTAAAGTGATATATTTGTCAAACACAGTGATTCTGTCCCCAGGGGACATTCAAACCTTTTTGGTTGTGGGCTGCCTGGCTGGCTCAGTTGCACGCGATCCTTGATCTCAGGGTCATGGGTTCAAGCCCCATATTGGGCGTGAAGCCTACTTAAAAAAGACGGTTAGACCTTCTTGGTTGTGACGTCTGGGGAGGTGCTACTGGCATCTATAGTAAGAGCCAGGAATACTGCTGCTAAATCTAGCCCCCCCACAGCAAGGATTATCCTGCCCCCAAAGTCTGTGGGGCCCAGGTTGGGAAAGCGCGCTCTAACACAGTCTGATCAGCCGTCGTGCGGAACAGTCGATTTTCAGAAACACAGCGCCTTCAGCAGGAGGTGAACTTCTAGGGAAAGATTTGGGTGTTGTGGCAACCTGTTGGTGTCACTACTTAGATTTACATGACACGGTATCAGTAATCCTATCCCACTTGACTAATTGTTGTCTGAGGGGTTAAAAAGAAAAGAAAAGAGGCCAACCAGGATTTCAGACACAGGATCTGAAGTTAATGCCCTCGCTAATAGCATCACTCAGTTCGTAGCCTTTCACTGCTCCAAGTGCTTGTTAATCTCCTCCATCAATTTGCACCGACTTGAGACTCAAACTCTAGACAAGTTCGTGGGCGCCAGATGTGCCCCCCTCTTCTAGTAATCACACCGTGAATAAATGAACACGCTGTACTCCTTCCAGCAACTGGCCCCAGCTCCTCGGCCCTCTAACCGGCTCCCCCTTCCCTGCAGGATCTGGTGGTGCGGATCATCTTCATCCTTGGCAACCTGACGGCGAAGAACAACCAGGCTCGGGAGCAGTTCTGCAAAGAGAAAGGGAGCATCCCAGCCTTGCTGTCGCTGTTCGGCACGTTCCACCGACTGGACCTGGGCGCCGAGAAGCCGGCGGCGGGAGCCGGGCGGGCCCAGGCCCAGGACGTGCTCATCAAGCTGACCCGCGTGCTCGCCAACCTGGCCATCCACCCGGCCGTGGGCCCCGCGCTGGCCGCCGACCCGCTCGCCGTGGGCCTGTTGCTCGCCACGCTCGGTACGGCACCCCCGGCATGTGACAAGGCCCTGTGGCCACCCCACTGCCCCCCGTCCTGGCAGCACAGCCGCCTTGGAGGAGCCTTCCGTTTCAGGAAGAAAAATTCTTCCTCTGCTCAAAACTGCCTCAAAAGCAGTCCAGATTAAAAAACATATGTATATAATATATATATATAGCCTTTTGCAGAGCAGCTAAGGAATTATCTCCTTATAAAATGCAAATATATGGGGCTTCTGGGTGGCTCAGTGGGTTCAGCCTCTGATCTTGATTTCAGCTCAGGTCATGATCTCAGGGTCGTGAGTTCAAGCACCTTTCATATATATATATGAAAAGAAAAGAAAAGAGAAAAAAAAATTACTAAAACCCACTGAAGTGTATGCCTTGAAAAGGGTGAATTTTGTCACAATTAAAATAAACCCTTTTTTTTTTTACTTTTTTTTTTTAAAGATTTTATTTATTTATTTGACAGAGAGAGAGAGAGAGAGAGAGAACATGAGCAGGGGAGGGACAGAGGGAGAGGGAAAAGCAGGCTCCTGACTGAGCAAGGAGCAAGGAGCAGCTGACGTGGGACTGGATCCCAGGACTCCGGGATCCTGATGTGAGTCTAAGGCAGATGCTTAAGCCTGAGCCACCCAGGCGACCCACAATTTTTTTTTTTAAGTGTACCAATCAGATTACTGAAAATTGGCCAAGCTAAGGATAAAGCATTTGAAATCCTTCATTTTTCCTGTACTTGTCCACACGACTAGAGTGTTATCTTTTTCTTTTTCAGGTTTTTACATTATCTGTATTATGGCCCGCAGTTATCCAGGTCCCCTTTCCCCCCATTATTAGCCACTTAGCCATGGCACTCTTCCATAACAAACCACCACAGACTGGGTGGCTTACCACAGAAATGTGTTTCTTCTCGTGGTTCTTGGGGTGCCGGCCAGGGAGGGGTCTGGGATGAAGCTCTCCCCTTGCCTTGCAGACAGTGGCCTTCTCACCGGGTCTTCACATGGTGGTTCCTCCAAGTGAACCCTCAGGGAGACAGAATGATCTCTCTTCCTCTTCTTCTAAGGCCATCAGTCCTATGGGATAAGGACTCCACCCTTATGATCTCATCTGACCTTACCTCTTAAATCCCCGTCTCCAAATACAATTGCATTGAAGGTTAGGGCTTCCATGTATGAATTCAGGGCAGGAGACACAGTTCAGTCCATTGTACTGTATCCTGCCCCGCACCCGCCCCCCCAGTTCATGTCCTTCTCACATGGAAAACTCATTGCTTCCATCTCAGGAGCTCCAAAGGTTTTAACCCTGAAGTCTAAGGACCAACATCCCATGTAAATACCTAAATCAGATATTGTGAGACTCAAGAATTCCTCTCCTGTGAACCTGTGGAACCGGACTTGTTATGCTTCCGAAATACAGCTGTGGGGCAGGCGTAGGATTGACATTCCCATTCCAAAGGGAGGAATAGGGGAAAAGGAAAAGGTGGCAGTTCCCAGGCAAGGCGAATTCCATCATATTTTAAGACTTGAAAATAATCCTCTTTGGTTCAGTGCTTTGCCTTCCAGACCCATTGGGGTGGAGGTCCTGCCTCCAGGTCCTGCTCTGCAGGCCGGGCCTGTCCTCGGGGCTTTGGGGTAGAAGGCATCTGGCCTGTTGAAACCGAGGCAGTGGCCCTGGATCTCTCACTCACCTTTGGGGTCATTTCCACTCCTCTTGAAGGATATTGCACACTCACAGCCAAAGAGCTCTCTCCTCCTGTCCTGTCACATCTGAGGATGGCCTCCCTTCATTTTGCCCCATCTCAGAGCCTTTCGGTTCAAACTGGCAGTGTTTCTGCTCACATAAGCCCAGAAGCCCTATATCAAATGATATTCCAAATGCACGCTTGGTTCTCTCTAGCACATGCTTTCTCACTTTTTGCCTTAGGGATAGGCCGAGAATTTTCCAGATCTTCAAGTTCTAGTTCCTTTTGCTCAACAATTCTTTCTTCACATTCATCTCTCTCTCCTCACATTTTACTATAATGTCAGGAGAAGCCAAGTCGCTCCGTAAACACTTTTGCTTAGAAATCTCAGCTAAATATCCAACATCGCTGCTTGCTAGCTCTACCTTTCGCAAAAACACCAGAATGCAAACATAGTTCAGCCCAGTTCTTTGCCACGTTAACAACTTTCCTGCAGTCTCCAGGAACCTCTTCCTTGTTTCCCTCTGAGGTCTCACCAGAATGGCCTTTATGGGACATGCTCTTTTCCCTAAGAAGGTGGAAGCTCAAGCGCGCGCTCTCTCTCTCTCTCTCTCTCTCTCTCGCTCTCTCCTCTTTTCTTTCAGAGCCCTCACCACAACTGCCTTTAAGATTTCTTATTTCTAGCATTCACCTCAGGACTCCTCCAGCCTCCGCCACCTGCACCCCCCAGTTCCAAAGCCACTGTCACACTTTTAGGGTTTGTTAGAGCAGCAGCCCGCTCCGTGGTGCCAACACCTGTCTCAGTCGGCTGGGGTTGCCACAGCGAAACAGCGTAGCCTGGGTGACTTCAGCAACAGATTTATTTCATCACAATCCGGAGACTGGAAGTCTGAGATCCGGATGACGTCATGGCTGGGTTCTGGAGAAGTCTGTCTTCCTGGCTTGAGGATCTTGAGGATGGCTTCCTTCTCACCATGGCCTCACGCAGTCTCTGCTGGCGTGTGCACTCGGACAGCACATGCTCTCTCTCTCTCTCTCTCTCTCTCTCTCTCTCTCTCTCTCTTTCTCTCTCTTCCTCTTCTCTAAGGCCACCAGCCCTATTGGATAAGACTCCACCCTTATGACCTCATTTCATCCTCTTTATTCCTTAAAAGCTGTAGTTCCAAATACAGTTACATTAGGGCTTCACTATATGAAGGGGGGGTACATAATTCAGTCCCTGACACCCCCTTCCACTTTTTAGGCCTCATCACTTCCCGCAGGCACCTCCACCCACCAGGGAGCAGGGAAATTAACTCCCACACAGAGTGATCAACTTAGCTACTGGTTACCAGGATCCGAAAGATCTTCTCGTGGTAGAAGAAACATTAATACCTGATGAAAATGAGGTTTGGGGGTGACCTTTGAACTTCGCCCCCTGCTCTTCATTAAGATCCATTACTGAGTCCTCAGTGCACAACGAGTCCTAGGCTTCAGGGGGTTTATCTGAGGCTGCTCAGGCTCCCGTATAACAAACTACAGCAGACAGGGTGGCTTCAACCCCCGAAATCTGTCTTCTCACTGTTCTGGAGGCTGGAATCCCAAGGTCAGGGTGCCAGCAGGGTTGGCGTCTGGCCAGGATGCTCTTTCTGGCTTGTAGATGCTACCTTCCTCCTCTTAGAAGGGCAGCAGCCTATTGGGTGAGGGCCCGTCCTGATGACTCATTTAACCCTTCATTAGTTCCAGATTCACTCACACTGGGGGTGACTTCACCCTGGGGCTTCTACATATGAATTTGGAGAAGAACACATAGTATCTGCTTTCAAGGAGCTCAGAGTATGTGGCGGAGGCAGGGCAGGCGCGCAGACAAGAGGGTGGTGACAAGTGCCCGCAGCAAGGTGTACACAGGACGTGAGGCCCGAGGAGTTGGAACCCCAGGACTTGTCTCTGGAGGCCAGTCTCACTGCAGAGGGTCTTTTAAAATTTAATTAAAAAAAAAAAAAAAAAAACTCTTTCTAAGAAGGACTAGCCCTTTCTGCAAGCTCCCAGATTTAGAGACTGGCTGCCTGAGTGGCAAGCTCCAAATTCTAGACTTTCTTACAACCATGAGCCAGCTACAGAGGGCTAAGTGATTCTCTCATGCCCACTGGCAGCAAAGCATTGCTCCAGGCAGCTCTGATGGGCACAAAGGAAGATGCAAGGGCAAGAACAGATGGTTGAGTCAGATACTCCCAGATTCAGATGTGTGTTCTTTGAAGTCAGGCAAGGGATTTAACTCCTCTCAGCCTCAATGGTCTCATATAAGATGGCATTTTAGGAGGTTGATATGGACTGAATCGCATCCGCCACTCCCCAGCTTCCTATGTTGAAGCCCTAAGCCTCAGTGTGATGGTATTTGGAGACGGAGCCTTTGGGAGATAATGAGGTATAGACCAGGTCATGAAGGGAGGGGCTCGTGGTGGGATTAGTGTCCTTATAAGAAGAGACGCCAGAGAGCTTGCTCTTGCTTTCTCTCCACCATGTGAGGATACAGCAAGGAGGCCATCCGCAAGCCAGGAGGGATCCTCACCATCCTGATGCCAGACTTCCAACCTCCAGAACTGTGAGAAAATACATTCCTGTAATTTAAGCCCCACATCTGTGGTATTTTGTTATGGTGGCCTGAGTTGAGACAGCTGCACCCTTAGAGTATTAATGATTTGTGGGTTCAAATGCTGGTAAGTGCATTTAAAGCATTATTAATCATTTACTTTTGTGGGGCTAAGTGCACACAAAGTGCTTGGTGCTGTTGTGATAGAGGCCTGGTAGCTGTGGGTACCTACCCTCTTGCCCTAGGCGCTGCACACTATTCCTTCTGGCCAAACGTAGGTCCCACAGAAAGTGGTGATACATAAGAGGTACCCTCTCCCCACCCCTGGACAAATCCTCCTACCAAAGCAAGATTAAAAAACAGATTTCCAAACACTGTCCAAGGTCCAGTGTCATCAGTCTGGAGGCAGAAGGAACTAGGGCTCTTAACTGGCATTTCTGCATCTGCCAGGAGATGAGTCTGGAGGCTGAAGGCGGGAAACAGAATTCCTAAGGGTCTCATGTGCTAAGAGTCCTTCCCTACTTGTTGCATCCAGCAACTATTTACCGAGCACCCCTATGTGCCAGACTCTGTTCTAGCTGCTGGGAATGCAACAATAAATCAAATAGACAAATCCCCAGTCTTGTAGAGCGTACATTTTAGGACTAGAAGACAAACATTAAACACACCACAGGCCAGGTGATTACATGGGCCCTGGAGCAGATAAAAAGTAGGGTAGGGGAAAGGGAGTAATGGATGCTAGTCTATATTGGGAGGTTAAGGAAACTATGTTCAATAAAGTGACATCTCAGCAACAATCTGAAAGACGTGAAGAACGAACCAATTGGACACCTCGAAACAGAGGGTATTCTAGACAGAGGGAAGAGCAGTGCAAAGGGTTCAGGCAGGATCATGCTGATATGTCAAAAAAAAAAAAAAAAACAAAAAAAAAAACAAGAAGACCAATGTAGTTGGCACTGGTGACCTGGGGGATAGAACCCCAGGTGGCCTGAGACGTCAGAACTGGGGCTGCCCAGGGGCCCCTGGGGGGCTCAGTCGGTTAAGCATCTGATTCTTGATTTTGGCTCAGGTCATGGTCTCAGTCAGGGTCGTGAGATCGCACCCCATGTCGGGCTCCACACTGGGCATGGAGCCTGCTCAAGATTCTCTTTCTCTCTCTTCCTCTCCCTCTGTACCCTCCCACCCATCCCCCTTCCCTGTACTCCCCCAAAAAAGAACTGGGGCTGCCCAGGTAGGGCCTGAGGCCCAAGGGAGACAAGTGATGTTAGCTGACTTACTACTGAAGGGTCACCGTGTTAGGGGTAGACTCAGAGAGGAAGGTGGGAGACAAGAAGCCAGTTCAGGTGAGGGCGGAGCGAGGTGGTGTAGAGGGGGCGAGAAGGGATCAGATTCTGTGTGTTTGGAGGGCAGCACTGATAGGAGTTATAGACAGATTATGCCCTAAGGGGCATTCTGTTCAGAGGTGGAGACGTGGGGAACAGACTCACAGCGTAGAGGCCCCAGGACAGCTCAGAAAACACTCGAACCCGTGGGGATGAGAGACCGCTCAGCTCGCTGGCGTGGGGCACCTTCACTTGACTGTAATCACAGGGCCTGGATCAGCCTAATTTTTCCAGACCCCCTGACTGGAGGGACTGAGCTTTAGAGTGTTCTAGAACTTGGTCAGGAGTGGTCCCCTGTGTCTGGTGCATTTCCCTGCAGGAGGAGTCCTGGGAAACAAAGCCAACAAAGCCCTTGCACAGACCTGGTCTGGGACATGGGCTTGACCCTGGCACTGCTTTGGGGGGCGGTCAGGAGGTCATGTTTCTGCCACTGCAGTGAGGCTCCGATACCCTTTTCCTTACTGTCTTTCAGAATACAAGTCAATTGAGGATTGTGAGGAGCTGGTGATCAATACTACGGCCACAATCAACAACTTATCTTACTACCAAGTGAAGAATTCCATAATTCAAGACAAAAAGCTATATATTGCTGAATGTAAGGTTCAGCATTGGGTTCGGGTAGATGAATACATAAGATTCTGACTTTATTAACTACTGGTGCCATTCATCTCTCTGGTTTCTTGTACAAATATCAAAGAGCCTGATTTGATTCTAAGAAATCAGAATATGGGAAAAGTTAGGGTCTTAGTTCTTGCTAAAGTCCCTTATAGTTTGTATTTTAATATCCTTCAAAAATGTTGAGTTATTGGTATTTAGTATGATGCTGGTGTCTAATGGCCTTTTAAAAGTTAAACTCACTGATTTTTCCCCCCCTCCGGTCCCCAAACCCAGTGCTCATAAAACTTCTTGTGAGTAATAACATGGATGGAATCCTAGAGGCCGTGCGTGTTTTTGGAAATCTCTCCCAGGACCGTGACATCTGCAATTTCATTGTGCAGAAAAATGGTGAGTTAATGATACTTAATGTTCATAAACATGTTCTTCTTGCCAATAAACAGCTAAGCAGCTTTAGAGCTTGGGTCATGACAATGTGATACTTGTTTCTGCTCCGGGGACGGGTAGTGCTTTACATTCTGTTCCATCCATGCTTCAGGCTCTCAGCTCAGTATGCCAGGAGAGCTCTGGGCGGTGTTCTCAGCGTCCTTTCCCTCGTGCCTGGTCTTCAGAGTTCTGAGATGGGGTGTGTGTGTGTGTGTGTGTGTGTGTGTGTGTGTGTGTCTTTAAGGGAAACAAGTAACTATAGTCATCGTTACTGTCCCTGAGAATGGACTCAAGAGACATCTTTCCTCATGCACTCGAATGTCCATAACAGTACTGTTCATGATAACGAAAAATAGAAAAAGCCTAAGTGTAAATACGTAATGACATATTCATGCAACCAAAAGTTCTATCTTGGGGCTCCCGGGTGACTCAGTCGGTTAAGCGTCAAACTCCATCTCAGCTCAGGTCTTGATCTCAGGGTCGAGAGTTCAAGCCCCACACTGGGCTCCACACTGGGCGTGGAGTCTACTTAAAAAAAAAGTTTTACATCAATTAAAAGAAATGAACTAGAGGTTCATGGATCAACATGAATCAGCCTCAAAAATGTAATACAGGAGCGAAAAAGCTATTGATAGGAAGGGACATAAGGAATAATGCCGTTAAATAGGTTTTAGAAAATACACAACAATCGTATTGTTTATGTAATGTACTTACCTAGTAATGGTAGAAGGCACAAATGGCATCTGGAAATAATAAGGCGGAAGTCACCTTTGGAGGGGAAACGGTGTTCAAAGGTATCAAATTGGATCTGTAACGTTTTATTTTAAACTGGGTGGCAGGTACCCAAGATAACCATCCTCTATATGTCTCAAATATTTCATGTAAGAATAACTAAAAATTCCTAATTATTCATGATGGCAAATTTAGATAATACAGATATTAGGGGGAAAAAAAAGCAGCCACAGTAAACTGCCACTCATCATCTCACTCCCCAGTGTACTCTTTCCCTTCCTCCTTTTTTTTTAAAAAAAGAATATTTATTTATTTGAGAAAGGGTAAGAGAGAGAGAGCATGAGTTAGGGGAGGGCAGAGAGAGAGAGAGAGAGAGAGCACTGAGAGAGAGAGAGAAGCAGACTCCCCACTGAGCAGGGAGCCTGATGCAGGACTTGATCCCTGGACCACTGCTTGCTTGCCCCCCATCCCCCACCCCAGGATCATGACTGAGCTTTGCAAAGCCCAGGACCCCCGGGATCTGAGCCGAAGACAGACATTTAACCGACTGAGCCACCCAGGCACCCCCCTTTTTAGACTCTTAAACACAACGTATATGTGTCTGACCCATCAATTGGGCCAAAGCCAGAGCAGAATGGCCACCTGTCAGGTGTGGGGAGAACAGGAGGAGATAGAGCACACACTTTACCCAAACCTCCTCCAACCCCTGGCCCGGCCCTTGTTGGGGGCATTAAGAAAACAGGACAGAGGGGATCCCTGGGTGGCTCAGCGGTTTAGCACCTGCCTTCGGCCCAGGGTGTGACCCTGGAGACCTGGGATCCAGTCCCACATCAGGCTCCCTGCATGGAGCCTGCTTCTCCCTCTGCCTGTGTCTCTGTTTCTCTCTCTCTGTATCTCTCATGAATGAATAAATAAATAAAATCTTAAAAAAAAAAAAAAAAGAAAAAGAAAATAGGACAGAGTTCTATTTCCCAGGAATAACGCAAAGTGGTTCCCAAAGGTGGGCCTGTCGTGACCTGAGCAGCCCTCTACCCTGGAAGTCCTGCCTTGCTGCAGGCCGGCTGCCAGCCACCTTAGCAAGTCTTCCCTCACAAACCCTGGAAGGCTTTAGAGAAGATCTCAATCGGACTTTACTCTCCTCCCTTGGGGTTGTGTATTTAAAGAAAATAGCTGGAGAAGGGGCCATTGGGAAGAATCAGATGTTAGAGATGAATGTCACCTGTGTGGTTGAACCCAAGATTTTTTTTTTTCCCTTTTCTACCAGAAGGGACTGTATCACGGCCCTGGAGAGGGAGCTGCTACCTGGGTCAGATACAGCACTATTTGGGGACAAGGACCTGGGGCATGGGAGCAGGTTCTAGACACAGTGGATGTTGGCCAACCCACAGCTGGGCATGGCTAAAGCCTAAGGAAGAATGGATTAAGTCCCTTAGCAGAGTTTTCAGTTTTGAGAGCCACTCCCCATCATCGCCCCCTTTGCCATTTGTAAAAAAAAGGGTACAGCTGGGAACCCTGAGCTTAATTGGTCAGCATTTGTTTTCTACCCTCCCAGTACACAAGTTCATGATTGCGCTGCTGGATGCTAAGCATCAGGATATTTGCTTTTCTGCCTGTGGCGTTCTCCTAAATCTCACTGTGGATAAAGACAAGCGTGTCATCCTAAAAGAAGGAGGTGGCATTAAAAAGTAAGTGTCAAAGCGTGGAGCCCTGACTCTCTCATAGTTTCCCGGGGGCCTTGGGCCCCTGTGGATGTTCTTCCAGGGTGGAAGTATTTCAACGTTTGGAACCACCAAACTATAGCTAAAGAGGGAATTTAGTTTCCACGGGACTCTTAAAATAACTCAGGAGTGGGTGATTGCTACTTTGTAGATGTGAAATTTTTAAAGCTAATCACTGAATTCCACATAATACATACCACACGATACAGAAGGATAATCCTCATTATGCTAAAAATATAAATATCAAGGAGATTCTGGTCTAATAACGTCTCAATTTGACATTTTTTAAAACTCAGGTTGGTGGATTGTTTACGACATTTTGGTCCTACCGATTGGCAGCTGGCCTGCTTGGTCTGCAAGACTTTATGGAACTTCAGTGAAAATATCACCAATGCTTCATCATGTTTTGGAGATGAAGACACCAACACCCTATTAGTCCTGCTGCCATCATTTTTAGGTAAGACTCCTGTAAGTCTGAGAGTTTTATCAGAGCAAGAGAAATTACTTTGTTCCTATGACCTGCATGAATAAAGATTGGCATGTGTTTGAATAGCTGTGTAAATTTGGAAATATCTGGAAGAGGCTGCATGTTATTTACAGTGGGGACACAAGGAATTTTAACTCCCTGGATACTGTCATGATTTCTGTGGCTTTTTTTTTCTTTTGCATTTTTTTATAGACTGCCTAAATACAAGATTTCAGCATAAATTATTGCTGTTTAAAAATATAGATGTTGTAATTGAGAAAATATGGCTAAAAGCTACTCTGAATTAAGTGATGCTTTTAATGGATCTATACATTTTATTTATTTTTAAAGACTTACTTATTTTTAGAGAGAGAGAGAGAGTGCACACTGGAGATAAGGAGGGGGAGAGGAAGGAAAATCTTAAGCAGACTACCCTCTGAGCATGGAGGCCCACGCGAGGCTTGATTTCATGACCCTAAGACCATGGCCTGAGCTGAAATCAAGAGTCCGAAGCTTAACCGACTGAGTCATCCAGGCACCTCTGGATCTATACATTTTAATTAGCAGCTATATTCATTATAATGTGGAGCATCTGTGAAAGTATTTTGACATTACAGTGGGGTTCAGGCCCTTGAAAGGTAGGAAACCACTGACACAAACCAAAGGAAAGATCGTTTCTTAAAGTTTTTTTTAGGAGAATGTTTTTAATCCTGGGTTAGGTCTAAAAACAATGATTTCAGTAAGTAAATGAATCTTTTCAATAATCCGTTCCCAAATGGAGGCAATGTCCCTGCCATTGCCCAGCCACTGTGTGGGATCAGCAAGGCCGTGTGGAAACGCTCAGTATGACTCAGAAGCCATGGATTCAAATCCTGGTGTTCTCGTACGGGATGATTCGACAAGAGAATTTCAGGATCTGTCTTTTCATCTGTACAATGGGCACATAGTAATCCTTGCCTTGCTTTAGGGAGTAGTGAGGATCAAATAGGCCTCTGAGCCCATCATGAAAAGACCAGAGGGCCATAGCCAGACAGTTCTGGGTTTAAGACCTTGTGTTTTATCATTTCTAAGTTCTTAATGTTTGGCTTAACTTCCCTAAATTTATATTTTCTCATCTCTAAGCTAGGGACAATTGATGGCCACTTTGCAAAGTTAGTAGAATGAGAAAGGAGGAGACATGTACAGAGACTCTGCTAGAATGTGGGACACACAGCAAGTCCCCAAAACATGGCTGTGAAAGTGCTTTGTAAATTCTAAGTGTTGTAACAACGTTATTAAACAGGAACTCAGAGCCAGAAGTTATCTAAGACTCAGGATTGCTAAGTTGATGTGAAATTTGCTTTTCCCAGGTAAAAGTAATATTGTGTGTGTAGGAGTAAGAAAAGAAAAGACGAACATGATTTTAAAGCCTCAGGTTCACAGCCTGCTCTGGGAACGCCAGGCTCTCTCAGGTCGCCAGGAGCAGGAGTCCGAGCTCAACTTACCTAATTCAGCTCTCAGGTGTGGTGGACCATTGGCATCAGGTGTAGAACTTAATTACAAACACACACGCCTTTGTCCTGACCCCATCCCCAGAAACTCTGATTTAGGAACTCGGGGGGGGGGGGGGGAGTGCAATTATCTGCCTTGTTTTCAAAGCTCCGCAGGTGAGTTTGCTATGCAGAAGGCTCCAGAATGCCTCCCCTGGTCCGTGAAGGGCTTTGAGGTTAAGGGTGCACAGATGAGAAGGAAGCCGGGAAGTAAGCCCATTGCCTGCTGGAGAGGCACTCAGGGCCTGGGAGGTCGTTCCGGATGAAACCAGTCCCCTGAGAGACCCCTCCAGTAGCCGGCCATCATCTGCTGCGCCTGCAGCTCTGCTCTCGGCTCTTCTGCAAAAGGTCCCTGTAGGCTCCTGCTTGCTGGGCCCGGGCTTCAGCTACCTCAAGGCTGCTGCCCGCTGCCCTCAGCCTGTGTCTCCTCTGCTTTCTGTTTGTGCCCCCATCTGGAGAAGAGGTGTGATTGGTCCGTACATTACCCCCCAGGGCTGTAGGGTGTTCAGAGCAGCCTCCCCACAGGCTATCCGAGGCTTCCATTGGCACTTAGGTCTAGGACAGTCAACCATAAATAACATAATGGTGGGGCCATGTGTCCCAGGGGTCCCTTCGAAGCGGGTGTGGGCACAGGCCAGCTCCACAGCAGGTGCGGGACCTGCAGGCACCTCACTCTAGTAGCCCTAGTGCTTGCCCCCCCCCCCTCCTTCCTTAGAACCAGGGCAGCCTTCTTGTGCTTCCCTAACCTCTGGGCCTTGGCACTTGCCATACCCCTTACCTGTCTGTCCGACAGCCCTGTCTTGCTTACCTGTCCAAGCCCGTGTTCTAGTCTTTGGAATCCCATACTTCTCAAATAGTCCCCACGAACTGGGGAATTTCTCCTGTGTTACTGTTTTGTAACTCTCATCTCGTTTCCCCACTCCAGTTGAGCCACTTTAGGGAAGGGATGTTGCCTCACGTGAAGCAGGTCCTTGGTAGATGCCTGTGGACGGGCTCACTGTCTAAATCCCAGCCCAACCGGTGGAAGGGGACGGTGGTGTGGAGACCAAAACTGAACCCCGCCAATCAGAGAGCCAAGTAGCCCACACGGTGTGTCAAGGCTTTCTCCCGTGATCACTAGGCCCTCCTTACAAAGCCTAAGGACTGAGCTCTCTCCTGGTTTCTCCCTCCAGGCCCTAAGCCTCAGTCGGACCCTTAAATCTGACAGGGTTGTGGCTGTGTCTGACCAGTTGGGCAGCAGCAAGTCATATGGACATGTGCCGGAGAATGTGCTCGAATTTCGCTTCTTTCACGAAGATAGCTAAAAAGCAGGCCATTTTGAAAACAGGATGAGCTGTTAAGTCCCAAGGCCCCCTACTGCAGGGTGAGCACTGTTTTTAGAAATAAGGTCAAGGCAGTCAATATAGAAATATAAGTTATTTGACTTTTTCCTTGATGGGTGGCTGAGGTGGGGGGAGAAAAAGGAGAAACGAATGGTCCTCAACACGTTTGGGCGTTGGGATGTTGACATTCTTTTTGGAAAGTGGCTTAAAAAGTGTGTTGCCTAAAACGTTCTGATGGATTGCAGTGACTTCTTATAAACTCATTAGCAGTGTGTTTATCTTGAAGTTCTGGAGTGGTGTACTCTGGCACACGAGCCTACCCCGCGCCGCTCTCAGGGAGCTGGCGACTGGTGATCTGGGCATGCAGCGTATTACTGTGACTGTCAAGTACACAGGTTATTTTTTTGTTCATTTTAAGGTATGTGCAATTTAGCTCCTAGATTACGAGACAACGGGTAGAGTGGGGCCCCGATGTTTACGTTAGAGGATCACATGAAAGGGGCTCCTGGCTGGCTCAGTCGGCAGAGCATCCAACTCTTGATCTCGAGGTTGTGAGTTCGAGCCCCCCATTGCGCGTAGAAAAAGAATTTTTTTTTTCTAAAAAAAAAAATCACATTAACAAGCCCACACCAAACAATATGGACCGTAAGGACTGCTCCTTTCAATAGGACAATAATTAAACCCTCAATAGCTGCCTGGTACTGAGCAGCAAGCTGCAAGATAGTGCAGTGAGTGGGAGAAGCTTTGATTGATGCCGTGGGATACTTCAACTATAATAGAGATTGTGATATAATGATCATTGAGAAGTTTATTGTTTTGAGTCCTTTACCCCTTCTAATACCTTGCCTTAAGTTCTAGTATCAGAAGTGTGCTGTGCACGAAGAAAGCCTAAAAGAGTGACTGGTTACCTAAATCCGTGCTCTTCACACTGTGTCCAGCATCTTTAAAAAATGAGGTAGCAAAGAAGGAAAATATCAGAATATATCACACGTAGTGGAGCTAACTATTGGAAAACCATTATTTTTTGTACCTAAGTTTGTAAATCACAGTGTACAGTCATGACATATGTACTTTTGTAGAGTACACGGTCCTGAGTTTGAAAATCACAGATCTGAATTGTTCTTGAATTCACCTCTTCCACTCTTTGCAGTACAAGTTCCAAAATGCAATCCTGAGTGTGCCAGGGCACTTTCTTAGGTATTTGCTGTGTTTACTTTCAAACTTCAGGCTGCTTTTCTTTTGTTATCTTTCCTAACCTGATTTACAGATTAATAGGGTCCAAGCGTGGATTAACTAATCAGAGGCCAAACCCCCAGAAAAATAACATGGTCTTGACCTTCGATTGAAAATAAAGCCCCAAGACACCCAAGAAGGGATCTGCTAAACCTACTAAATCCAACCAAAGCCCTGGGCAGAGAAAGGAACTGCTGAGTGCCTGGGCAGCTGTCAGCCTTAAGCCTCTTGGGAAAGAAGGGCATAAAATAAGAGAATTCATTATCTCACAGAAGTTTGTACTCAGAAAACCTGACAAGACTGGGCAGGAAGGTGATGGAGAAATCTGAAAGTGCTGGGTCCCTCAGGCTCCTCTTGTCAGGAAGTAGCCCGATGGGAAGGGCTTTGAAGACCCCAAATGCCATCTGCATTCTCCTCTCCAGGCCCCGCTTAGCTCCTGGGTGGGGAGAGCCGGCTTTGGTTGCGGGCCTGCGTGGAGCGCCTGGCTGAAGTGTTTGTGTCTGTCCAGAACTTATCTCAGAGCTGCATAGCTGCCCTCTCGGTTGGAGGAGAGGCGGGGAAGGCACAACCTGGGATTCCAGGCTCCCTTATCTTACTCCGAGTGCTGACACTAACACCAGGAGTGCCAAAGTACACAGGGTCTGTGAAAGTATTCAGGGTAGAAAATTTGATGTAAACAGTAATGAAGCATTTGGTAACAGGATTTTAATTGGCCCCGTGAAAAAAGCCTGCCAGTTTTGTAAGCAGCAATATTTTGTGGTCATTTTGGGGCTTAGTGGTTACCACTTACACAGTTGGCCTCAGCCACAGACCCGGGAAGGGACAGAGCCGGTCTTCTGACTGGCCGGCCAGTGCATTTTCCTAAAGTCCTTCACATGGAGTGTGAGGCCCAATATAAACAAGGAAAAATGCTGTGGCAGGTTGGCACGGAAACCTTCGTGGCCATTTAGCTACCTGCTTGGGTTGGATACTCTTAAGGTGTTTACAGAACTCAGGGTGCCCTTGGAGTGAGAAGCAAGTTAAGGTTGTAATTTTGCTCTTTAAACATTTTTTTACCAGTGCTTTTTGCATTATACCTAGAGTCACTCGGGATCCTAATACTCCCTGGGACTCTCAAAGTCTCCTACTAATCACTGTTATTGGCAAGACATGCGGGATTGCCTTTTCCAAGCGGCTCATTGGGGCTACTTTGAAGCCAGCAAAATTGATTTTCAGGTCAAGTTTACAGTGTCCAATTCAACTGTGTTACTTTCCCAAAAGATTTCCTGCCTCCTTTTATATCTGTCAGTCACTAAAGTTCATTAATTTTTCTAATGCACAGATAAGGAAGTAACTCTTAATATTTTGCTTTTTCTGAGAAATTGTGATCTGACTTACGGTTGTGGACTTAACACATAAACACTTAGGGATGAGTTGAAATAAGAGCTCAGTTCAGTCTAGGATTTTATCTCTTCTTTCAAGAAGATTATTGTCCTTTTTATTAAGAGACTAAACTATACTTATTTTAAAATATAAAGCACCAAAGAGAGTAAAGAACTACTATAAAAAAAACAAAGCAAAACATTTTAACCCCCAAATCATATCTGTGTCTGGAATTAGAGATGGGCCAGGATGAGTTTAACTTGTGCCAACAAAAATTAAACTTTATCCAGGAGGATCACATTTCCAAATAATTGCTGTAATTTTAATTTTTCCAATGCAGATGAAGAACTAGCACTGGATGGCAGTTTTGACCAAGACCTAAAAAACTATCACAAACTCCACTGGGAAACAGAATTCAAACCTGTGGCACAGCAGCTTCTAAACCGAATTCAGAGTCATCACACCTTCCTGGAACCCCTATCTCTTCCTTCTTTCTAATACGATGCAGATTAACAACAGAAACAGGAAGTTGGGTCTCCTTCATTCTTAAAAAAGTGGTAAAAAACACCAACGCACGTTTTTCAGCATTGACAAGTATTGCAAGTTTTTCAGATCCTGATTTTAGTGTGTAGTCTAAGTATTTTAAAAGAAATAAGCATTTTTTTCTCATTAGGTATTATGGAAAAATGAATATAAATGTTCTTTCTGCTACAAGAAATGTAAGATGATAATATATCCCTGGTTTTTCTAAGTAAATGACTTTTTCTTCTATTCTCCATTAAATGTTTCAGTTCTAATCTTAAAACCCTGATTTGACAATTCTGGAGTTTTTAAGTATTTGTCAGTTCAGTAGTTATATGAAGTGTGCAATGAAGAACTTAGGTCTCTGTATATAGGAAGAACGGTGGTCAACACTGAGGGACGCATTGCTGCATGATCGTCTATACTAATTCTTACATCCTCTAATAATAATTTCCTGGTTAGGCGCTAGTATTTTTCTGGCTCTCCTATTGAGAGCAAGAGTAAGCAGAGACATTTAGAAGAGAAGACTACTTTGGGTGATCTACTCTTTATTAAATAAGTAAAATAGATGGAAGAGGGAGTATTTTACCTCTTTCTTCTCATTTGTAATAAAATGACTAGACCAGACAGTCCTTCTAATTGTAACTTTCAGTCACTAGGGAGGTGATATATTGTCCAAGAAAGGGATGATCTCAGTTTGAATCCTCGCTATCTTCTGCTTCGGCCCTGGGCAAGCAACTGAATTTCTTCAGCTTCAACTGTAAAATGGGAATATCTTACTATAGATCAGTTAGAAAAAAACAACAACATTAAATGGGCACATTGCCTAGCACAGTGTCTGATGTGGTTAGTAGGTGCTTAGTAAATTATAACTTTATGACAGTAATTAGTTTCTGAGTTTGCCATTCTTTGCAGGGTAAAATTGACCTTTGGATGATAAAAACCAAAGAAATTGAGATTTGCATTATTTTATATTAGCCAAATGAAGATTTGGAAATAAAAGTAGGTGTACTACTTTGCTTGAAGAAAAGCTGTTATTAATGGCACATCAGCCTAGAAAATGCCAAGACTACTGGGAAGAGGGCAGGTACCCCAGACTGGATGGGCTGTCCAAGACCATTAGAAAATACCCAAATTTCCAGGAACAAATAGACTTTCCTAGGGCTCTTCTAGTCTGAAGCTTGTCTCTGGTGAGGGCTCAGCAAAATCCCTTAGGGACACACCTTATTGGGTAGTCTGATAGGCTAATCTCTCAAAACCATTTAAGGATGTAAGTCTTTTTAAACATTTAAAAAATGTTCTTATCCGTAGCAGGCTATATATTCTACTTTCAGTGAAATAGATTATTTCCCCCTCCTGAAACAGCCCCCTTAGTGTTTATAACTAATATAATAACTCATGATAGACTACCACTATAGCTGTCCTCCTTCATGTAGACTGCTCACCGTTGGACTCATGCAAGCTATTGGAGCCATCTGTTCCCCCTCCTTTTTTAAGATTTATTTTTTTAAGATTTTATTTATTTATTCATGAGAGACGCAGAGACACAGGCAGAGGGAGAAGCAGGCTCCTCATGGGGAGCCTGATGCAAGACTCTATCCCAGGACCCTGGGATCATGCCTTGGGCCGCAAGCAGATGCTCCACCACTGAGCCACCCAGGTGCCCTAAGATTTTATTTTAAAAAAGATTTTATTTATTCATTCATGACAGAGAGAGAGTGAGACAGAGAGAGGCAGAGACCCAGGCAGAGGGAGAAGCAGGCTCCTCACAGGGAGCCCGATGTGGGATTTGATCCCAGGTCTCCAGGATCATGCCCTGGGCTGAAGTTGATGCTAAACTGCTGAGCCACCCGGGCTGCCCTAAGATTTTATTTTTTAAGTGATCTCTACATTGAACATGAGGCTCAAATTCCCAACCCCGAGATCAAGAGTCACATGTTCTATTGACTGATCCTGCTGTCGATTCTCTTGGGTATATACCCAGAAGTGGAATTATCGGATCATATAGTAGTTCTATTTTTAATTTGGGGGGAGGAATATTTATAGTTTTTTCCATTGAGGCTGCACTGTCTTACGTTACCACCAACAGTGCACAAAGGTTCCAATTTCTTCCCATCTTTGCCAACACCTGTTATTTATGTTTTTTATAGTAGCCACCATAAGGGTATAAAGGGACATCTCATTGTGGTTTTGATTTGCATTTCTCTAATAATTAGTGATGTTGAATAATATTTTCATATTTTTGACGACCATTTGTATATCATCCCTGGATTAATGTCCTTTCAAGTCCTTTTGCCCCATTTTTAGTTGGTCTATTTGGGTTTTTGTTGTTGTTGAGTTGAAGTTCTTTATGTATTCTGGATACTAACCCTTTATCAGGTATATGATTTGCAAATATCTTCTCCCATTCCATAAGTTGCCTTTTCATTCTGTTGATTGTGCCCTTTGTTGCACAGGTTTTTGTTTTTTTTGTTTTTTTTTTTAAAGCAATCTCTACATCCAACATGGGGCTCAAATTCATGATGCCGAGATCAAGTGTCACATGTTCTACCGACTGAGCCAGCCAGGGACCCCACTGATGCATAGAAATTTTTAAGTTTGATGTAGTTCCATTTGTCTATTTTTTTCTTTTTTGCCTCTGCTTTTGGTGTTCAATTAATCATTGACAAATCCAATGTCCTGAGGCTTTTCCCCTGTTTCTCCTAGAAATTTTATAGTTTTAGTTCTTACATGTAGGTCTTTAATCCATTTTCGTTACTTTTTGTGTATGGTGTAAGATAAAAATAGAACTACTATATGATCCGATAATTCCACTTCTGGGTATATACCTACTTCATTCTTTTTGGCTGTATCTAGTTTTCCCAGCATCCTTTGTTGAAGTGCAGTCACTTCCTCACTGAACATTCCTGGCACCCTTGTCTATTGTTTGGCTATATGCATGAGGGTTTATTTCTGGACTTTCTGTTCTATATGTCTGTCCCTATGTCAGCACCATGCTATTTGAATTAGTGTAGCTTTGTAGTATGTTTTGAAATCAGGCCATGTGAGACCTCTAACTTTTTTTTTGAATGGAAGGATAGTTGACCTACAATATTATATTAGTTTCAGGTGTACAACATAATGATTCAACAATTTACATTCTGAAATGCTCACCAAAGTAAGTGTGGTTGCCATCTGTCACCATACAAAGTTATTATAACATTATTGACTATATTCCCGATGCTGTCCTTTTCATCCCCGTGACTTCTTTATAACTGGAAATTTGCACCTCTACATCTCCTTTTTAAAACGATTTATTTATTTGAGAGAGTGTGTGTGTGGGGGGGGGTGAGGGGCAGAAGGAGAGGGAGGGAAAGAGAATCTCAAGCAGACTGCTGAGCAAGGAGCCTGACATGGGGCTTGATCCCATGACTCTGAGATCATGACCTGAGCCAAAAACAGGAGTCAGACGCTTAACCAACCAGGCTACCCTGGCGCCCCACCCCCCTTCCTCCCTTTCACCTATCTTGCCTATTGCCCATCCTCACCTTTAGTAATTAATTACCGGATTATTCTCTGTATTTATTAGTCTGCTTCTGTTTTTTGCCGGCTTAATCATTTGTTTTTCGGGTTCCATTTGTAAGTGAAATCATACAGTACTCGTCTTTCTGTGTCTAATTTATTTCACTTAGCATAATATCCTATAGGTCTACCCATGTTGTTGCAAATAGCAATATTTCATTTTTTATTGCCACATAATATTCCATTGTGTATATATACCACATCTTTTTTATCCATTTGTCTATCAATGGAAGCTTAGGATGCTTCCAAAACTTGGCTACTGTGAAAAATGCTGCAATAAACAGAGGTGCGTGCATCTTTTCAAATTAGTGTTTTCCTTTTCTTTGAGTAAATACCCAGTAGTAGAATTACTTGATTGTATGGTATTTCTATTTTTAATTTTTTAAGGAACCTGCATACTGCTTTCCATAGTGGCTGCACCAATTTACGTTCCCATCAACAGTGCATGAGGGTTTCCTTTTCTCCCCATCTTTGCCAATACTTGTTAGCTCTTGTCCTTTTGATAATAGCCATTCTGACAGGTGTGAGGTGTTCCTACACAGTGGTTTTGATTTGCATTTCCATGATTAGGGATGTTGAGCTTCTTTTCTTGTGTTTGTTGGCCATTTGTATGTCCATTCTTTGGAAAAATGTCTATTCAGGTCCTCTGTCCATTTTAAATCAGATATTGTGGGGTGTTTGGTGTTGAGTTGTAGGAGTTCTTTATGTATTTTGGATATTAACTCCATATTGGATGTATCATTTGCAAGTATCTTCCCCAAACAGTAGGTTGCCTTTTCATTGTGTTCGTGATTGCCTTCGCTGTGCAAAAGCTTGTTAGTTTGATGTAGTCCAATAGTTTATTTTTGCTTTTGTTTCTCTTGCCTGAAGAGACTGATCCAATAAAAATAGTACTAAGACTGATGGCCATGAGTTCACTGCCTACATTTTCTTTTAGGAATCTTATGGTTTCAGATCTTACATTTAGGTCTTTAATCCATTCTGAGTTTGTTTTTCTGTATGGTGTAAGAAAGTGATCCAGTTTCATTCTTTTGCATGTTACTGTCCAGTTTTCCCACCCAACACCATTTATTGGAGAGACTGTCATTTCCCCCATTGTATATTCTTGCCTCCTTTGTCATAGATTGACCATATAGTATGGATTTATTTCTGGGTTCTCTTTTCTTTCTCTTTTTTTTTTTTGAAAGAGAGGATTATTATTATTATTTTTTAGATTTATTTATTTGACAGAACACAAGCAGGGGGAGAGGGAGAAGCAGAAGCAGACTCCCCACTGAGCAGGGAGCCCAGTGCAGGGGATGGGGGATCATAATTTGAGCCAAAGGCAGACTTTTAACTGACTGAGCCACCCAGGTGTTCCATGGATTCTCTATTATTTTCTATTGATCTATGTGTCTGTTTTTGTGCCAGTGCCATACTGTTCTGATTGCTTTGTAGTATAGTTTGAATCTGAAGTTCTTCTTTAGCTTTGTTCTTCTCAAGATTGATTTGACTATTTGGGATCTTTTGTGGTTCCACACAATTTTAAGATTATTTCTTCTAGGTGTGTGAAAATACTAATGGCATTTTGATAGAAACTGCTTTGAATCTGGAGATTACTTTGGGTGGTGTGTACATTTTAATAATATTTTTCCAGTCCATGAGCATGGAATATCTTTCCATTGTATATGTGTTGTCCTCAACTGTTTTTTCATCATCCTCATAGTCTTCAAAGTACATATTTTTTACCTATGTATTTTATTCTTTTTTGATGCATTTGTAAATAGGATTTTCTTAAATTTTCTTTCTGCTAGTTTGTTATTAGTGTATATCAATGCAATAGATTTTTTATTTTGTATCTTGCAATATTACTGAACTCATTTATTAGTTCTAATAGGTTTTTGGTGAAGTCTTTAGGGTTTTCTGTATATGGATCATGTCTTCTGCAAATACTGATAGTTTTACTTCTTCCTTACCAGTTTGGGTGCTTTTTATTTGTTGTCTGTTTGCTGTGGCTAGTGCTTCCAGTACTATATTGAAGGAAAGTGATGATAATGAGCATCCTTGTCTTGTTCCTAATCTTAGAGGAAATGGTTTCAGTTTTTCACCATTGAGTACATTAGCTGAGAGTTTGTCATACATGACCTTTATTATATTGAGGTATGTACCCTGTATACCTTCCCTGTTGAGAGTTCTTAATCATGAACAAATGTTGAATTTTGTCAAATGTTTTTTATCCTTCATTTTCTTAATGTGACATATCATGTTGATTGATTTGTGGATATTGAATATCCTTGCATCCCTGAAATAAATTCCACTTGATGGTGATAAGTGATCCTTTAACTGCATTTTTGAATTCAGTTTGCTAAGTTTTTGCTGAAAATTTTTGCAACTATGTTCATCAGGGATACTGGTCTATAATTTTCTTTTGTGGTCTCTTTGTCTGGTTTTGGTATCAGGGTAATAGAGTGAATCAGGAAGCATTATTTTTTGTATTTTTTGAGGATAGGTATTAGCTCATCTTTAATGTTTAGCAGAATTCACCTGTGAAGCCATCTGGTCCTGAACTTCTTTTCATTGGGAGTTATTTGATTTCTAATTAGTAATGTAATCAGACTGTTCAAATTATCTATTTCTCCCTGATTCAGTCTTGGAATACTCTGTTTCCAGGAATTTATCATTTCCACTAGTTTGTCCAATCTGTTGACATATAGTTTTTCATGATAGTCTCTAATTATCCTTTGTATTTCTGTGGTGTCAATTGTAACTTCTCTTATTTCTGATTTTATTTTTGAATGCTCCTTTTTTTTTTTTTAACTGATGAGTCTGGCTAAAGGTTTATCAATTTTGTTTATATTTTCAAAGAATCAGCTGAGTTTAATTGATCTTTTCTATTTTTTTAAGTCTCTACTTATTTCCACTCTGATCTTTATTATTTCCTTCCTTCTGTTAACTTTGGACTGTGTTCTTTTTCTAATTCCTTTAGTATGAGGTTAGATGGCTTCTTTGAAGTTTTTCTTGTTTCTTGTGGTAGGCCTAAATTGCTATAAATTTCCCTCTTAGAAATGCTTTTGGGGCATCCTGAAGATTTTGAACCATTGTTTCCCATTTTTATTTGTCTCCGGGTATTTTTTTTTATTTCCTTTGGATCCATTGACCCATTGGTTGTTTAGTAGCATGTTTAGTCCCCCCTCTTACATGTGTTTTTTCCAATTTTTTCTTGTAATTGATTTCCAGTTTCATACTGTTATGGTCAGAAAAGATAGTATTTTAATCTTAAATTTACTGAGACTTGTTTTGTGGCCTAACATGTGATCTGTCCTAGAGAATGTTCCATGTGCACTTGAAAAGGATGTGTATTTTGTATTTGGATGGAACGTTCTGTATACATCTGTTAAGTTCATCTGGTCTGTGTCATTCAAAGCTACTGTTTCCTTATTGACTTCTTTGGAACATCTATCTATTGATGTAAATAGAGCATGAAAGTCCCCTACTGTTATTGTAATACTGTTAATTTCTTTATCTCCGTTTGTTTTACATATTTATGTGTTCCTAAATATGTAGATATTTACAATTGCTTAGATATGTTACAATTGCATAGATATTTACAGTTGTTATAGCTTCTTGTTGGATTGATCCCTTCATCCTTATGTAATGCCCTTCTTTGTTATTTGCTATAGTCTTTGTTTTATTTGTTTATTTTTTAAAGATTTTATTTATTTATTCATGACATAGGCAGAGGGAGAAGCAGGCTCCTCACAGGAAGCCTGATATGGAACTGGATCCTGGAGTTCCAGAATCATGCCCTGAGCCGAAGGCAGATGCTCAACTGCTGAGCCACCCAGGCGTCCCTATAGTTTTTGTTTTAAAGTTGATTTTTTAAAATTTTTTAATAAATTTATTTTTTATTGGTGTTCAATTTACCAACATACAGAATAACACCCAGTGCTCATCCCGTCAAGTGCCTCCCTCAGTGCCCATCACCCATTCACCCCCACCCCCCCGCCCTCCTCCCCTTCCACCACCCCTAGTTCGTTTCCCAGAGTTAGGAGTCTTCATGTTCTGTCTCCCTTTCTGATATTTCCCACACATTTCTTCTCCCTTCCCTTATATTCTCTTTCACTATTACTTGTATTTCCCAAGTGAATGAGAACATATAATGTTTGTCCTTCTCCGATTGACTTACTTCACTCAGCTTAAAGTTGATTTTGATGTAAATATTGCTATGCCTGCTTCTGCTTTCCACTTCCATTTCTATGGAATGTCTTTCTCTATCCCTTTGCTTTGTTTCTCTCTCTCTTTTTTTTTTAGGATTTTATTTATTTATTAATGATAGGTGCAGAGGGAGAAGCAGGCTCCATGCAGGGAGCTCCATGTGGGACTTGATCCCTGGACTCCAGGATCAGGCCCTGGGCCGAAGGCAGGCGCTCAACCCACTGAGCTACCCAGGTGTCCCTACTTTCAGTTTCTGTGTGGCCTTAGACATGAGTCTCTTGCAGGTAGCATACAAATGGATGCTGTTTTTTGAATCCATTCAGTTTTTTGTTTGATTGGAGTATTTAGCTCCTTTACAGTTAATTATTGATAAGTATGTACCTATTGCCCATGTCGTCAATTATTCTCTGATGGTATTTTTGTAGTTCTTCTGTTCCATTTTTCTTCTCTTGTCCTTGTCTCTTGTGATTTGATGATTTTCTTTAGTCTTGTGATTGGATTTCTTTCTCTTTATTATTTGTGTATCTACTATAGGCTTTTGGTTTGTGGTTCTCATGAGGCTCATCTAGAGCATCCTCTGTATATAGCAGTCTATATTAAGTTGGTGCTTGCTGAAGTTCAAACTCATTTTAAAAACACTACATTTTTACTCCTTGCCTGTTTTATGTATATGATGTCATATTTTACATATTTGTATTTTGTGTATCCCTTAACCAATTTTTATAAATATAATTGATTTTTACTATTACTTTTTGTCTTTTCACCTTCATGCTAGTCTTATGTGATTCATCTATATCTTTATATGTTCGCTTTTACTGGTGAATTTTTTTCCTTCCATAGTTTTCTAACTTCTAGTTATGGCCTTTTCTTTTCCATTTAAAAGCATCCTTTTAACATTTCTTCTAATGGTTAGTGGTGATGAACTCCTTTAACTTTTGTCTGGAAAACTCTATCTCTCCTAAAATTTTGAATAATAACCTTGCCAAGTAGACTATTCTTGGCTATAGGTTTTCTCCTTTCAGCACTAAATATATTATGCCACTCACCCTCTTCTGGTCTGTAAGATTTCTGTTGAAAATCCAGCTGATAGCTTTATGGAATTTCCGTTATACATAACTATTTGTTTTTCTCTTACTATTTTTGTGATTCTCTCCTTTAATTTTCAGCACTTTAATTATTACGTGTCTTGGAATGGACCTCTTTGGGTTCAACTTGTTTGGGGCTCTCTATGATTCTTGGACCTGAATGTCTGCTTCCTTCCCGGATTAGGGAACTTCTCAGCTATTATTTCTTCAAATAAGTTTTCTGTTCTTTTCTTTCTCTCTTCTCCTTCTGGGACTCTTGCAATGCAAAAACATTATTCTTGATGTTGTTACAGAGGCTCCTTTATTTTTTTTTTCCAGAGGCTCCTTTAACCTATCCTCATTTTTAGAAATTCTTTTTTCTTTTTGTTTAGCTTGAGTGCCTCCCATTACTTTGTCTTCCAGATCACTAATCTGTTCTGTATCCTTTAATTTGCTGTTGATTTCCTCTAGGGTATTTTTCATTTCTGTTATTATATTCTTCAGCTCTGATTGGTCCTTTTTAAATATTTTCTATCTCCTTGTAGTTCTCACTGAGTTTGTCTACATTTCTCTCAAATCTTGTATCTCTGTGACTATTAATTTGAATTCTTTATCAGATAGATTTCTTATCTCTATTTTGCCTAGGTTTTTTGTTTTTTTCCTGAGATTTTTGTCTCATTCTTTCATTTGGAACATTTTCCTCTGTGTTGTCATTTTGTCTGACTCCCTTTGTTTGTTTCTATGTATTAGGTAGGTCAGCTACCTAATATCTATCTCCTGGTCTTGAAGGGAGTGGCCTTATGTAGACAGCTTCCTGTGGGCCCCCATTTCTCTCCCTGGTCACCAGAATCAAGTGCCTTTAAGGTGTCTCCTGTGTGGGCTCCACATGTCCTCTTGTTATGACATAATTATTATGTGCACACTGGTGGCCAGGGTTGGCTCCCAGTGTGGCTGGTTGCGATGACTAGCATGACTATTGCAGGTGCACAGGTGGGCAGAACTGCCCCTCTAGTGTGGCTGGTTGCAATGGCCAGTACAGCTATTGCAGGCAAACTGGTAGGCAGGGCTGGCTGCAATGACTGGCATGACTATTGCAAGCATGCTGGTGAGTGAGGCTGGCTCTCCCCTTTCCCAGGGAAGGATTTGTACTGCTGGGGCTGCCCACTGGATGTTGTAGGGCACTAGTGACTTTGAGGGGGATGCTGGTCCCAACTGAGGCTACCTGCCAACTGTGGTGGGGCAGGAGCCATTTTTGGAAGGATGGCTAGTGGGGTGGGTCCTCAGAGAAATGCCAGGGCAGCATGAACAGTGCTAGCAAGATAGATGGAAAACAATAGAAATGGCTCCTGCCAGTGTCTGGCCAGTTAAGCTGAAAGAAGGCAAGAAAAATTGGTACCTATTTGTATTTCTGTTCCTGGAGAAAGTTCCTGCAGATCTTTGCCTCTCTGGAACATACCATAAGATCAGTCAATGAATCTCTGTCACATATAATGTAAGCACTTTTCAAACTTCTGTTTCTAATGCTGGATCTTGGGCAGAGTCATAAGCCACTACCTCTACCTCAAAATCTTAACCTCCTATAACACTCCAGCTCTCCTGGAATTAAGCCTTACTGATTTTCAGAACCAGATATTATGGGGGCTTGTTTTCCCAGGGCAGATCTTCAGAGTCAGGACACCCAATGTGGGGCTTAGTTTCTCTGCCTCACAGGGAGGACATCTACACCTGTGATATGCCTCCTGCTATGGGTGGCTATCTTGGAGGTTTCATGCCTGACCATGTCTCTTCCTCCTACCTTTCTCAGCATGGCTTCTTCTTTATGTCTTTAACTGTCAAAGATGTGTTCCACCATTCTTCAGGTCATTTTCAGGGTGAGTTGCATTATATTAGCTATTGCCTTGGTGTGTCTGTGGGAGGTAAGCTCAGGATTTTCTCACTCTGCCATCTTCCTGGAATAAGCCAACCTTGTTCTTTCTCAAGAATGTTATAGCTTTTTGTCATCCTTTGAGACTCCATATGAATTTTGGGATGGATTTTTCTATTCTTGCAAAAAAAAACCCCAGCATTTTCAGAGATTACATTGAACCTGTAGATTGCTGTAGATATATTGACATCTTGACAATATCCTGAGGACTGTCAGTTCACGACCATGGGATGTCTTTCCATTTATTTGTGTCTTCTTTAATTACTCACAGCAGTGTATTGTAGTTTTCAGGTTACTAGTCTTGTATCTTCTTGGTTAAACTTATCCCTAAGTATTTGCTCTTTTTGGTGCTATTATATATGGAATTGTTTTCTTAATTTCCTTTCAGATTGTTCATTTTTAGTGTATACAAATGCAACTGATTTTTTTTTTGTTGATTTTGTGTCTTGTAACTTGCTGAATTTATTCTAACAGGTTGTGTGTGTGTGTGTGTGTGTGTGTGTGTGTGATCTTTAGGGTTTTCTGCATCGAAGATCATGTCACCAGGAAACAGATAATTTGACTCTTCCTTTCCAGTTTGAATGCCTTTTCTTTTTCTTGCCTAATTGTCCTGGCCAGGACTTCCAGAACAATGTTGAACAGAAATGGTGAGAGCAGGCTTGTCTTGTTCCTGATCTTATAAGAAAAGTTTTCAGTCTTTCATTGAATATGATGTTAATTATAGGTTTTTCATATATGGGCTTTATTACATTCAGATAGCTTCCTTCTAATTCTATTTTCTTGAGTGTTTTTAATCATGAAAGGGTGTTGAATTTTGTCAAGTGCTTTTTCTGCATCAATTGAGATAATCATGTGTTTGTGTGTTGTTCCTCTTCCATTCTGTTAATGCGGTGTATTGCATTGGTTATTTGTAGTATACTGAACCATTCTTGCATTCCAGGAATAAATCCTACTTCATACCTTTTAATGTGCTGTTGAATTTTCTTTGCTAGTATTTTGTTCAGGATTTTTGCATGAGTATTCATCAGGGATATTGGTCTGTAGTTTTCTTATAATGTTTTTAAATTTTTTTTAAGTTTTTAATTCCAGTTAACATACAGTGTTACTTTAGTTTCAGGTGTACAATATAGAGATTCAGCCTTCCATTACATCACCCGGTGCTCATCATGACAAGTGCACTCCTTAATCCCTATCACCTATTTAACACATCCCCACACCTACATCCCTTCTAGTAACCATGTGTGTGTTCTCTGTAATTAGGAGTCTGTTTCTTGTTTTGTCTCTCTCTCATTTTTCCCCATGCTTGTTTCATTTCTTAAATTCCACAGGCGTGAAATCATACGGTATTTGTCTTTCTCTGACTGACTCATTTCACATAGCATTATACTCTCTAGTTCAGTCCATTACACCCCACTTCTGTATCCACTCATCAGTTGGTAGAAACTTCTTTCCATAATTTGGCTATTGTAGATAATGCTACCTTAAATATAAGGATGCATGTATCTCTTTGAATTAGGATTTTTGTATTCTTTGGGTAAATACCCAATACCACAATTCCTGGATCATAGGGTAGTTCTATTTTTAACTTCTTGAGGAATTGCTACACTGTTTTCCAGAGTGGCTGCACCAGTCTGCATTCCCATCAACAGTGCCAGAGAGTTCCCCTTTGTCTACATCCTCACTAACATCTATTATTTCTTTGTTGTTGACTTCAGCCATTTTGACAAGTGTGTAATTTTGATTTGCATTTCCCTCATGAAAAGTGAGGATGAGCACCTTTTCATGTGTCTCTGGGACATCTGGACGTCTTTGGAAAAATGTCTATCCATGTCTTTTGCTCATTTTTAATTGTATTTTTTGTTTTTGGGGATGTTGTGTTATATCAGTTCTTTATGTATTTTGGATACTAACCCTTTATTGGATATGTCATTTGCAAATATCTTTTCCCATTCTGTGGGTTACCTTTTAGTTTTGTTGGTTGTTTCCTTTTCTTTCTTTTCTTTTCTTTTTTTTTTCTTTTTTTTTTTTTTTGGTTGTTTCCTTTTCTATGTAGAAGCTTTTTAGTTTGATATTTCCCAATAGCTTATTTTTGCTTTTGTTTCCCTTGCCTCAGAAGACATACCAAAAAGAATTTGCTACATTTGATGTCAAAGAACTTAATGCCTGTGCTCTTCTGTAGCATTTTAATAGTTTCCTGTCTCACATTTAGGTCTTTAATCCATTTTGAATTTTTTCATGTTTGGTGTAAGAAAGTGATCCAGTTTCATTCTTCTGCATGTTGCTGTCCAGTTTTCCCAACACCATTTGTTGAAGACATTGTCTTTTTTCCATTGGATATTCTTTCTTGCTTTGTTTAAGGTTATTGCCCCATTTAATTATGGGTTTATTTCTGGGTCTTTCTATTCTGTTCTGTTGATCTCCATATCTATTTTTGTGCCAGCACCATATTCTTCTGATGATTAGAGCTTTGTGATATAACATGAAGTCCAGAATTGTGATGCCTCCAACCTTGCTATTCTTTTCCAAGGTTGCTTTGTGATTTGGGGTCTTTTGTGGTTCCACACAAATTTTAGAATTGTCTGTTCTAGCTCTGTGAAAAATGATGTTAGTATTTTGATAGGGATTACATTAAATCAGCCCTATAGACTTAAACAAATTCATTTATTTGTTTCAAGAGAGAGCATGTGAGCATGCAAGCAGAGGGAAGAGGGAGAAGGGAGAGGGCATCCAAGGAGACTTTGCACTGAGCATGGAACCCAGTGTGGGTCTCAGTTTCATAACCCTGAGATCATGACCCAAGCCCGAACCAAGAGTTGGACACTCAACTGACTGCACCATGCAGGTGCCCCAGATAGTATAGACATTTTAACAATATTTGTTCTTCCAATCCATGAGCATGGAATTTCTTTGTATCTACTTCATCTTCTTTAATAAGTGTTTTTTTTTTTTTTAATGGTTTTCAGAATAGAGAACTAAACCTCTTTGGTTAGGTTTATTCCTAGGTATCTTATTATTTTTGGTGTAATTGTAAATAGGATTGTTTTCTTAACTTTCCTTTCTGCTGCGTCATTATTGTTGTATAGATGTGCAACAGATTTCCATAGATCGATTTTTGCATCCTGCAACTTTACTGAATTTGTTTATCAGCTCTAGCAGGTTTTGGGTCGTGTCTTTTGGGTTTTCTACATATAATATATGTCCTCTGCAAATAGTGAATGTTGTACTCCTTTCTTACCAATTTGGATGCTTTTTCTTTCTTTTTTTGTCTAATTGCTATGATAGGACTTCTAGTACTCTGTTGAATAAAAGTGGTGAGAGTGGGCATCCTTGTCTTGTTCCTGACCTTCAGGGAAAGCTCTCAGTTTTTCCCCATTGAGGATGATGTTACCTGTGGGCTTGCCATAGATGCCCTTTTAGGTTGTTCCCTATAAATCTAGTTTGTTGAGGGTTTTTATCATGAATGGATGTTATACTTTGTCAAATGCTTTTTTCTATATCCATTGAAAAGATTATATGGTTTTTATCCTTTCTTTTTATTGATGTATCAGATTGATTTGTGAATATCGAACCATCTTTGTAACCAAGGAATAGATCCCACTTTTTTAAACATATTGTTGAATTTTGTTTACTGGTATTTTGTTGAGGATTTTTGCATCTGTGTTCATCAGAGATATTGGCCAATAGTTCTCTATTTTTTTTTGGGGGGGGGTGATGTCTTTATCTGGTTTTGGTATCAGGGTCATCCTGGGCTCATAGAATGAATTTGGAAGTTTTCCTTCCTTTTCTAAGATTTTGGAGTAATTTGCAAAGCATAGATATTAACTCTTTAAATGTTTGATAGAATTCACCTGTAAAGCCACCTTGTCCTGGACTTTGGGAGCTTTTTGATTACTGATTCAATTTCTTTGCTGATTATCAGTCTGTTCAAATTTTCTATTTCTTTCTGTTTCAGTTTTGGGAGGTTATATGTGTTTCTAGGAATTTATCCATTTCTTCTAGGTTGTCCGATTTTTTGGCATCTAATTTTTCATAATAGTCTCATGATTTTTTTTTATTTCTCTGATGCTATTTCTCCTTTCTCATTTGTGATTTTATTTGGGCCCTTTTTTTTCTTGATAAGTCTGGCTAGAAGTTTATTAATTTTATTATGTCTTTATTTTTCAAAGAACCAACTCCTGGTTTCATTGATCATTCTATTGTTTTTTAGTTTCCATATCATTTGTTTCTGCTCTAGTCTTCATCATATCCTTCCTTCTGCTAGTTTTAGGTTTTGTTTGTTGTTTTTCTCTAGCTCTTTTAGGGGCATGGTTAGGTGTTTTTTTGTTTTTTTTTTTTTGTTTGTTTTTGTTTTTTTTGAGACTTTTCTTGCTTCTTGAGGTAGGCCTGTAATACAAACTTCCCTTTTAACTGCTTTTGCTGCATCTCAGAGTTTTTGGACCACTGTGTTTTCATTTTCATTTGTTTCCATGTGCTTTATTTATTTTTTCTTTTATTTCCTGATTTACCCATTCATTGTGTAGTAGCAGGTTATATAACCTTCATGTATTTGTGGTCTGTCCATATTTTTTCTTATGGTTGACTTCTAGTTTCATAGTGTTGGAATCTGAAAGATGCATGGTATGACTTCAGTCTTTTTGAATTTGTTCAGGTTTGTTTTGTGGGCTAATATATGATCTATTCTGGAGAACCTTCCATGTGCACTTGGAAAGAATGCGAATTCTGCTGTTTTAGGATGGAGTGTTCTGAATATATCTGTTAAATCCATCTCTTCTAGTGTGTCATTCAAAGCCATTATTATCTTGTTAATTTTCTGTTTAGATGATCTGTCCATTGCTGTATATGGTGTGTTAATGTCCCCTACTATTGTATTATATCGATTAGTTCCCTTATGTTTTTTTTATTGACTGTTTTATGTATTTGGGTGCTCCTATGTTGTGTACATAAATATTTACAATTGTTAGATCTTGTTGGATTGTCCCATCTATTACTATATAGTGTCCTTCTTTGTCTTTTGTTACAGTCTTTGTTTTAAAGTCTTTTATAAGATTTGCTACTCCAGCTTTCTTTTGACATCCGTTGGCATAATAGGTGTTTCTCCATCCTTTCACTTTCAATCTCCAGGAGTCTTTAGGTCTAAAATGGATTTATTCTTGGTAGCATATAATAGATGGGTCTTTTTTTCTCAAATCCATTCTGTCACCCTATGTCTTTTGACTGAAGTGTTTAGTCCATTTACATTCAAAGTGATTATTGCTGGGTATGTATTTTTTTGCCATCTTATTACTTGTTTTGTGGTCGTTTCTGAAGATTTTCTCTGATCCTTTTTTGTCTTTCATGTTTTGTTGATTTTATTTAGTATTATATTTGAATTTCTTTCTCTTTATTCTTTGCATATTAGTGTTTTTTGATATATAGTTCCTGTTAGGTTTGTATATAACCCCTTCTGCATATAGCAATCTATAAGTTGATAATTGGTTGAGTTTGAACTAATTCTTTTCTTCTCTCCTCATGTTTTAGATATGTTATTATATTTTAAATCCTTTTTTGCAAGTTCCTTGACTTTTTTTCCCCCAGAAATATTCATTTTTATAGCTTTTGTGTTTCCTACCTCTATACTGTGTCACTCTTGGTCTCTCCTTTCCACTCAGAGTTTCTTTTAATATTTCTTGTAGAGCTGATTTAGTGGCCATGAAGTCCTTTAATTTTTGCTTGTCTGGGAAACTCTTTATGTCTCCTAATCTGAATGACAGCCTTGAGGGATAGAGCATTCTTGGCTGAAGATTTTTCCCGTTCAGCACTTTGAATATGCTATGCCACTCTCTTCTGGCCTACAAAGTTTCTGTTGAAAAATCTTCTGGTAGCCTTATGCATTTTCTGTTATAAGTTAATGACTTCTTTTGTATTGCTGCTTTAAATTTGTTTTCTTTATCACTATATTTTACAAATTTAATTACCATATGATTTTGAGGTGTTTTTTATTTTGTTGTGGGTTCTCTGTGCCACCTAGATCTGGATATCTGTTTCTTTTCCCAAGTTAGAGAAGTTTTCAGCTATTATTTCTTCAAATGAATTTTCTACCCTCTTTTCTCTTCTTTTTTTTTTTTTTTCTCTTCTTCTTCTGGGACTTCTATAATGTGAATATTGTTACATGTGATGCAGTCACTGGGTTCCCTAAATTTGGTCTCATTTTGCATAATACTTTTCTCTTTGGTTCAGCTTGATTACTTTCCATCACTCTGTCTTCTAGGTCATGAATTTGTTCTTCTACTTATTCCATACTGCTGTTCATTCCATCAAGCGTGTTTCTCATTTTATTCATTGTGTCTTTTATCTCTGCTATGTTATTCCTTATCTCTGTGTTAAGGGTCTCATTCACGTCTTCTACTCTTTTCTCAAGTTCAGTGAGTATCCTTATGCTCATTGTTTTAAATTCTGTATCAGGCATGTTACTTATATCTGTTTCACTTAGATCTCTGACTGTGGCTTTGGCTTGTTCTTTCACTCAGGATAAATTTCTCTGTCCTCATTGTCTGTCTCTCTGTGTTCTAAGAAGGTCAGTTGTGTCTTCTGCTCTTGAAAGTTGTGACTTTATGGAGTGGTCCTGGGTTGCCCTGCAGTGCGGTGTCCCCTGTTCATCAGAACTGGTGTTGCAGGAGAGTATCCTATGTGTGTTGTTTATGCCCTGCTGCTGTGTCTGAGTCACTCATCCTTTCAGTGCAGTTGTTTGCACTGACTCTCTGCTTGTTGTGGGCTCTGCTTGCTCTCTGTAGCATTAGTGGGAGCCAGGCAGGCAAGCTCTGAGGGGGTGTGGCCCTTGGGTAATTGGGAACAAGGCAACAGTGTTAGCAAAATTTGTGCTAGGCCACTAGTCTCCTGGATCCCCAGGGGTGCTTTGGTGGCTGAGGGCTGTGCACCCTCAGTAAGTCTGGGCATGGTTAGCCAATGCAAGAGGGGGTTTGGGGATGCCCAGCTGGGTAGAGTGTGGCAATTGGGCACAATGTGCAGTGGCAGCTGTGCACTCAGCAGCTGGCTGGGGCACTCGTGTGGCCTAACAAAATTTGCCCTGGGCCCAGGGCTGAGAGTAGCAGACTTGGCATGGGCAAGTCCTTAGGAGAACTCATGGGCATGGTGCACTGCTGGCAGGTTAGGTTGAAAGTGTCTAGATAGCCCCCAGCTCCTGCAGGTGGCTCTCTGTTTATGCTGGGTGGCAAGGGAGGAAAATGGCACTTGCCAGCTCCCTTGTTTTCAAAGAAGTACCCCAGTGTGCTCCAGAAGCACTGTGAACTGATCTGCCTCCCATTTGCCCCCAGCATTGTGTAAACTGCTGTTTTTATGTTACCTCTCCACATGGGCTGCTGTCTCTTTAAGGGCAGTCCCAGCTACCACTTGCCCTCCTGGCTCGCCCAGTGCTGGGTCAGCTGATTTTCAAAGCCCCATGTTTCAAGTCCCACTGTTTTGTTGTTGTTTTTTTTTAAATGACCACTTTATTGTGATATAATTCACATACTATAAAATTCGCCCTTTAAAAAAATTTTTAAGATTTTATTATTTATTCATGAGAGACACAGAGAGGCAGAGACACAGGCAGAGGCAGAAACAGGCTGCATCCAGGGAGCTGGATGCAGGACTCGATCCTGGGACTCCAGGATCATGCCCTGGGCCAAAGGCAGGTGCTAAACTGCTGAGCCACCCAGGGATCCCCAAGATTCACCCTTTTGAAGTGTACAATTCAGCAATGTTTTTTTTTTTAAATTTAAATTCTTTATTTAAATCAGTGTAGCTAACATATACAGTATTATTAGTTTCAGGGGTAGAATTTAGTTTCATCAGTTGCATGTAACACCCAGTGCTCATTCTGTCAAGTGTCCTCCTTCATGCCTGTCACCCAATGATCCCTTCGCCTCACCCTCTCCTCTCCAGCAGCCTTCAGTTTGTTTCTTAGAATTCAGTGTCTCTCTTATGATTTGCCTCCCTCTCTCATCTTACTTTATTTTTCCTTCCCTACCCCTATGTTCATCAGTTTTGTTTCTTAAATTCCACATGTGAGTAAAATCATATGGTATTTATCTCTCTCATTTGTTTTGCTTAGTTTAATACCCTCTCTAGTTCCATTCGCACTGTTGCAAATGGAAGCTTTCATTCTTTTTGATGGCTGAGTAATATTCCAACACACACACACACACACACACACACACACCCCCCCCACATCTTCTTTATCCATTCATCTGTCAATGGACATCTGGGCTCTTTCCAGTTTGGCTATTGTGGACATCACTGCTATAAACATTGGGGTGCAAGTGCCCCTTCAGATCACTACATTTGCATCTTTGGGGTACATACCTAGAGGTGCAATTGCTGGGTCATAGAGTAGCTCTATTTTCAACTATTTGAGGAACCTCCATACTGTCTCCCAGAGTGGCT
Source organism: Canis lupus dingo (assembly GCF_003254725.2). Classification (NCBI taxonomy): domain Eukaryota; kingdom Metazoa; phylum Chordata; class Mammalia; order Carnivora; family Canidae; genus Canis; species Canis lupus. The sequence goes on from NC_064254.1 coordinate 66,245,688, forward strand.
GCACCAGCTTGCATTCCCACCCCCAGGGTATGAGGGTTCCCCTTTCCCTGCATCCTCACCAACATCTGTTGTCTCTTGACTTGTTAATTTTACCCACCCTGACTGGTGTGAAGTGATATCTCATTGTGGTTTGATTTGTGTTTCCCTGATGCCCAGTGATGTGGGGCATTTTTCACATGTCTGTTGGCCATCTGTATGTCTTCTTTGGAGAAATGTCTGTTCATGTCCTCTGCCCATTTCTTGACTGGATTTTTTGTTTTTTTGGGTGTTGAGTTTGGTAAGTTCCTTACAGATTTTGGATACTAGCCCTTTATCTGGTGAGACACTTGCAAGTCCCACTGGTTTTACAAACTTTTGGGCTTTATTTCTTAAGTAGGCACAATGCCCAACATGGGGCTCAAACTCACAACCCCAAGATCAGGAGTCTCCTGTTCCACTGACCTGAGCCAGCCAGGTGGCTCAGTCCCTCTGGTTTTTAAAGCCAATGTCATGGGGATTAGTCTTCCCTGTGTGAGCTCTCTGGTGTGAGGGCCTGTTTCTCTGTCCTCTCTGCACACACAGCCTCCTCCCTCCTGTGGGCAGCCTCCCTCCACCTTTCTGACCTTCCTAACCTTTTGGATGCAACTTCATCTTTATGTTTAGTTGTGGAATTTGTTCTTGCCAGTCTTCAAATCATTCTCTGGTGTATTGACGTGGATGCGGATGATATCTATTTGAAAATGTGGAGAAGAATGAGCTCAGGGTCCTCCTACTCTGCCATCTTCCCAAGCTCCTCTCTTGGAGTGTCTTTGTCTGGCTCTGGTACCAGGATAATGCCAGCCCCCAAATGGATTCGGGAGTGCTCCCACCTCTCCAATTTTTTGGAAGAGTTTAAGAATTGGAGTTAATTCTGTAAATGTTTGGTATGTAGAATTTTCCAGTGAAACTGTCTGATCTTGGGCTTTGTTGGAAGGTTTTTAATGACTGATTCAGTCTCCTTACCGGATCTAGGTCTGGGCAGATTTTCTATTTCTTCATGATTCAGTCTTGGTAGGTTGTATGTTTCTAAATTATCCAATTTGTGGGCATAGAGTCGTTCACAGTATTCTTTTGTAATGCTTTATTATCGTGGTTGTAATATCCGTTTTCATTTCTGATTTTACTTGAGTCGTCTTTCTTAATCGAGTTGATTCCTCCCACCACCACCACCACCACCAATAGTGTGTGTTTCATTTATTTCTGCTCTTTTATTTTCTTCCTTCAGCAAACTGTGGTTTAGATCATTTTTTTTTATCTAGTTCCTTGAAGTGTGAAGTTTAGATTGTTGATTTGAGATCATCTTTAAGGGTTGATGGCTATAAACTTCTTAGCACTGCATCCTGTAGGTTTTGGTTTGTTGTGTTTTCATTTTAATTATTCTTGAGGTATTTTCTAATTCCTTTGCAATTTCTTCTTTGATGCACTGGTTTGAGAATGTATTTAATTTTCAGATACTTGTGGACTTTCCAGTTTTTCTTTCCACTTCTGGTTTCTAGTTTTATTCCATTGTGATCAGAAAGATACTCTGATTTAAATGAAACAAACAAACAAACAAACAAACAAAAAAACGTTTTAAGACTTGTTCCATGGCCTAACGTGTTCAATCCTGGAGAGTGATCCATGTGCACCTAAGAGTGTGAAGTCTGCTTTTGTTGCCTCGAGAGTGTTCTGTGTATTTCTGGTAGGTCCAAGTAGTCTGTAAGTATTCAAAATCCTGTCTATCCATCTTCTGGTTGTTCTATCCATTATTAAAAAGTGAGTTATTGAATCTCCTACTATTATTGTCTTGCTATCTATTTCCCTCTTGAATTCTGTTTTTGCTTCATATATTTAGGTGCTACAGAATTTGTTGCCTATATAAACTGTTGTATCTTCACAGTGAATTGACTGCTTTGTCTGATTTTAGTATAGCCACCTCTGCGCTCTTTTGGTTACCATTTACACTGAATATCTTTTTCCATTCTTTCACTTTCAGCTTTTATGTGTCCTTAGACCTAAAGTTAGTCTTTTATAGATAGTATGTAGTCAGATTCTCCTTTTTATCTTATCCATTGAGCCAGCCTGTTAAGGTCTGTTAATTAGGGAATTCAATCCATTTACATTTAATGTAAATACTGCTAGGGAAGGAATTACTATTGATATTTCATTAACAGTTTTCTGTATGTCTTACAGCTTTTTTTTTTTTTTTTGGTCCCTCATTTTCCCTTCCTTTTCCTTCGTGTTTCATTAAATTTTTGGTAGTGACAAGCTTTGATTTCTCATTTTTGTGTAAATTCTGGAGATATTTTGTGATTACCATGGAGATTATATATAAAAAAATCTTAGTTATAAAAATGTATCTTCACTGCTATCTTGAATTACATACAGAAACTCCATTCCTTTACATTTCTGCCCACCTCCACTTTACTGATGTCACAAATTAGATCTTCATAGATCTTGTGCCCATTAACACAGATTTCTATCTTTTATGCTTTTGTCTTTTGAATTCAAGAAAAAGTGGATTTATGTGCCTAAATTACAGTAATATAGGTTTGTGTATTTGTCACACATTTACTGTTATCAGAGAATTTTATATTTTCACATGGCCTTGCATTGCTCTGCAGTATCCTTTTCTTTCAACTTAAAGGACTTACTTTAGCATTCCTCATAGGGCAGGTCTAGTGAAAATAAATTCCCTCAGATAAATTCTGGGAAAGTTCTAATTTCTCTCCCATATTTTTAAAGAACAGTTTTGCCAATACTGTATTCTTAGTCATTAGTTTTTTCCTTTCAGCACTTAGACTGTATTGTTCTCCTGCTCTCTGGCCTGTAAAGTTTCGTTGGGTTTAAGTAATCTCTATGTTCAACATGGGGCTTGAGCTCATGACCCTGAGATCAAGAGTCACCTGCTCCACCCACTGAGCCAGCCAGGCACCCCTCTGGCCTGTAAGATTTATGCTGAGAAACCTGTTGAAATCTTGAGATGCTCTCTTGTACAAGACAACTTTCAGGATTTTTGTTTTGTTTTGTTTTTGTTTTTACTTCATCAGTTTGGTAATAGTGTGTTCCACTGTGGATTTCTTTGGATTTATCTTAGAATTTGTTGAGCTTCTTGAATTAGTATGCTGTTTCTTTTTTCAAATTTGGTAAATTTTCATTTCCTCTAAATAAGTTCTCTGCTCCTTTTGCTTGCTCTTTTCCAATAACATGTACATCGACCTGCTTGATGATGCCCCATAAGTCCCTACGGTTCTCTGCATTTCATTTTTCTTTTTTGTCCCCCTAACTTGGTAATATCAAATAACTTGTCTCCAGGATCACTGGTTCTTTGTTCCATCTGCTCAAATCCGATGAGCTCTGCTAGTGAATTTTTCAATTGTTTTCTTCAGCTCAGAATTTTTTTTTTTTAAATAGTTTGTCTCTTTGACAACAATCTCATCTTGTGTGTTTTCCTTCTTTTTGTTAATCTTGTTTTTAGTTCACTGAGTATCTTTTAAGGCAATTGTTTTAAATTCCCATCACTTATTTCAGAGATCTGCATTTCTTTAGGGTCAGTTTCTGGAGATTTTTGTGTTGTAGATTAGCCATGTTCCCTTGTTTCTTTATGTTTTGTGAACTTTGTTGGGATTTGGGCATTTGAAAAAGTAACTTATTCCAGCTTTTACAGACTGGGTTTTGTCATCAGCTTAGCCAGAAGTTCTGGAACCTCTCAAACCTTTTTTGGGGATGTATCCTCTGGGTTTGTGTGTATACTTTCATTCCATTCTTCCACCCTAGTCGGTCCTTCAATCTGAAGACCACTAACCCAATTCCCCTCACCCGCTATGCCTCCTCCTTCTCCATGTCACCATCTTTTAAATGGTCAAATTTATCAGTTGATGATTTGACAATTTCTGCTTTTAATGGTCTGAATTTTTCTAAGAGGCTTGCCTGTTTCTTCTCAGGACTTTGGTTTTGGTTTTTATTGTATTTGTACTCTCTTGCAACCTCTGCAGTGCCTGCAAAGCTGTAAGCTTCCCAGTGTTCTAATGTATCTGTGTGCTCACAGTGGCTTTCAACCAACATCCAAACCATGCCACCACTCCCACTAGTGCTCCAAGTAGGAGAGAGAGACTCTGGTGTGTCAAGGCAGGCCCAAGTCAAGCTAGAATGTTGGACACAAGTTCTACTTCTTTTTCTTTCTGCCCTGAGGGAGGAGCCAGGAATTAGGACTTCTCATTTGTGCCATGCTGTGCCTGTAGTAGGGAGAAGGCCAGGATGAGCATGTTTCCATGAACTTTCCTGCACTTTTTGGTACAGCTGCCTCCTGGTTTTGTGTTTGCCTGGGTGCTGTAGCTCCCCAAGTGGGCTCTAGGGTCTTCACAACGGTTATTTTGGTCCTGAGTGTTAACTCGGTGTCTCCATAGGAAATGAGGACCTGGAACTTCATTGGTGGTGTCCCTTCCTATTCACCTGGCTTTTGCTATGCCTTGATATTCACTAGTCACAAATATGCCAATAAACTTTTACGGTATCTTGATGGAAGGCATGCTTATCCAACAAATTTTATTTAAAACTAAAATATCTAAACTATTAGAAAAATAACCTCTAAGCTTTTAAATGAATTTGAAATCAGCACCATTTGTATAAACTTAAAAATTGTAAATACAGATGTGTTTGGAATTTCTTAGATACTGAATTAAATTTGGCCTAATAAAAAATTTCCCCAATTTTTACAAAAAGACTTTTAGATTTAAAAAAATGAATCCTGTGAACCTCAACCAGAAATCTTCATGATTTAATTTTCCTCTTACAGGGGAGGGTTTTGGTATCCCATAAGTATTCTATTTTACCTTCCTCAATTATTTTGTCATCTTAGTTTAAAAGATTATAGTAACATTACAAATCCTGTGTGTTTAGTTTTGAGAAAACATTCAGAGTAACAGGAAACACCTGTTCAATGAACAGTGTTGAAACATAAACTGTGTATCACAGGCCTGTCTTTGTTACTTTAGGTAGAAGCATACTTGTTGGTTTTCATTTCAACTTGTGATTTCTAAGTGATTCTATAAGCTTCAGTGGACTAAGATAATACATTCAGTTGATCTTGTTTTGTGATCATCCTATTACTTGATTAGAACCTCTATTAGAAATTTTGTATTAAGAGGAAGTGTAAAGAACCAAGAGCTGAATGAGCAAAATTTTAACCATATCCAGTGTCACCTTACTTGTTGGGTTCACCTGTACTGCTAGAACTCAGCAGAAGGCAGAAAAGGGCAAAGGCATGATGCAAATTCAAGAGGAAGGTACATGTATACATTACTGGAAGCTAATTAGAAATGGACATATGTTTCTTTAAATATAAAATATATTGATAATAATAGCCTTGTCTTCTCATCAGGGTAACTTTGAAGGCGGGAACCACTTCTATTTAAAATTATGCCTCCCTCCTCTCACCCACACATCATAAATTTGTAGGTTACTAGATTGAGCTCAAATGTTTTGATGAGTAACAGTTATTACAATAGCTTTGATTAAATTTAGAGCTTGATGATATAATTGATGTAAATTTGACAGTCTCATTTTTGTTGTCACTCTAATTAGCCTGTTTCTAATTTTTTTTAAAGTAATCGCTACACCCAATGTGGGGCTCAACCTTATAACCCCAAGATCAAGAATTATACACTCAACCAACTTTTTTTTTTAAGGGGGTAGGAGAGAGGTTTAATATATTCACCAAATTAAAGGACAGCATACTGTAGACACAAGACAATTTAGAAATCTAAACAAAATGGAGGGATCCCTGGGTGGCGTAGTGGTTTAGCGCCTGCCTTTGGCTCAGGGCGCGATCCTGGAGACCCGGGATCGAATCCCATGTCGGGCTCCTGGTGCATGGAGCCTGCTTCTCCCTCTGCCTCTCTCTCTCTGTGAGACTATCATAAATAAATAATTAAAAAAAAAATAAAATGGAAGGTAGACTAGTGAAATTTACCAAATTTTGGTTAAGAAAACTATAACACTGGTGCCTCCTTTTCTAAAAATTACAGCCTAAATAATTTAGAGAAATGAGAATTGCTGTATTTAAGATTTTATTTATTAAATTAAAGCAGGAAAAGGGCAGAGGGAGAAGCAGATTCCCTGCCAAGACCCCAAGGAGGGGCTTGATCTCAGGACCCTGAGATCATGACTTGAGCTGAAGTCAGAGGTTTAATCAACTGAGCCACCCAAGCACCCCAACAATTCGAATTTTAGTTTACATTCGTTATTAACCTGTATGAACTGTCCTACTTGGCAAGATTCACAGATTTATAGACCAATTATTTGCAGGCCTTAGCCTGCCAGGTGTCCCTCGTTTCTAATAATTATTTGAACTCTAAAACCTCAGTTCAGGGATCCCTGGGTGGCGCAGTGGTTTGGCGCCTGCCTTTGGCCCAGGGCGTGATCCTGGAGACCTGGGATCGAGTCCCACGTCGGGCTCCCGGTGCATGGAGCCTGCTTCTCCCTCTGCCTGTGTCTCTGCCTCTCTCTCTCTGTGTGTGTGACTGTCATAAATTAAAAAAAAAAAAAAATTAAAACCTCAGTTCAAAAGGAACATGACATGAGGTCATAAAATGGTCTTAGGTAAGATCATGAAGGTCCACTCTTCTTTGTAACCTTTAAAAGGGTGTGAATCTACCAGGCTAATAAAAGTAATGGTACCTCTGAAGTCATGACTTTTTAAGAGATTGAGACAGCACATAAAATTGGAGAAAAAAATGATTCTTTATTGAAAAATACCAATAATACTGACAGACTTCAAAAGCAATTCACGCTTCCAGAATACAAAGTATACTTAATATATTTTTTCAAATCTTTTCGCATTTCAAAGTTATTAGCATTTTTGTAAATCAAATTTGATAACCTGACTAAAAATATTTTCCAGCTTTATTATTTAAAGAGCTGCACAATCTTTAAAGTGGGGACCGTGAGGTGGGCAGGGACAGAATGCACCTGGGACTGCGCAGCAGTCTACAGCAACATTTCCCACAATGTCAGTGCTGGAAACAAAATACTGCACAAGACAGCTGCCCTCCAGTGTCAGAGATTTTGGGAAACAGCACATCAAAAGATAGCTAGCTTTTCTTATAAGTCATACACTTTCATTTAAGATTGCTTTTCGAGGGAAATCTTTAAGAATGCCACTGTAATTTAATTCATCCAATGAAAGAAATGAACTGTTACCATCGACAGGGTCTTTGCCGAGCTGTAATAATTCTATGCTTTTTTTTAGATGCAAAAAAATTAACACATATGCAAGTTTAATTCGAAACCACACAAATTATGTATGTAGGCTCAGATAGTAGCAGTGTTCACTTTTATTACTAATAGCTTAACTGGAACAGCCACTCTATTCATTCCACCAGCAGAAATAGCAGCACCAAGATCTAAAATTCTTTATGTATAAAAAGCTTATATCATTATCCAAGTCCCATTCTTTGCATGCTCCAATTCTTGTTATCTTATTTAACATAAAAGCAACAGGATTTGGAGAGTTACTATTTGCTGTATTAAAACAGTTGTACAGCATCTTGTACTGTCAAAAAGCAAAATACTGTGAACGGCAGCCCTTCTTCACAGCTCTACACTTGAAGCTGCCAATAAGCGTTCACTGCTCGTGCCAGCAGTGGTATTTCCACAGTAACATAGCAAAAACTAAAGAAATCATGGCACAATGGATTTCTGAATTCTTTTATCTACCATTGGTCCTGGGGCTTAGTACCATCCCCTTGTAGACTATATCTGATCATTCCATCATCTCTAATGGAGGAAAGGCATCAGGTCATATAGCGGGTAATGGCTCTCAGAGCGTAGAGGAGTTCTGCTTGCATTCTAGCTTCTATAAGAAGCAGATTAACATGAACCTAAATATAAAACACAACATTATTTAAGCATTCTCAGTTTTTCAATGCATCTAATAAACCCCCAAACTAAGTATATTTTCTGTGTGCCACTAAGTAACTTAGAAATCTTGACTTAGTCTCAAAATGAAAGTCACCCTAGATTCTTTTTGGATAGATGTTGGGCTTATATTTCAGAAAACCTAGACATTACTTTAAGTAGAATACCAACTTCCCCTGTGAAATCATTTACTAATTTAAATAATTTTAAAACGATAGCTCAAAGACCAGACATTTCTATCTATAAACAATGAAAAATGAAGGAAGAGCTCTTGCAAAATGGTTTTCTTTCTCCCAAGCGGTGACAGCCATGCCAGCACTTCTGAACTGGGGCCAGCCACCGGTCTTTATTCTTTTACTCTAGCATTATAATGAGGTTCCTTCCAGGGGATACCAGACAGATGTGCAGGTATGTTCTTCTCTGGGTTGGAAAAGGATTTGAGGGCCACAGATCAGGAGGAGAATGAGAATCACTAAGTTAAAGAGCAAAAAAAAAAAATAGGTACAATAGGTACATACCTTCTCAGAGTGCTTAAACTGCCTCCAGAAGCTATCATACATTCTTTTGGTAACTTTTTCGGGAGTGCAAACAACAGTTTTGATATAAACTTTAAAGCTACGATCCAATAGCTGGTTAATTTCACCATAGTCATAGTCGTCATATCTGTTAAGAGAAAATGAGAATTACTGTATTTTCAACATATGGTCTGTTTTATTATGAAAGCATGGACGTTAATGATAAATGCTGTATTCTTCTTCCCTGTGTAGGCATCTGTCCCCCACAATAACTGCTTTACAATGTTTAATTGGGGATGGATGAGTGAATATAAAGGGATAAGAAGCAGAGAAGTTAGGGAAATGAATAGAAAATTTGTTAGCGCCCAAGCAACAGTATGAGTATTGCTGAAATTAAGAATTTGACAAACTATTTACTATTGCATGATATATATATATATATCATAATCCACTTGAAATGACTACAATTAATCCTTTTTTTCCCCCCAGGTTTCCAGGAGTTTCTGGGATCAGATGGGGAAAAAAATAGTGGGGGAGTGGGAGACGATTATTCCAGAGGGAAGAATGATCTATAGATGGCCTCACAGAGTCTATTCAGGATAGGCTGTTCTGCTTTAAGCTGAGATGGTTGATGGTTTTTAGGACTGCCAGACACTGAAGTCTCTTATTTGGTTTTCAGCGGAAAAGGAAAAAAGCTCTTGCAAAGCTGGCTCTCCTACTATTCTGGAGGCCGAGTCAGTAGTCTGCTCACTGATAAAATGAATAGCAAGAGAAACCCTGATTCTACAGCTAAAATATAGGGTGGAGTTCGTGTGTATGTTAGAAGATGGTGGGTATGTGTATATATAATGGTTGCATTGCCTATTTAACATAATGTGGCTCAATACCTAACAGGACATGAAAGTTTTACGTTTTGATGAAGTATCACGGGAGCAGGTACTCTTCAGAAGTAGCATGAGAACAGCTAGGAGGGCGCTAGTGGGGTACTTAAGGGTACTAAGTTCCAAGAAGATAGGAGATGATGCCAAAGATGTTTGATGGTGAAATTTTCATCTATGCTCTAGGACAGCTTGCTTGCCCACCCCTTCCCTGGAGGCATCTGTCATTTAACTCTTGCCAATGTCCCTAACTCTCCCTCCTGCCTAGCTAGGAGAGAGGAAATAAACCAAGCTGCAATAAATTGATTCATAAGCAGCATAAAAATAAAACCCTTCCCCCAATAGCTTGAGTATTTGTATATGTCTGTGTGCGTGTTTCAAGCACCTGAATAATTTAGCCCAAAGGAAAATATTTCTTTATAAACAGAAGAGACTAACCTTATTCCAAACATGCAGTGAATATAGTTCCAAATAGCCCGTCTAAGCATTGAGGTATCGACATCTTTGTGCATTGCCATTGTATTATAAGTAAGATTGTAAGCAATGTGAAATTTTTCATCAATCAACTGTCCCACATCTGGATAAAGGCGATTTACCAAAGAATAACCATGGTCTTCCCAGCAATAGTCCTAAATACAGAGAATAGAACAAATGCAAATAATTAAAATGTAGCCAAGACAGTTCTATGTCTACTGCTCTGTCGTATGGGGAGTACTGCCTCTCTAGTGCATCCTAGCTCCCAGCTTCACTTGCAGTGCAATCTGATGTTTTCAGTTTCTATACTGCAGCATGCAAAGCTTTAGTAACTCAGTGAGTTTAAAAACCAATGGAATCGTTCTTACACAGAGGCCACCCATTTTCAGCTTTCACTCTCTCCTCATTCCACATCCAGAGGCAACCTATCTTGGGAGTCCTCTCTCGTTTTCCATTGCTGCAGCTATTCTGATGGTCCTCAAATTTTGTAAATTTTTAATTCAACACAACCACCACTCATTTCTTTCCCTTCTACCTCCTTTCTCTTAGGACTATTAACTGAGTTTCCTAATTAGTTTTCCTACATTAAATCTTCCTGCTTCCTTTCTATCTCAAGCAAAATAAGCCCCTACACTACTATATTGCTCTCATAATATTTTTCCTGAAACACCTCTTTGATATGTTATCACTCTGGTCTCCAAACTCTACAAACCTGACCGATTTTCAACTAGCTTCCCCCTAATCAGAAGCAGGAATTCTGTGCTTGAAGCACTCAGCAGCCCAGCCAACTTCTTTATAATCCCTTCCTTCACTCTCTCAACATAAGCTCAATTATTGCCTACAGTCTCCTCTGCTTTACACAATGCCCATGCTTTTGGACCATTAAAATCCGTCAAATCCTAACTTCCTCCATAAAATTTCCAGCCCACATGATCTCAATTCTACTTCATGACACACTTACACTATCAAGCAGAAGTAATCTATAAAACTGTTATGCCTAATTTTTGTCCCTTTATTTTTATGTTTTTTAAAAAACGTTTGTCCCTTTAAACATCTTTATCACTTGAGCAAGAATAAAATCTTACAGATCTCAAATTTTCATATTTCTGGGAAGTTATTTAACATTGGCCCCTCACAATAATTGAAGGAGTTGGAATATCAACTCATGTGAATTAAATATTTACCTATCTAAATTAAATATTTATAGAACAGACTATTTAAAAAAATACACTTAGGCTGCAGTATGTTTCTACTAATGGATTGGACTGGAAGCAGTCTTACAAAGCTTAGAGCATAGAATAAATATTTGCTAATTAATTGATGATTCTCAACTTTTAATGTGGAACCAGAGAAGATAGCATAGCTACTGTTGCTCCTGAGAGGTGTTTGCAAAGCACTTTTAGCATAGTGCCTCCTACCAAGCAAAAAAAGGAGGCTGGTATCCTACAGCCATAACTGGTATCCTAGAGGACACTGGGTCCTTAAGTTTCCATGGACTCAATATATACACAATTGTACTGAGGAAGTTTTACTGTGTATTTCAAAGTTAATGATTTGGAAGCTAAAGAAATTGGGTCTACCAACAATAATTCTATTCCCTACTTCACTAATTTTATTTACTCTAAGAAGTGCTAGTAATTTTGGAATAACATCTATATGAATCCTCTCAAGCTTTCAATTTAAAATCCTCAAAAATTCTCTTTGCCTCAAATAACATTCAGTACATATTTTAAAGGAAATTAGGATACTGTAATTGTCATTATTTATTTTCTATGCTATCTGTAAGAACTCACTCTCCCTAAAAAGAATAAAGTACATCTTTTACTTTTGATTTTTTTCATCAGCTTTCTCTCCACTCACATACATATAATGCTTGAGATGCTGGGGACATTTCTCTTGTCACTCAGGCCTGGTGTGTATCAGGGCCTCACTTTAACACTGGGGCTCAAGAGGAAAGAGGGAGAAAAACCAATGCTACATACATGCTACTATTATTCATTGTTTAGATATATTAGGAACTTGAGTTTTAGCACACTATCTGGGAACCTAACCCACCATTATGAGAATGTGTTTTGATTTCTGATCAACTGGTTTCTGAACTTTAACAATAAATATATTTAAAGGAATTGCCTGACATAGAAAAGTTATTTCTTTCTGGAACATTTTGGAATTCTCATATCCAGGGGACTTTTCCTAAGCAGTCACGTGCACAACAGTACATTGCAATTTTACCTGAACTCGAAATGTTGGAACATGCATCCCATGTCTAGAGAAATCCTTATAGCCATAACTAGTATCCTCAAAGTGACGAGATACATCTCTTGCTGGTGTGACTTCTTCATCATCTGAAATAATTAAAAAAGCCACTGAAAGCTTTTCAAAAACAGAATACTAGTTATAATTCATTTTACCTATAACAAATAAAAATAGGATAACCCTTTCTCTGATACCAACTAATCAACTGAAAGTCTTAAACCACAGAGAAATAGCTTATCAGTAAATGGAACGTAGTAAGATTCTCTGTTATAAAAAGTATTCATGGTTGAATTTTCCATGCTTTGCATTCCTTTCTTTCATATGTCCTCTGCATCCCCACTCCAATTTTGGATATTAAGTTTTATCTTAAAAGTATGCAAAGTTAAAAAAAAAAAAGTACGCAAAGTTGAACACTCTTTTGGAAAATTTTTATGGTGATTGAATAATCTATATACTTTAGCACCTGGATTATTTCTGGTTGAATATTAATGTCCTACAATATATAGTGTGATCTAACACCTCAAAGGTCCTAGAAACAATTCTGGAATGGTGAATCAATTTTAATAATGTTTCCTGAACTGCTCTAAGCCTTTCTGGATTATTTTCATGTTTGAGGAAAATAGAAACAGAAACTTTTCATCAAGGAGAAACAAGATAACATCCAACCTTCATTTATACGAATTTGATTTTTTCTTTGCTATTAGGAAATTTAGTGCTTTTAACACATATATTCTTTATCCCCACTCTGTTATCAAAATACATTTTGAGACACTTTAACTGTTTTTCCTTTAAATTACCTGGTTTATATATTAAATTCTATAGCCTGTATATAAAGGCCAAATATAAAGGATTCAAGTTTGTTGTTAGTTGTCTAATAAATAGCTCCTTTGCACAAATCATTGAATTTTTTTTTTTTTTTAATTTTTATTTATTTATGATAGTCACAGAGACAGAGAGAGAGAGAGGCAGAGACACAGGCAGAGGGAGAAGCAGGCTCCATGCACCGGGAGCCCGACGTGGGATTCGATCCCGGGTCTCCAGGATCGCGCCCTGGGCCAAAGGCAGGCGCCAAACCGCTGCGCCACCCAGGGATCCCCAAATCATTGAATTTTAAAGCTGAAAAGCAATTTTAGGGCTTTATGAACTCGATTTCCTAATTTTAAAGAGAAAAAAAAGAGCATTCATATGTTAAGTGACTTACATTCACAAGGTTTATTGGCAGTGATTTTAGTACTAAAACTCAAATGTCCTCTTTTAGTCTAGTGCTATTTATATCCTCTTCTCGGTTTCCTGCTTTATTTATAAGTAGGAATACCTATGCAATAATAGCATCTCTAAAAGGAAAAATATATTTGCACTGATGTTTTAAAACTTATTTAAATTCTTTAAATAAAAAAGTGGGCTCTTTTTTGGTAAGTAATAGAAATTTTGTTGAGTATGTAAAGATTTTTTTTTACCTGAAGAGAAGACAAACATGCTCTCCCTTTTTTCTATTTCAAAACGTGAAGCCATCTCTTCCTGACTTGCCTCTTCTTCATCTCGACATTCCTGTAACTGCCTCATCTTTTCCATGAGGGCTTCGACCTCAAAGAAGGAATCACTTACCTAAAGAGAAAATACAATTAATGTTTCATATGTCAGAAAAAGGATGACATTTAAAAATTTTCTTTTAAGATACAAATTCTTTTGAGACAGGCTTAACAATATGGGAAAAATAGATCTTATGATTTTAATGTACATGAATGAATAAAAAATAGAATTATTTTGGCCTATCACATACATTGATATGCAGATAATGAAATAAAAATGATCTTAGGAACACATTCTTCTTACCTTATAAAATTAGTAATATCATTACTGTTAATAAGTTTTAAGAATTAAAATTTAATACTAGTTGTCAATTTAAAACAGAACTGCTCAACTAAATAAGATACAAAGTGGTTTTGCATCAGCTAGGCACATTGGGCATACTGTTAACATGTGTCTATCTTCAAATTATAGTAATCATCTCTAGTTTACCAATTAAGAATGAAATGTGTCCTTACAGGGCTGGAATCTCCACCTGACCTCTGCAAATGAAACTGGCAGCTAGCTGTCACTTACTGGGATGACTACAGCAGTGACATCTGTAGTGACAGGTCTGACACAGGCGTACTGGCCAAGTGGGCTTGCACTAGCCAAACGATATATACTGCTGCATCCTTACAACGAAAGTAGCATCAAAACTGTGGAATTTATCGTAAAATAGTAAAATATCTTCCTATTTCAAGTCTCAGTGTTCAAATACAAAACTAAAGTTTACCCCGTTATAAATATCTTTGGCTACGAATGCCTCTTCCCCCTCCTCTTACACTCTACTTGGCTTACACCCTTGATATGCTTTTCCTGTTCTATCCTCCCATCCTAAATCTTGCCACCGTGTTCTCACACAGCACTCTGCTCTTTGATTCAGAGCACCAAGTACAGTTTGTCTTGTTATTGCAGGACACTGGTTTAATGCGTGCCTCCCTCAGACCGACCCTTCATAAGGGCAGGGGACTATAGGTATATTATTTAGGTATATTAATATACTAGTAAATTATTACTAGTATATGGTCAGAATCTAGCATAGTACTTGGCACATAGTAGATATTTGCAAAATACTTGTTGCAGAAGCCTCATCAAGATAATTCTATATTAAGAGACAAATAGTCTAGACTACTAGTGCTTTATATTTTCATACGATCTTAGTTACACCAAAATACCCTCTAGTAAGCACTTTCTCTCACAACTTTGTGATGGAAAGTGCTTCTATGATGTACTGAAGATTCTTCTGGTACATACATCTCCTTAATCACTCCTGAAACAGAGCTAGTAGCCAAATAAAAAAGGGCTGAAAAAGATTATGTTGCTTAAAAGAATGAACTAAGGTTAACAAAAAATAATAATCAAGGTTTCTGTCAACTCACATTACCATTCATTATACTGTTTATCTACTTCCTTCTAAAATAGACCATATTTAAGTATTCTTAAGGAAAGACAATTTTTGATATATTTACAGTGAAATAAGAGGAAAAGAAAACAAAGTATATTTCTTTTGCTCTTTGAAAAATCTTTTAAAGCTGTTAGTGTTTAAAAAAAAGGTACTTAATATTAAAATGTTAATATTGTCTGAGGAAATTCTTTGTTTTTTTTTTTAACCATTTGTATCTGAAGAACTGAGTCAGATATCTAAAATGTACCTGAAGAATAAACTATCAGCTACTGACAAGTGTCATCAGTGTAGGGTGTAAACCTTTTTAAGAATAGCCAACTCAATACCTGAGAATGGGGATTTTACTAGAGAAATTTAAAATTTCTAATTTCTATTTTACTGTTATCTCATGTAACAGAGGGATACCTAGAAATAGTCAAGTGCTTTTTCTTTAGACTTGTTTTTTATTTTTTTAACCCTTTCCCCAAAAATTTTATTAGGAGAAAACAAAACATTTACAATGTTTACAGTCACAATATGTAGTGAACTGACTCCCCAAAATATATTACAACTCAGTTTGACTTTTGTCATACTCAAAAACCTACTTCTAAGTAGTCCAGAGTATATACATACACGGTGCCAACTATATCTACATATAAACTAAAGCTACTGCTCATTCATCTATTGTCCAGGAAAGTACTCCTGCCTTTCTACACACACACACACACACACACACAAAGGAGAAGTTTTGGAATTTTCTATGATGAAACAAGGCATATATATATATATATAGTGGTAAATATCTTTTCCTTTTGTGCAGTTGAACTCATCCCACATTCAAATTCTCTCAAGCACTAATAAACAAAATACTTATTTGGTTGAAGAACATTTAGGGCAAGTTCTGGCCCTTCCAAAGGCACTGTGAGACTCCCCGACCTCATTATTTTCTTAAGCCTCGTACTAAATCAAAGGTGAGAAGGACAACAATCCAATTCCAAGCATCCTAGCAACGGATATATATACCCTCCTTTAGACCATCTCATAACCCTGTTTTAATAAACAATCAGTGGCCACAGATGGGCCTATAACATTAATCCAGGTAGCTCAATAGAAGGTGAAATTGATGGTCCTGAACTCTGTCAGCACAGCAGTGATCAACTCTGGGAAAAGGAGTTTTCCCTTCACATGCTAATCTCATAATATTTAAATAGTACTTCTTATTTAGCACCTGATAAATGCCAGCTGTATTAGGCCTTACTTTAGAGACCTTTCATTTAAACCTCAAATAATCATGTGTTTGACCTTTATTTAGACATGAAAGAACAGAGGCTCAGGGAGTTTAGATAACTTGCCCACAATCAAATATATATATATTAAAGGTAATTCAAACTTTAAATATGTTTCAAAGGAATAATATAACTGAGAAAATCTATGCTAAGTATTCAGAAGACTGTGATGCTGTTTCTGTGATTTCTCTTTGGAAACAGAAGTACACTATCACTATAGCAAAGAATACAAAGGGAATTTTGAATCATTGTATTTAGGAAATTAAAACCTGCTTATAGAAAATTCAACTTTTTTTTTTTTTAACATTTTATTTATTTATTCATGAGACACACACACAGAGGCAGAGACACAGGCAAAGGGAGAAGCAGGCTCCATGCAGGGAGCCCCATGTGAGACTTGATCCCTGGACCCCAGCCTGGGGTCACACCCTGGGCTGAAGGCGGCGCTAAACCGCTAAGTCACCAGGGCTGCCCAAATTCAACCTGTTCTAATTTATTTTAAAGGAATTACAAAATTTTGAAAATAAAAAAGTCAGAGAAGAGAAGGAATAGAAGTGAAAACATTTTAATAAATTTACATTCACTTTTAATGAATTTGTGCCGAGTTAAAGATGAAAAAGAATTTTAAAAGAAATTTCCAGGTAAGGGCTGATTTCTTTTATGCAAAAGGAAGGAAAAGAATGTGATCAGCATCAGGGAGTCTGGACCACCAAGTTGCATGGTCTCAGCCTCCCCTAATCTCATTGCAGCACCCATTCAATACTAGCTGGCTCTGATGGGGCACATGCTGGTGACTCCAGATCCTAAATTACTCAAGTGTAACCTCCTAGAGGGTCTTATATATAGCCCTTGGCACTAAACTAGTGCTAGGCATTTAGAGGCAGTCAATAAATACTTGCTGAATGAACAGAGAAAGGGGCCTAATATCTCTATGGACTTAAAAGGATGGGTTTTCTAAGAAATCACACGAAAAAATAATAAAATGGCAATTACTGTGATTAGTCTTATGATGATCCTAACAGATAATACGTACTTACCGAAACATTTCCTGCTGAGTTGACCTGCATTTCATCCATACTGTGATTGCCATTTGTAATGTCACAGATGCAGTAGTTACTAACCGAAGGAGGTCTGAAGGTATGGCCACCATCACAATGAATTTCTGGACTGATTCCACAGCCAAATGTGAATGAAGCAAGAGAATGATAGTGTGTGAGGAGAACTACTGCATGTACCAGTTCTGCAAGGGACCAGCTGTGCTCTTCAGCTTTTAAAAGTCCCTTAAGAAAAAAAGAGAACATATTTATATATTGGGTTATGGTGCTGGTAAAAGCGAATAGTTCATCTTGGTATTTAATCTATTTAAAATAGAATTAGTCACTATATAAAACCTATGGTAAAATTATAATTTAAGACATGGAGAACCAGAATTTGCTAAAATCATTTTTTATGAATTATGTATTTACAAATAGAGCTTAACATAACCTGATAATTAGATTTTCATTATTTTGATTTTCTGAAATCCTGATTTAAAAATGCAATAGAGTGCATTTTGCTTAAAGGCAGTTACCATATTTCAGACGCTGCATTATGAATGCATTAATTGTTGTTAGTTCAAAGTCTCAGTCCAAATGCATTTCAGGTGGAAGGTACTGTATAAAATATGCTTCTATTTTTCTCTATTATCAAGCTTACTCAAATAATATTAGACAGTAGTCTGAACAACTTTACTCTGAATATTCCTAAATCATCAAATTATATTTATTTTAAAAATTATCCTCAAGGTAAAGTCTTAACAAATCTGTATCCCTTCTGCTTCACTACTTGTTTTATAATCTTATGTAATTTTGTATCACCACACAATATATACATTAATCCTATTCAAATCATATCCTAACAAAGATGCTTCAATTATGTAATAATATCTAAAATGTTCTAAGAACTAGAAAGATAAACCGCAAAATATGTCGTATTTTTAAGAACTTCTACTGCATGGTAGATACTTTTAGAGAATGTCTCTACCTTTATTCTATTAATAAACAGAACCAGAAGAAAACAGTTTCAATGGGATTTTAAAAAGGCACACAAGATGCCACTTCACACCTATCAGAATGGCTAAAATCCCAAACACTGATACATCAAATGCTGGTAAGGATGTGGAGAAATAGAAATGCTCATCCAATGCTGGTGGGAATGCAAACTGGTACAGCCACTTTGGAAGACTGTTTCAGTTTCTTACAAAGCTAAACATAGGTTTACCATGCAATCCAACAATCACACTCCTAATTGTTTACTTGAGTTGAAAATTTGTGTCCACCAAAAAACCCCCAAACCTGCACGTGAATATTTATGGCAGCTTTATTCATAATTACTCAAAACTATAAGTAACCAAAGGGCTTTCAAACAAACTGTGGTACCTCCATACATTGTATTACTTAGTAATAAAGAAATGAACAATCAAACCTGGGAAATGCACAGAAGAATCTTAAATGCATACTGATAAGTAAAAGAAGCTAATCTGAAAGGGCTATACACTGTATGATTCCAACTATGTAACATTCTGGAAGAGGCAAAACTATAGACACTCAAAAGATGAGGGGGAAGGAGAGAGAGATGAATAGGAGGAGAACGAGGATTCTTAGAGCAGTGAAACTATTCTGTATGATAGCGTAAAGGTGGACAGGTGACATGCGTTTGTCAAAATCCATAGAACTATACAACACAAAGAGTGCACCCTAATGTAGACTACAAATTTTAGTTAATAGTAACATATCTTTTTTTTTAATTTTTTTATTTATTTATGATAGTCACAGAGAGAGAGAGAGAGAGAGAGAGAGAGAGAGAGAGAGAGGCAGAGACACAGGCAGAAGGAGAAGCAGGCTCCATGCACCGGGAGCCTGACGTGGGATTCAATCCCGGGTCTCCAGGATCGCGCCCTGGGCCAAAGGCAGGCGCCAAACCGCTGCGCCACCCAGGGATCCCAATAGTAACATATCAATATGGATTCTTTAATTACAGCAAATGTACTAATTAACGATCCTAGATATTAACAAGAAAGACTAGGGGGAAGTTCAAGGGGGTAGTACAAAACTCTGTACTTTCTGTGCCATTTTCTGTAAATCTAAAATTGCTCTAAAAAATAAAGTATTTTTAAAAAATCATTTTTTAAGTAACACCCTAGATACATCACATCTACTTACCTCAATATGTTCTTTGGTAATAAGCCAAGGCCTATGGGCTAACACTTTGTTAAGTTCTCCTAAATTTTGTAGTTTTTGAGGAGCATTCTCTAAACCATTAAGCCACTTGGGGTCCCCACCAACATGAAGGAAATCATTTACATGGAGGTTCACTAAGTAGGAACACTGATGTCTTGCTGCAGCCTTAAGAGAAAACAGAAGATCAATCTAACTATATATATTAAAATCTTCCTTTATAATGTGCAAAAGAGCAAGTTTTTGATTAGATTGTTTATAAGTTTTCCATAAATTACAGAAATGCGGTTTTACATAAACATTAAAAAATTACATATACCACAGAAAGTACCTCATAAAAATCCCAAGAACAAACGAAATATCTGATAAAAGTATCTGAGCCTTAGAAATTGTGTTTATATAACAACTTGCAAAAAAAAAAAACAAAAAACAAAAAATAAAACAAAAAAAAACAAACAACTTGCAGATCCTCAGATTAAAACAAACTTCAATTAAAGTGCCAACCATAAAATAATGGAGTATAATTTACAAATAAAAAACGAATAGCACCACTTATGTCAATGTGAACTACTTGTAATAATGGAATAGATCTTGTATTCTTCTTTATTCTCATTTAATGGAAAATGGTTCTGAATAGTATATACTTTTTTTTTTTTTACTGTTACACTTGAAAGTATACTTATTTAGAAAGAGGAAAACCATATCCTACCTAACAGGAATCCAATTAGAAGTCAGAATAGAAGTATTTATCCCTGTGTTTAAAGCATTAACCATCTGTTAAAAACATTAATAAAGGAGGCAGAAAGAATTTTTCACTTAATGTTTACAAACCATAATTCCGATGTAGTGCCGAAAATGTAAGGGTAATGGCCCATCCATTTGCAGTAGATAGTGTTGAGTTTTTAGAAAACTTTCTAGATATTGTGGGTGAAAAACCATCACTAATGTAATGTTATCCAAACGACCCAAAGCAGCAAAAGAATCTGCAAATAAGGAGTGCATCTGTGCGTCTTCACTCCCCACTTGGAGAATCTGTATAAAAGAGAGGAAAACCATGGTTACATAAATTGTAAATTGGTGTTAGAATGCAGTGCATACCTATTTTAAGTGTCATCTAGAAGCAGGTTAAATGTGAGTTGAGAGAGAGGTTATAATTCTGAAAATTTAACTCAACTGGTAGCAAGACAGAAGAATAAACAGTCACATATTATGTAGGAGGAGATAAATAAAAAAGCCTGAACATTAAAGGCCATCTAGATAGGCTGCTTGCAGACTTGGCCAGAATCCAAATAAAGCAGCAGATTTAGATTATCAAATTTGCAGACACTAAAGCTTTTCCCCTTTCCTTTTACCATCTACTCTCACTTATTTATAGAGAACCAAAATTAACGGCAAACAATCTTTAAAAACAAAGCATAGGAGCCTTCACATATTTAGAATTAAAGATCCAATCTTGCCTTGATACCAGCCTGTGGAGATGGCCAAGACCAAGTAACTCAGCTTATGGGCATACACCTAAACATCTAAATATAAAGGAGATGGTGTTTCACTGATCAAAAACAAGTCTGGCCTTTCCTTGATTTTAAATATGGGTGTTAGAAAAGCACCATGAAATACTAGAAATCAACATGACTATAACAGCTTTCTAATCCCACAGATTCACTGCCAGAGCATGATAATTAACTGTGATCAACTCTGTGTAAAACATGTTGTTGTCCAACAGTTGTTCAGATGCCAAGATGTGGGTCATGAAAGCTTTTCCTTAAAAGCATATGGTTCACTATGTACTTTCACAAACAACATACCTCCTTTTCTGGTATGAATCTGCTTGGTCCGTGTCCTAGTGGTCGAGGAATTCTAATTCCAAGTTCCTAGAAAAGAAAATTACACCATCTTAAGCCTCCAGCTGTAAACAACATGAACTGAGGCTACAGGAATAGGAGGGAAAAACAACCAGTTGAACAGAGACAGGCTTGTTTTGGTGGCTTGTTTTCAATGCCATATATATACACACACACACACACACACACACACACACACACCAATTCCTCTGTTTGCATCGCATAGCTGACAACAGCTTATAACAAGACTCTAACTAAAAACAATAAAACCTGTTTCACTAAAACCAGAGTTTTGCATAAAGTACTTGGCAGAAAGTCTAGAACAGAAAGTTCAGCACATAGCAACCAACCCTGTGGATTGTCAGTGATACAAAATAAGACAAATGTGTTTGTACATCCAAAACTCAACAAACCAAAACATCAATCCCTGTGTATCTTGTCAGGAAATGAGAAAGCACTAACTTTTACATAGATGTCTTAAACTGAAAAAGAGTGTAATTATTATTAGATCTATAATAACATTTCACAATAAGAGAAGAAATAATATGAAAAATAAAAAGTAGTTAAATACACAAAAGGGAAAAACAGGGCATGTTTTTCTAAACTGTGGCAGAGTAAAACAATCTTAGAGAAAGTAATTTTTTGAGTTTGCTTTAAATTTTTTACATACTATAATGGTATCAACTTTGCTTATATTTTAGAGAAACTCAACTAATTAAAAAATAAAGGTTTTCTGCCCTTTGACATAGTGAATCTAGAATCCTGTACTTGGAATCTACTAAAATCCTTTATTTTATGTGACAGCATAGCATGGTTAACAAAAACTGATAATCAAGTGGTAGGGGTCCATCTTTTCCCCCAATACAGAGTGCCTACAGAAACAAAACTAAATTAATACAACCTTTTGTTCTTTAAGGTTCATTTCTTATCAATCTGGTTTCTTAAAAAAAACAAAACAAATTCCTAGAGTTTACATATCTAAATATTAACTCTTGCTTATACAATTACATACAAATCTTATTTCTACCCTACACTGCTTCCAAAAGTCCAACAAGATGATCCTTTTAAAGCAAATAAGAGGGGGAGAAGGTAGACAGAGATGAATAGGTGTCAGCAATTCAAAAAATCTGGTCCAAGTGAATGAAAACCTTTTAAGCAGAATGGGTTTTTTAAAATTAAGCCAGCAGGACAAAACTGAAGAAAATCTTTATTGGGAGAATTTAAGACTTGGATTCAAGGTATGCTATCATTGCCAACTAAATCTATGAAATATAATTCAAACAGTCTTGTATTGGAAGTTAGTAATGTCTTATTCCACACTTTTACTGTACATAGCAATACTCTATACCCTTCATTAGAGAAGGCACTCAGTTCACTGGCCGTGTGTGTGTCTTGATTTTAACAGCCTATTAAAAAATTGCAAGAAAAAACTCCACATTCCTGCTATTCAATACATCATCTTGGCACAAATGCAGCCATTTATATAAAACAATGACTCTATCAGCCTTTCTAACTGCTGAATTTCTGATCCAATTACATAGATTTCAAACAAGATATACTGGGCAAAACATTAAGGTTAAAATCAGTATTTATTCCTTCTCATTTCTTCACTATCTTATTTAAATTAAATGGATTTTAGGAAAACACCCATTTTAAGGTTTTATTATTCATTTTATACCTAAGAGACACTACTATTCTTGACGCTTTAGTACATAAAAAGGTAGTATTTCAAATGGAGGAGAAAAAGATTATTCAATAAATAATCTTGATACAACTAGAAAATCTAAACTGCCACTCAGAAAAAAGTGAAGTTGGAACCATAAATCATACTTGACTCCACAACAAATCAGAGGTAAATGTAAAAACAAAAACAAAAAAACATTAGTGTTAGAAGAAAACACTCATGGAATGAAGTTAGGCCTAAGAGTGCCATAAAAACCCAGACGTTACACACCAGGAGACTGATAAATGTGATGACATAAAAATACTTTCACATGGGAAAAATAAACATATAAAAAGTCAAAAGCAAACAGAAAACTGAGAAATACATTTGCAACTCCTCCATCAAAAGGGTTAAATTTCTTGAATACATAAGATTCCTACAAATAAGAAAGAAAACCCCCAACAAGTTGATAGAAAAATGAACAAAGGACATGGACAGTTAAAAAAAACGAAATACAAATGGCTGAAAAATTATCACCCTCACAATAAACCTTCAAGTTAACTACACAGAGATACTATTTCTCACCCAAAAGATTGCTTAAGATCAAAAGTTTATTAACAGGCTGTGCTGAAGAGAGGTTGTGAAGTAGTCATTCATTACTTTTATGTTTCTGATGTGAGTGTACTGAATTGTGAGGAAATTCGATCAAAAAATATGTAAGTATAAACTACAACCCACAGAGAGGGCATTTTGTAATAATGATTGAAATTAAAAAGTCAGAAATCTTTTGAGTCAACAACAATGTTAACCTGTACACAGAAATGTCATATGTAAAAAGACAATCACTGCAACATTGTTTCTAACAGTATAAGATATAAAACAATCTAAGTGCTCATCAACAGGACTATTTCAATATAGTATGACCATAGACTGGAATAGCATGCAGTCCTTACAAAGAATGAAGCAATTCTACATGAGTTGGCTTTAAAATATCTCCAAGACAGATACAAATATATATAGGTAGATATAAGTGCATATATCTCTATATAAACATATACCTATATTAATTATTATGTATTATTATAATTAATATATTAACTATGTTATTAATATATCAGTCATATTATTATATTGATTATATCTATATTAATTAATTATATCTACATTAAAACATATATACACACACTGTGTGTGTGTGTGTGTAGGGAGCAAAGTGCCTAATATGTATGTATGTATTATGTTACTACCTGTAAGGAGAAGGAAAACATTAGCAATTCCATTTCTAGGATTTTACATTTACATTAGCAACATATGGATGGCATATACATATTTTTAGTAACAAGACTGATAGCACATGGGCTTCAAAACAAAAAGGCCGAATTATATTATTTGGTTTTGTTTCTATACCAAATATATATTGAGCTCAAATATATTTGAGCTATCATAAAACAATAGCTTTAGAATTCCAAGAAACTATCAGTGTTTCAAAAATGGAGTATCTTCCTATAGGTATAGCCAAGGGTCTTTCCCAATGGTCCTATGTAATTGTCAAGTCTGTAAAGTCCACCCCTACAGCCAAATTTAGTGATTATAATGGTTGTCACTGTCTCCCTATTCCTTGCTTTCAATGGGCAAAACCTTCCTTCCCAATTCCTTTAAAAATATATTCCTTTAGAATGAAAAACTATGTGTTTCAAAGAAGGATGTTAATCAAAAGCAAACATTCTTGGGAATGAATTATAGTAGACCATTATGCCAAGAGCCTCTTAGTGCTAAGGTCATATTCATTTGTTGATGAGGTATAAGTCTGGCAAGAAAGCTGGAGACAGTAAGTAGAAAAACTGAAGAAAGGAATGGAAAAAAGTCTCTGTCATTTGAGATTCTAATTTCATTATTTTCCTTAAGGCTAGTTCCAGATAAAGTTTTACCCAGCTCATACTTAGACTACCAAGGTTAATTTCCTACTAAGCTGAAGAGGTTGTGACAGGTTTGTGCTATTCCTAAAAAGGAGCAAGGGAAATGGTAGGAAGGAAAAGGAGAGGAAGTAAAAGACAGACTGGGGGTGGGGGAAGGGAGACACTGATTTTCTTAAAAAAAAAAAAAAAATCACCACGTCTTTCTCAAAAAGAGTTGATCAAGACTGATATAATGGAAAATATAGTTAGTGCTGCTCTAAACTCACATCAATTTACTCTCCTAGACTTGAAGGCTAGACTCAAAAAGATGTCCCTTGTTCTCTTTCTTACGTAATAGACCAGGTACATGAGAAGGATACAAGAATATGACTTGATGAACTCTAAGACTCCATTCCAATTTATCCTAGTCTAGATTCAGGCAGGAAAGAGATTTTATAATTTATATTTACATATATCCAATTATATATATTTATATAACATAGCTATAAAATAATTACATATGATATTTAAAAATATTAGTACATAATTTGAAATCAAGTACTTAGTTCTGTTAGTGAGTGGTGGAGAGAGAGGCCGAATCTAGGAAATCTGGTTCCAGAGTTGGTGTTTTTAATTTTTACTCTTTTGAGCCTTTTTAAGAGTTTCTGATACCTAAAAGGTCCTTCTAGATACCACTGTTAGCATGAAACAGTATTTTTGGTTCCTAAAAGGTTAAATGTTTCAGTTTTCTGAAAAATTCATTTTTGAAACACTTCTTTTCCTAGTCAACATGACAAATTAGTTACTGCTCTATTTTCTAGCAGGTACTGATTTAAAAAAGGTACGGCAGGTCTTCAATAGGGTGATCAGAAGCCAAACTAACTGTGTTTCATAACTTCAATCATGCCTTATCTGTAGCTGTTAAAGAAAATGAATTACAGACTTTGAACAAATTTTGGCCAATCCAGATTCTAAGAGGCAGAACTGCCAACAGCAAATGGCCTTGTTTAAAAAGCAGATGTAGATGCTAATCACAGCACAAACCTCACAGGCTCTTGGTGAAGGTGTGGCTGGAAAAACTAACATGGGAACTAACAGTTCTCTCTCCTCTCAACAATCCTCCTAATCAGCATTTTGAAAAAGAGAGCAACAGCCTCTGCCATGACAACACTGCTGCAAATCTGACATAATACCTATTTCTTCTTAGTGTATAATACTAACACACTCATTTTCACAATATGAAAATTCTTAGCAAATGTTGACAGTACCGCAGTATATACATATTGTATGTTTCACTGTGTGAATCAGTGTTTGTACACTAAAAGTACCGTTCTAATCATAATTTCCAAATTTACTAAAGATACATTTATGAATCTATAGCAATAACCTTAGGTGAAAGAATGAATGATTTGCCACAAGTGCAAAATAAAAGCATTTCTTGGCTTACGGTGTCTACCCACTTGCAAAACCAGTTAAGAAGTAAATACAATTGGACCATTTGAATGATCTTTCTCACAACACTTGGGCCACTTTTAAAAAACTGTCCAGATGTTTAATGCAAATAACCACAATACTGATATTTTTGTTTTTAAAAAATTACAAAAGCAGTATCGGCTTTTTCAAACAAACTTCAAGAAGACAATGATAAATTGTGTAACAAGTTAGAGTTCCCACTCCACTTCTTCCTTCTTTAGGGGAATCACTGCTTATAGCTGGGTGCTAGCCTTCTGACATTAAAACATTCTTTTTTTTTTAAATTTTTTATTTATTTTTATTTATTTATGATAGTCACAGAGAGAGAGAGAGAGAGGCAGAGACACAGGCAGAGGGAGAAGCAGGCTCCATGCACCGGGAGCCCGACGCGGGACTCGATCCCGGGTCTCCAGGATCGCGCCCTGGGCCAAAGGCAGGCGCCAAACCGCTGCGCCACCCAGGGATCCCGACATTAAAACATTTTGAAGAGAAATACAGAGGTGTAGAAGTGTTATTTTAAAAAATTCCTGTTCTAACAAATATACTGGTGCTTCTTTTAAATCTGTCATTAACTGTACTTGGGGAACTTACAAAGACTCTTTTTCTAGTATTCAGACTTCTATGAAATACATTCTAAAAAATAACCCACGGGCTTCAAATTACTGGATTTGTAAGGCTGACTTAGCCATATGTGTATCCTACACTTTAGTCGGGAGTTCCATCCCTGAAAAGTGTTTCATTTTAAAGCACCATGGTAGCTTGCTATGTGAGAAGAGTCATGTTATTGTTTTGTAAAGTGATGTTTTCCTATAAGGCACTACTTCCTAACTTATTTTCCCACATGTTGGGTGTGTTAAAAATAAAATTCAACTCTACAGATGCTTCCTAGTTTCCTAAACGCAGTCCCATAGGCACTATAATCAATGTGCAAGCTGAAATGTATCTATCTCTTTATCTTCCAGTTTACGTGGCTATATTTAGAAATTCTAAATCTGTGCAAGAACCAGGATCCTGCCCACAAATACCACCAGAAGCAGGATAACTGGGGATCACTTCTACTCAAAATGAGAAAAGACAGGTTATGGCCTGCAAACAGAAACCACGAATGCTATTTCTACCCTTGCACACATTTTTCTTTCTTTGATGGACTTTCCAAAGCAACAGTTACATTAATTACTGCATTATCTGTAAACAATCAAGCGCGTATCACCCACCTACAAATGTTAAAATCTAGAAAAGTCTGTTCTACATCCCTCCTGACAAGGTGTCTTCATTTAAGGCTACGTGAACGTAGGCGGCATGCTCGCGACGTAAGCTCCATTTACGAAAAAATACAAATCCTAAAACTGAGTCATTTAAGTGGGCAATGCTGCAGAAAAATTACTTTCCATCTAGATTTCTTGAACTAAGGCAACGCGGTGTTTCAACTCAGATTTTAATCACAGTTTCTTTCTCCTTGGTCGCCCTTTGGGTCAAAAGGCTCAAATTTTAGCTGTTAGGTTTATTAGTGACTTTCAAATGGGGCGCTATTTACAACCACTTAGAAGCCCCCCCCCCCCAGGCTACTTCAGGCACCAGAGATGCGCCGCCCCGACGTCAGGTGCTGGGGGCACACGCACCCCAGGCAGCATCGTCTCCACGGAGGCAAACAGTTTTTTTTTTTTTTTCCTTTTTTAAGTAGGAGGCAAACGGACTGAGGGGAAAGAGCGAATCCCCGGGCGGCTCCGCCGGCGGACTGGAGCTCCGTTCGGCCCCGGCTTGCGGAGACTTGCAGAGAACTCGGCGGCACGGACGCTTCCGAGCCGTGCAGCGAACCACCGGCCGCCGCCTCTGCAGCCTCAGCGTTTTCCGCTCGGGGCCGACTCGCCGTGCAGCCGTGGGAACCCCGTCCCCGCCCCCGCCCCCGCCGCCCTCCCGGGAGCGTCCTCCTCCTCCGCAGCCGCGGGGCGCCAAGGCGGGGCGGCTTCGAGGCCGGGGCAGCCCCCGCGCCCCGCCGGGTGCCCGCCCGCCCGCCCGCCCGCCGGCCCCGAGCCCGGGTACCTCGTCCTGGCCGCGGCCCCCGCCGCACTGCTTGCAGCCCAGCAGCTCCGAGACGGCCAGCGAGGCCGTGTACGCCGCGTTCGCGGTGGCGGCCAGGCGCATGTCGGCGCGAGGGCCGCTGCGGACGAGCGGGAGGGCCCGGCGGGGCGGTGCGGGGCGGTGCGGAGGCGGCGGCGGCGAGCGCGGACCCGCGGGGCTCCCGGCTGCAGCGCCTCCGTCAACGCGGACCGTGGCGGCGGCGGGGCCCGGACAAACAAGCCGCGCGGCCCCGCCCCCGCCGTCACTCCGCCCGCACGGCGGCCGCAGGAGCCAATCGCGGCCCGCGGCGCCGCGGAGCCCCGCCCCCTCCGCGCGGAGGGCGGGCCTGGAGGGGCGGGGCGGAGCCGGGGCGGGGCGGAGCCGGGGGCGGGGCCACGGAGGGCGGGCCCTGGGGGGCCTCGGCCGCGGCCCCAGCCTAGCGCAAAACCGCCGCCGCGGGCGGCCGAGCCCCCCCCAGAACCTAAGGCTCCCGTCGCGAACGAGCTCGGCCGGCGGGCACCGTGGCCGGAGGGCGCAGCGCGAGCCCCGGCGCCAGGCACAGGCGGACGTGCCCCTGCCCCCAGCATCAGCAGTCGGGAGCCTGCCCTCCTCGCACCCGCTCACGTCCGTGTACCTCGAGCCAAGGAGCATCCAGCCTCTGTGCTGACCCGGACACAGCCGGCGAGACCCAAGTTCGCTTTACGTTTCATAAACTATTGAAATCCCCCTCGTCCTGCCCCATAATGCCCAAACACTGCTGAATGGGCCCGGAATGTTGGAACAAGTACCGGACTATGGCCTATATTCAATATGAAATTAGTTTTGGCAAGCTACGTAGAAACTATAAATGTCACTCTCCTATGCAGATAATATGCCTTGGTGGCCAATCTCTGCATTTCCTTTTTCTTTTCGAGTATATTCGAAGGCTTTAAAATTTTAATGGTCTCTCATAAGTGCCCTGGGTTCTAAAGAAAGAATTTCCTCTATGAAATCTGATGAGGAACTTGAGAAAATATAGGTTACAAAGGAGCATAAATAACTGCTATTGTTGGACCCGGAGAGCGAATCTCTCAAGTCCTGTGTTAACCCTATTTCCTTACATGGCCTCATTAACTTCTTTTAAAAATCAACTAAATAAGATCTCTTTTTTTGCATGCTTGGTGTTTTCAAAAGCTTACGTGTTCAGGTTAAAAGAAAAAAGAACATTCTGACAGAAGGAAACAAGCAGAGTGTATCAATAAAAACTGACAGAGAACCAGGACTCCTCCGTGCAAATAAGTTTCAGTCTTAGAAGTGAGGTTACAATGTCTCAGAGAAGACATTGTAGCTCTTATAGCTCTTAATATGTCATTTTAAAAGCAGGTTAAAATGGTTACTTTTTTTATCTTCTCCAGATAAATAAGATAAATGCTGTATGTTCTCATAGGCTGCTTTTACAAATTGCTAAAGCATGCAAAAAGCTTTTTACTGGTCAAGAAAAGCAATTTTGGTTAATATTAACATAAAAGAAAAGGCTACAGAGGCTTCCACTCTCTCTCCCTTTGAGCACAGCCACAAAAGCAAACAGTGTAATCAAATGCCCACTCAGTCACAAACAAGTAGCAAAAATAAATGGAGTAAATCATCCAATTTGCAGCAATAGCCTCCAAGATAAACTGGTTGTAGATGAATACCTTGGAAACACAAATGGACTTGATACATGAGGTTCTGAGCCATAATGCTAGATAATGAAAGAAGTATGTGAAAATGATGGCTCCGTTTCTGTAAGAGTTGAGCTGTGATTTTTATCTTCTGGAA
Source organism: Canis lupus dingo (assembly GCF_003254725.2). Lineage (NCBI taxonomy): Eukaryota > Metazoa > Chordata > Mammalia > Carnivora > Canidae > Canis > Canis lupus. The sequence continues at coordinate 66,275,906 of NC_064254.1, forward strand.
GGGAGAAAACAGTGGGGTTAGTTGTCTAGTAGGGCATAGCCTTGTTTATGACATTAAAATTATGTCACTGGCAAAATGGAAAATGCTTAACTTTCTATTTTTTTAATGAGAGGCAAGGGAAATGCCTGCATTTAGCTAACCCAAAAATGGTTTAAAATAATTAAATGCCAAACTGCAAACTATATATATATTTAGTAGGGTTTGATCTTAGAGCTTCATAAATATTTACTGAAGAAGCATACACTGAAATTGTATAGTAAACTGCAATTAGGATTACTTCCTCCCACCCACCCCCCTAGAAAATTTCAGTTTAATTATTTTGATGCTGCCTTGCATAAAAAGAAAAATAATTTTAACTCATTCTAATTCACTGGTTTACTGAGGACCCTCAAGTCATTAAATGTCAGGAATCTTTTATGGTATCTATAAAGACTGACTTAAGTTCTTCAGAGAGTTCTAATTTCTGCCCTTTACAATAGAGCAGTATGTTGAATTAGTCACTTTATTCTCCAACATAAAAGGGTTGTTTCCAAATAAATCTATAGTAACCAAGAATTCCAACCAATGTACTAACTTGCAAATATCATTGTGTAGATTTCACTTCTGGAAATGATTGGTTTCAAATCACTCAATAAAAAGTTTGCAATTTCCAAAGATTTTGCTTCTTGAGAAGGCCAGATGTCTTAAAGGTATTTCTCCTAATGAGAAAATAACTGATATTTTATATAATGAGAAAATAACTGATATTTTATAATCAGTTAGGGCTAGGCATGTCATAGGCATATAATAAACATCTGCTTAGGGATCCCTGGGTGGCGCAGCGGTTTGGCGCCTGCCTTTGGCCTAGGGCGCGATCCTGGAGACCCAGGATCGATTCCCACGTCGGGCTCCTGGTGCATGGAGCCTGCTTCTCTCTGCCTGTGTCTCTGCCTTTCTTTCTCTCTCTGTGACTATCATAAATAAATAAAAATTAAAAAAAAAATAAACATCTGCTTAAAAAAAATGAAATCTTGAGCACAGAACAGTAATTGGAAAGGATATTTATCACAGTTTATCATTATAGGCCAGCAGTTACTTTATAAAGTCTGCTACTTAAACATTTCAACATTTCTTCTAGGAAGAATCCTGATATCCAACCTAAGAAGTAACAGTCATTCTGAAATACTTCCTTTCCTCTAAAAATGTTTTGGTAGACTTAGCAGTATCAAGGTGAGGTTTTTGTATCTGTATTTAGCAGTAATGGTCTCAACTCTTTAATTTTCTCAAGAATGAGGTGACATACCTATGTAAAAGCAAAGTGGTATCAAATGACTTTATCTGAGCTGAGAACTATGATGTATTAGAGAGTCTGGACTTGAAGTTTTGGTATAAGACAGGCTTCCTGAAGGAAGAACATCTGAACTGGAGCTTAGAGGTTTGGTGGAGAGGTCTTGGCATGAAAATTTAGGGGGCGGACAGGAGGGAAGGCTTGAGAGTAGAGAGTTCTAAGCAAAGGAACCAGTACGTGCAAAGGCCCAAAGGCAGGAGAGAGTGGTCCAAACAGGGTCACTAAATAAAGCAAATTTATTTGGTCTGGAAGGAGGGGAGTATGGACAGAGAATTCAAGTAAAAGATCAACAGTAAGGAGGGAACTTGTTCAAGCTTCATTGAAGAATGTAAATTTCATTCTTAAGTTGACTGTGGAGTTACTGAAAGTTTTAAACAGTAGAAAAACATCAGATTTGCTGCTTTTACTAAGGTTTAGAAAAATATACTAGAAGGGGCAAAATTGTGGAGACAGAGAGATGAGCTAGTAAGGCTGTTGAGGCAGTATGGTGGGTCTGAATAATAAGAATGAAGCAAAGTATAGGGATGAAGGTGGGTTTTCTCTAACATATTTCTTGGGAAAGGAAATCATGGCTCATACTCTTGCTTTTGAAATTGAGGAAATTTCAAATTAGCTGCTGTCTGACCAACTGGGTTCCCTACTCCATTAGACTTTTAAAAATATAGTTAATTCATGGAACACGTATATTTTAGTAGAATGCTTACCAGGCCAAAAGGCATAGTCACACTTTCATGGACCACATATTAAACCTTGAATATTCCCATTAACCAAAGGAATTATATTAAAGTACTACAGATTTGTAGATCTATTCATTAGAATAGGAATTCTATTTAATAACTGGTTAGAAAACACACAATGGTTTCAGCCATTAAACCAAAGAACATCTTTTAAGAGTGGGCTTAAAGCATTCTTGAAAAATGTCCTATTATCATTTAAAACATTTAGAATAAATACTGGTTTATAAGATTACTTCTGCTTACTAATTTTGTCAAGATTTTTTTCCTGCAGCTCATATCTTCCTGTTTTTATATATATAGCTTGTCTGCTAAGCACTTTTTTCCTTTCAACATGTTTTGAGTACAGTGAGATCCTTTTAGCACTGAACTTTAATTTTACATTGTTCTCTTATTTGTCCTCTACTTTTCTCACTTCTTCAATTTAATTTTTAGAATTTATCACTTATAAAGGAGTAAGACTGTTGACAGATCTTTGCCCTCATTTTCTCCTTTGGGATTTTTTCTTTTAGAAATGCAGTTTTAAATCTCTACATAGGGCTTTAGAAACATAGGCTATCACCCATATTAGTAACTAAGCAGTATTCCAAACAATGTCACTGGTTTTAAATAAGAAAATCACATTCCCCTAAAGAATAAACATGTTAAATTGGGGTTAGATTTTCCAGGCTAATAAAACTAGTAACTTACCAACTTCTACCTATCTGTAACTGACATGTATACGGCAGATAATTATTTCTATTTCCAAATATATAAAACAGAAACTCATAAGTATGGGTAACTTGTCCAAGATTGTAAAAGTGGCAAAATGCCATCAGGGATTAGAACCCAGGTCTATCAGAATCCAGAGCAGCAGAAGCTGGGTTGCCTCTTTTAATGAGCATCTTACACATTTTGATAACTATGTATTAGTCTCAGTTCTTGATTCTGAGGACAAAAGGGAAGGCAAAAAAAGAAAAGCTTCTCTCCCTTTCTTATACTGAAGATGAGATCTGGTTAAGGAAGGAAAGGAAGAAAGGAAGAAAGAAAGAGAGAAAGGAAGATGGATGGATGGGGTGGCTCAGTGGTTGAGCGTCTAGACACCTTTGGCTCAAGTCGTGATCCTGGGGTCCTAGGATTGAGTCCCATATCAGGTCCCCCCCCCCCCCCCCCCCCCGCGGGAGCCTGCTTCTGTCTCTGCCTCTCTCTCTGTGTCTCTCATGAATAAATAAAATCTTAAAAAAAAAAGAGTGAATGAATCATGGAATGAGTGAGCTTGGTCTTTGAGAACTTCTCTTCTCTACTTCTCATTCCTCTTAGTGTGAGGCCTTTAGTAACCTCATGCTACCTACAGCTCCTCTTCTACAGAACTCACCTGAATCTATTCTAAGACTCCACCTGAGTTTATTTGGTCTGGAAGGAGGCACTCATACTACCCTTATTTCTCTTAGAATAACTGGTTAAATGCTAAGAAAAAAGGCTTCTTAAACCAATTCACACTATTTATTGTATGAAGTACTTATATCTCATACTAATTTATTTATTTAGTCTGACTGACTCCATAAAATCAGATTTTTTTTACTGCTGTATTTTCAATGCCCAAGTGCCTAGCTCACAGTAGACCCTCAATAAATATGTATTGAATGAACTCCACAGAGATATTTCTATTAAAAAAAAAAAAACAACTTAACTCAAGTGAAAGCTTAATAATGAATTTCTAGTTCAATATTTAGTTTATGAAAGATTTAGGCCATCTAGACAAACATTTTTGGAGGTTTCTGGTCTACTATACAGGCAGGCAAGACTGCTAGGGAATCAGCTTGTCCTTGGGTTGAGCTCTGCTAAAGCAACTTCTGTTTTTCATAGTCTTTCCCTATCTTCTCCTTGGGAACCCACAGATACTTCCAAGCTTTTTTAATTTTTTTTTTTATTTTTGCTTGCTTTCCTTGCACTACTAAGATAGCTATATAGGTTCAGGCAATGGTATACACGGCTCACTTGTTAGGTCAGGCAGGTATTTACAAGTCAGATACTGCCTGTATACATACCATTGTTTGACAAGATTCATTGAGTATTCTGTAACCAAGTTTGGCTTTCAACATCTTTAGGTCTAAGGTGAAACAACAGGAAATAAAGTGTCTGTTGCCATCTCGTGATTAAATGGGAGACCTCATTAAAAAATGCTACAATTTTTAGAACTGAATTCTCTGCATTATTGTTGAGTTAAATAAGAATTGGTTTAATCTGGAATAGGTTGAGGTGCAGGTAAAAAGCTGAGTGTGGTGGGAAATAGGAATTTATCACATATGTATGTAGGAGCTACTGAAAGTTTTAAAGAAGGAGAAAAAGGAAGTGATACAAACTCAAAAAAAAGGTAACTGAAGACACTAAATATATGACATATTTAAGTAGAAAATATTTCTTAGACCATGTACATATACTACTCTACTGTATAATTTTTGAAATACTTTTTGAGCTGGATTTAAACGTTATCTAAAAGTATATGAAAAAATATTTTTTAAATTCACAAAGTACTTCTGTTTGTGAGCAAGAGCACAAGGCAAGCGCACAAGGCTGGTTTTAATGTTACCTGTAATTTTTAAAAGTTTGTTTATTTATTTATTTTTAGTAATCTCTACACCTAATATGGGGCTTAAACTCATGACCCTGAGATCAAGAGTCAGATGCTTTACCAACTGAGCCAGTCAGGCACCCCTAAAATCTTTTAATGGAGTTACTTTTTTATTTATAAAAACTATCCTCACCTCCCTATCCATGCCCACCCCACCCCATGATTATTACTACCATGTAGGGAATAGAGATTTACAATGCTTTTCTTATACAGCGCAAATTCAGTTCCTCTGTGATAATCTTGAGTTGTAGGCCCTTTACTCTTTTAAATTACCTTCTTTCTTTGTCCCTCCTGAGATCTCTTGTTTTCCAAGAGGGTATTAAGTTGTAGGGCCTTAACCTGGTCACAAAGTACAAGGCCACATCTAGGGACTACCTGAATGTTATTAAGCTTCTCAGAAATAAAATGCCATTCACTGAACTTTCCCATCTGATCATCTGCTCTCCAAAATCCTCACTGTACCACTGTGGGCCATTTTCCTCTTTGTCCACAAAGTACATATACATTCAGGGCATTGCAGTTCAACAGAGATGTTTATTTTTACTTATCACTACTATCTTTTTGGTTAGCTAAAAATACTAAAAAAAAAAAAAAAAAAAGAGAGAGATAAAGCCATTTAAAAATTATGCTTTTTACATGAGCTCAAATTTTTTTTTTTAATGAACTCAAATTTGAACAGAATTCAAGATCATTTCATTTGTAGTAACAGAAAATCTGGTTTTCCTAATTTTTGGCAAATGATTGAGAAATACTCAAATAGGATTTTATTCAGATATTACAAATTGGAGAAGGTAGTATTCATTCTTAATTTGTTATAATGTTAATTTTAAAAATACATTTTGGCATAGGTTTATGTATAGATGTCAGTGCTATTTTACCAATTAACAGAAATCTTGATATAAGCATTCAATCATTATTTATAGAATTTACTGAATGCCAAATTACATGTATTTAATTTCTTAAATCCTATGAAAAAGCAGAAATATCTTGAGATTGGTTGTCTATTTTATTTAGACTTAACACCTTTCACATAAGTCACACAGATTGGCTGATAGCTTGGGACTCTGTTAGGGAGCATTAAATGGGGAGTCATCTTGGGCAGAATTGCTGCCCAATTCTGAAACAGCCAGACAAACAAAAAACAGAAACCTAGTCTGTAAATCTCTTAACAGACCTTCCAGTTTTAGTTCCCTCAAATTTAAAATGAAGGGCTGGTGAACTTTATAGTCTCTCAAACTTTATTTCAGCTCTAAAGTTCTTCTCTGTTAATATAATTCCTGATTTTTATCAAGAGTTACATGCTTTAAGCTAACTAGAATCTGACCTCCTCCTAGACCAGACTTTTCCATTACTAGAGGTTTTCAAATTGTATTCCTTAGAATCCATTTCTTACAGGTACTTTAAAGTTATGTTATGAAATATTAGATTTGAGCTTTCTTTTTCAAGGCAACCTACAAATGTATATCAACATTAAATGTATTGGAAATAACCATAATAATAATTTGTTGCCACTAGCAATTCAGTTCATGGACTAAATAAAGCTTTTTCACCATCTCTGTGAGTACAAGTTAGAACATTTTTGTAAATGTGTCAGTGATTAGGAAGGGTGTAGTTAATATGTTCTAGCCTTTAAAAGAATTCATGGCTCTCTGCATCTGCTGGAGTAAAACTATAGCAGTGAGTGGACTGCTACAGCATGTGGGTATTTTGCTGTGTGCATCCATATTTCTGGGATATTATGTATACAAGAAAATACAGAAGTAATACTGCAGCCATAACCCGTAACATCTTAATTGGTTTAAAACATAAAATATCAAGTCATTGTTTTGATTTGATAAATAATTTAACTTTATTTATTTGAACTTAAAGCTATCATTACTAAAATGCCAGTTTTAGATATTACATATATCTAAATTCAGATAAATTCTAAATCAGAATTCTGGTAATAGTAATACTGTTTGACTAAACACTATGCTCACAAAAATATTAGTGACACATTTGAATATCACTGTCTTATATATACATCACATCTGATCTGCATTCTAGAACCCACCATGGGTTTGAGGATCCATGCTAGTCTAACAGCTCCCTACATTATTCACCCAAGGCTTGGGTCTGGCTTTAAGGTTCAGAGAATGATCCAAGGATTTCTGCTGATTCCAGCAGAATGCAGGGGGGATTTAGTTCAAAGTCTCACTCCCATCAGTGTTAAGTAGAGCCTTAAAAAAAAAGGCTCTTAGAATCACAATGGTTTAGGGCAGTCTACTGAATTATAAACCAAGTTTGCCTTCCCATAGAACTTTCATTTAGCCTGTCCTGGATATGGTCTATAACTAAAAGGATAATCAATCCTTCTAGCTCTACTCCGAAAAACATGAAAAAGTCAATCCTATCCTTCAGTGACATACATGCCAGCATTAGCAATAAGAGCTTTTATTCTAAATCACAAAAATTTGACCTAAAATATGTACAATGAAGTAAAAGTACAAAGTAGTACTTTGAGATTTTTATTAACAATGAAGATATTATTGATATCCAAATAATCTTTTCTGTTTGTAACAGGTAGGTTCTTAAAGTTTGTTCTCCACAATTAGAACTTACTTTATTGTGAATTTGAAGTCAGAAACTTCAACTTTCCAGTATTTAATGAGATTTAAAAAATTAAACCACAGTACTTTAATTTGCACAAGTATACAACTAAAACCATAAACTCCTAAAATATTACACATCAAATTTACATATTGGGGGTCTGAAAAATATCTGAACTTCAAAAGATATCAGAAAAAAGTACATGGGTCAGGAAAAAGAGCAACGCAGAGTCAAAAGCAGGATGCAGTTCAAGTAGGTCACACTCAACTTTTAACTTTTTCTATGAGCAAAAAACAAGCTTAGCAACAGCTTTCAGCCAACCACAAAGCAAACAGGTAAAAGAGTCAACCATTCCAGATACCAATGAGGTCCAGCCTTCACTGTTTTTTTTTAAAAAAATTATACAGTGTCAGATCAGAGCACATTATAAAACAGGATATACTGTCCTGAGTTAAAAGTAACAAAGATAAAATCTCTTTGCCAATCCTTAAAAAAAAATCAGGTTTTAATAACATAATGATATTCTGTTTTCATCCTTGCTGTGCCAGATATCGTACATTAGTATCTTTAATGTTAGTGTAATTGTAACAAAACATAAAATGTTCTTTCTTGTTTGTGGATAGAGGACAAGGGTGGGAATATCTACAGGAAAAGATTCTTCTCTTTTTAAATTCCCTACTACTCAATTTCCAAAATTCATGGGAGGGGGGCAACAATGAAATATTATAGTCCAAATCCAAAAATATGAGTAAAAATAGTCACATACAAATATAACCTTCAAAGCAAGTAAGGAAACTAGACAGACTGCACAGTGCTATTCTGTGCAATTTTTCTTCTTTATCAGTCAATACATGTCCTTCTTTGAGAAGAAAATTTTCTAATGATTTAGGAAGGATTTTCAAGAGCTACAGATTTCATCATTGTTATGCTTAGTGCAAACCTCAGTATTTGCTCAAATTGACAGGTTACTTGCAATAGAGACACAAACACTGTGAAACAAGATTTGATTTTGCTTTTGGCTTGCCAAAGTATTCTAAGGCAGTTAACAATATTTTCTGTAAAAATCTTCAAGAACTACCTTCTGTTTTTTCTTCAAGTACTGCTTAAACCATTTGCTGGTTTTAGTTCCCTAAAAAATAATTATTTTAAGTAGATCAGCTTGACCAGTCATATCAATGATTTCCTGTACTATAAAACATAGGACATTTACTACTAATACTGTAGGATGCTGTCCAAAATATATGTCTATTTCCCCTCAATAGTTCATTATAAATACTCCAAGGAAGGGGGGGGCAGAAATTAAATAGTACTGGAGACTAGCTCTAGATTTTATTTATTGGTGATACCTTCCCTTCATCCTTTTCCTCTATCCTCAATTGTCATAAATAGCTGAGCTGTGTGGAATCAAGAAAATGGTAGTTTCAATACATCATTTGGGAAAGACACACTTTACATCAAGCTCATATTTTCCTTGGGCTCTTAAATCTCAGAATCTTTTTTAAACACAAGCCACCCAAATGTTACTGAAGGTTTTATCAGTTACTTAACACTCGTATCTATATGCCAGGGACTCATATATGTTTCTGTTAAATTCATGAACCTCTCTATGTATGGATATATTGGATCTACGTATTCAACATTCATTCAGTCAATATTAATTAAGCATCTACCATGAGACAAGTTTTCTTCCCTCCACATCTTCTTCCTTTTTCCTCCCTCTTTCTTTTTATGATTTCCTATAGTGATCCACCCTCTAAAGTCTTTTTGCAGTCTTAAAGGAGCACCTGGACTGAGAATGCCTTAAACTACAAATGCAAAGAGGTACAAAGGGCTTGGAAAGCAGGATTCTGTGTTAAGGTGACATCTGATAGTTATTGTAGCAGCTAGGTAACATGCGCCAATTGATTTTTCATCGATTTCACCAATAGCTCATATTTTTAGTCTCAGATTGGATTCTGGGAGTAGACACTATACTTCATGGTTTCAGATATGATAATATTAATAGAATAGCTAACATATTGTTGCTAGTACTTATCAGGTATTTTTCTAAAGCATTTTACATGTATTTTAACTTTATATAAAATTTTAACTCATATTTAATATTTAACTCATTTATCCCTCATAATAACCCTTTAGATAGATGCTCTTTTCATTTTAGAAATGGGAAGCAGAGACAGAGAGGTTAAGTATTCGACCCAAGGTCCCATAGCAAGCAAGCAGCTTAAGGTTAGAACTCAAGCCAGTCGGACTCCAAAGGGATGTTCTTTCTACTATACCATGATGCTGCCTGATAATGTTTTAGGTTTCTTTCCACTGGTAAGATTCTAGTGATTGTGCATCCATCAGGAAAGAGACCCAGGACCATAAACCCTTCTCTTCAACCCTTCCTATCTTAGCCTGCACTATTTTCTATGTAATCTCCTCTCTATGACAGACTGTTCATCTCACTCTCTGTGCCCCACTCCCACCACCAAAATCATTAGAACATCACTTCTCTCCAGGAAATCTGAACTTGTTCCCCACTGAGCCTACTGCCAAAATAGAAAATGATCCACAACATCTCTCAATATCCCTTCTCTCTGGCTACTGCCTTTCTTATACATTTTAATCTGATCCCAGTTTCTTTTATTCCATTTACCTACTTTTGGTCCCTCTCTGAACCTTTATTCATTTCTGACACTTGAAAACATTCTTCCCTCACAGTTTCATTAACAATATATTATAATTTCCTTCAAAGGTCTTCTAAAATATCTTCTGCACAAAATTTTATAAATTTTTTCATAATGAATGAGGAATATCTTCAACCACTTTACAGTTTACCACACTGTCTTTTAATCTCAAAAATACCATACACTATGTTTTGGATACAGTTAATAATTACTATTTGTGGATGTACTTAAGTTGTGTTCACAGTTTTAAAGTACAACCTCAGAGTATTTATATGTTCCTTTTAGCTATGTTGAGAGTACATTCTCTTTTAGATGCAAGGGTTTGGGAAGTGGAAGTGTATTAATCTTGCTTTGAAATTATAACTACTAGCACATGGAGTTAAGTATTTAAAAATACATTTTCGTTATATTATTGGGCACCCAAGAGAAAACAATAGGTTTGAGTCTAACTAAAACATCATCAAGATAGCTAAATGAGTAAAATTATCTTTTAGAATAAACAAAATGTATATTTTATGTAAAAAAAAGTGAAAACATAAATGAAGACAAATTGGCACATAGTCATTATTAAAGTCACTCTATGAACTAACTGGAATTTAAATAAAAACTTAAAAACTTTTTCAAGTAAAAAAGATAGTCACTTTTATAGACTTGAAACATTAGAAAATACCACAGTTTTTTCCTTAGTGGCTAAATATGGTATTGTGTACTCAAAAATATGAAAGAACTGAGAATGATTTAGTAGGATTAAATCCAATGCTTGCTTACACATTCTCTCTCTCTCTCATACCTTGAGATGGTTCCTCCCACATTTGAAAATTTGGCCAAAATAGTTCATTATTATAGACTGCTGATATAATAATACTTCATTATACCTGAATTGACTTTTTCGGGTCAATCTTAACAGAAACTGTACTTAAAGGAAAACCTTTGCCCACCTCTCAGAGACAATTTATTTTACTTTGTGCAAAATTATAACACGCTTATTTATCTAGTTTCTAAGCTAATAGTAATTTAGAAGGGAGTAGGGACTACTGTTTAAATTGATAGCAGAGAAAATATGATAGCCATTTAATGACAAGGGAGGAGTCAGAAAAATTCTAAAAAGCAGAAACAAGAACTTGGACAGCATAATAGTAGGAGGCCATTTACTATAAGGATACTTAGTTCTAGGCTATAACTAACCCTGATAGTACCACTTTCTGATAACTAACCTCTCTAACAGTGATCCTTACTCATGTTGGACAAACCACCTAATTAGCTGGTTGTAAAACATATGGCTGAACTGGCAAAGTAACAGAAATCCTCAGAAGTAAAAAATGACCAACAGGAGGAATCCAAAGAGATAATAATTCCTGAGGTTGGTAGTTATGGAAGCCCAGTAATCTAGAGCAAGAGCATGGGGAAGAGAAGACAAAGACTAGGACCTGGGAAATTAGGGGGTAAACTAGAGACTCAATCGTAAAGCCAAGCCCCAAAGGGCTATATACTACCAATATACACATGAGCTAGGAAAAACAGCCCATCTACAAAAGGAGATAGAAAATTTGCCTCTTTCAAATTTTTCTTGATGGAGAATTTAAGATCTCAACCCTCATTTTTTCCAGGAAGCACAATGAATCCCATGTACAATACTGAAATTCATATCTTGACATATAGTAAAACTGAAAAATTCCAAGAAAAGGGAAGACCTTAAAGGTTATCCAAGGGAAAAACTAGATTACCTATAAAGTTTAAACTGACAGTCTGGTGTTTTTAAAGATTTATTTGTGAGAGAGAGAAAGAGAGAGACAGACAGACAGACAGCAGGGGAAGGGACAGAGGGAGAAGGAGAGAGAATCCTTGGGCAGACTTCCTGCTGACCAGTGGAACCCAACAAGGCCAATCCTAGGACCTTGAGATCATGACCTGAACTGAAATCAACAGTAGGCCACTTAACTGACTGAGCCATTCAGGCACCCTTGACAGTCTGTTTTTTAATAATGGAAGTCAGAGGACCATGGAATAGTATCTTCAAAGCACTGAAAGAGAAACTGGCCACTCTTAAATTGTATTAACATATGAAACTGTCTTTTAAGACACATTTTAAGAGATAAAAAGTTTACCATCAACAGATCTTCACTGAAGAAGCTTCATTTCAAGAAAAAGCAAAATGATCCTAGAAGGAAGTGTGAAAAATACCATGTAGCCAATAAAGAAAAGGTTCTTAGTACCTGAGATTTTCATTCCATGGGTAAAATTCTTACCTATGCAGAACAGTGCATTCTCTAAGGATTTTGAATAGCTTTGTGTGAACATAAGCTTCATTTCTCTTGGTTTGGAGAGAAATAGCTAATTCCTATAATAGTTATAGCTTTAAGTTTTTAAGTAACTGTCAAACTTTTTCCACGGTGGTGGAAAAAAAATTTACATTACTACCAGCAATGTATGAGTTCCAGTGACTATATACCTTCATCAACACATAGCATGGTCAATATTATTTTAATCAAGCTAATGGTGTAGTGCAGTAGTTCTTACCTGGGGATGATTTTGCACCCTAGGAAACATCTGACGTCAGGATTCATTTTTTATTTTCTCAACTGGTGGGTAGGTGGGTTGCCACTGGCACGTAGCTGGTAGAGGCCAGGGGTGCTACCAAATATAGTACAACACATAGGGCAGCCTCTCACAATAGAGAATTATCTGGCCCAAAATATTAAGTGCTGAGGTTAAGAAGCCCTTGTGTAGTAATATCTCATTTTGGATTTAACTTGCATATCTTAGATAACTATTGACATTGATCATATTTCTAAGTGATTATTGGTCATTTATGTATTTTTTGTGAAGTATCAGTTCAAATAATTTGTCCATTTTTGAAAATTGTGTTGGCTGTCTTGTTACTGAGTTCTAACTGTACTTTATACATTTTGAATACAAGTTGTTTGATATATGTGGTTGTGAATACTTTTTATCCAATCTATGCCTTGTCATTTCATTTTTCCTAATGGTGTCTTTCAAAGATCAAGAGTTTTAAGCTTTTTAAACTTTGATGTAACCCAATTTATCATTTTTTTTCTCTAAGGTTTTATGCTTGTATAGTCTAAGAAGCCATTGCCTGCCCTAAGGTCACAAAGATTTTTTTTCCTGTTTTCTTCTAGCAGTTTTATAGTTTTAGGTTTAACATAATAAATTTTATTATATATGAAAAGCAAACTAATAAAGTGTTTCTCTCTAGGGAATGGAATTATGAGTGAATGGTATTTACTTATTTATATATCTTTTGCATTTATCCTCTGCTATCATGATTAAAAATTCCAGCTACAGATAACTTTTTCGGGTAGGGAGAGAATGGGAGGAGGGAGTATAGCTCAGACAGGGCTAATTTTGCTTTTCTGTTCTAGTGACTAGATCTGATCCTAAAGTTGGCTCCTACATTGCCAGATATGCATGTTAAATTAAGTACTCTGATAATTTTTTTTATTACATTAACCCATATAGCAACAAGTAAAGTGGTCTTTTTTCCAGAGATTCGAGCAGGCAAATACTGGAGTAAATAGGGTTAAACAACATAGGTTTACTTACAGTATGCTTGGGTCATAAAAAGGCATTTCTTAAAAACAGTATTAACTGATGCCACATGGAAAACTGGGCAGCATATATCATAGAAACAGAGAATCCTCTACTTAAAAATGATTCTCCCCCCCCCCCCCACCAATCCCAGGACCTTATACAGAAAAACAAAACAAAACAAAAAATAGTCCATGGAAGCAGTGTGTTGGGCAAGGAGATCTTCTATTATTCTTTTTAAAAGATTCTATTTATTTATTTATTTAAAGAGAGAGAGAGAGAGAGAGAACAGAGGGAGAGGGACAATCAGATTCTGCACTCAGCATGGAGCCTAATGTGGGGCTTAATCAAGGAGATCCTTTAAAAAAAAGCTGCCTTTTTTTTTAAAATATTTATTTATTTATTTATTTATTTATTTATTTATTTATTTATTTATTTATTTATTTATTTATGATAGACATAGAGAGAGAGAGAGGCAGAGACACAGGCAGAGGGAGAAGCAGGCTCCATGTCGGGAGCCCGACATGGGACTCGATCCTGGAATTCCAGGATCACGCCCTGGGCCAAAGGCAGGCGCTAAACCGCTGAGCCACCCAGGGATTCCCCCCCAAAAAAGCTTCTTAAACCATGATTATTTGTATCAATAAATAACCCCCCAAAATATTCCAAGAAGTCTGCTGCTGAAGAAATGAAAAATGGTACTGGAATTGCACAATGGTGCACACTGATATTAGAAAAGGTATCTTTGAACTAGTCTGAAGATTATCTTGAAAAATGTACATTAACTATCTCATGTAGATTTAGATTTCAGATTGTTCACTTGATAATAGTCTAAAATTCTTACAGTTTCATACCTACTCTGAAACAGAGATTTAGTGTATAATGATCATGATTTCAAGATACTTTTCTACCCTCTGTACTTAAGAAAATTGTTTATTATAGAACATTTGCAACAATGTAAGCAGTAAATGGAGGAACTTAAGTAGCAAAAACTGTCCTAAATTCTACAAGGAATTTCAGAGAGCTAACATTTATAAGAATTATAGAGCTCTGAGTCCTAGAAAGACTTTTTCCTAGCCACTGATAACTAAAGATGCTATTAGAAACAATGGAAGCCATGGTTTAAAATACAGTTATTGTACCAAAAGGTGGTTTCCAGGCTAAAGACACTTGGTTCATGACAGTTCTACTATTCTGAACAATTCTTATGGGTAGCAGGGATAATTCTGCTTTATTAAGTATTTTTCTTGAGTACAAATTATTGCCAAAAATGCTGTGAATACTGACTTTAAAAAGTTGCCATCTTTCTACCACTTCCTCTCCCCTCAATCCAGTCCTCTCCCCAATAACAACCAGATCTGTCTACTCTCTGTGTTTTTCTTAGTTAAGAAAGGAAATGTTCATTATTTTCCTACATAAATTGTATTCAATTAGTAAATTTTACTGAGCTTCTTCAGCCCCTCAGTAAGATTTTTAGGTATAGTCAAAACCTGAAGGATAACACAAGTTCTTAGATATTAAGGTAACCACCCTCAGAACGTTAAACCCCCCTTCCCTCTCACCTTGCCCTAGTACAAGTGGCAGGTAAATATTAGTAAAATGGCCATTTAACTTGGTTATAGATTTTCCTGACACATGGGAATCAGGCTCACATGTCTGCTTCCTCGAATTCTCTCCATTCTTTGGCCCTCATTAGCTTGAGCAAGACCCCTAGCTCTGGAACCTTCAGAATCTATGCTTTAGTACCTGACCAGAAGTCATTGCTAGGGCCCCCCCTCTGACCTGAGAATCTGGTCTAATGAGAGGTAGAAATAGTAAGAAGAAGAAGAATGAGTTCTGAAGAAACAAGGTTATCAGAAAACTACTTAGGACTATGAATGTCCACAGAGGCATGAACAGTGCAGAGTGTGTATATGTGTGTGTGTGTGTGTGTGTGTGTGCACGTGCGTGTGTGTGAGAGACAGACAGACAGACAGACACAATGGGGGATTTATCAATAGATGAGGCAACTGAACTTTCGTTCATGACTCAAAACATTCTTTCCTTAGCTGCCTAAGTGACTTCATCCATGAGTTTGAGAATAGGGTAGGTAGAAATAGGGGAAACAGGGAAAGAATAAACATAACCAGGACCTGAATAAGAAAGAAGTCACAGAGAAAAAATATAGGTCTGAAATTCTCAAGATCCTAAGGTCTTGGAAAGAACCATGAAATCTCATGTTATGTAATGAATAGGACTCTACATAGGAACTGTGGAACAAAGAGTAAAATGTATACAGAGTTCTACAGTTCACAAATTTCACAGAGTGACTTGTGCAATTTCTCACGACAACCTTGTGAGACAGATCTCATTATTCCTGTATTACCCAAGAAGAAATTTGTCATGCAACAGAAAAGTGGCAGAGCTACATGTCAAAAGTAAGTCTGTGTGACTTTAGGTCCAGTGCCCTTTCCTTTCCACCTCTCAGCAGTTACAAATGCAGCTTCAGGACTTCAGTGCATTGCCCAGGGTGAGGACGTGAGCTTTGTTGCTCGGGACCCAGGAAGCACTACTGGAACTTTGAGACAGCTTGGGGCTGAGACCACCAGGAGGAAAATTTTTCTTGTACACAGTCCTGACAGCTAAGGAAGGGGGCTCTGATGAGGTTTCTCCCAGAAATTTCAAAAATAGATAGTTTCTGTGGAGGAGGTCTGGTCAAGATTTATATTCTGAAAACTTCCAGTTGAATAATTGTGGGCATAGCGAGTGTCTGACCATGGAAGACAGATGTTCCCTTATGCATGCTTTTAAAAAGTCTTAATGATTATTTTCCCATGACACTGATGTGATTTAAAATATATTGAAAACTGAAGAGTAGATGTAGTTTAAATATTTAATGTTTACCAAAGGCAGTAATGTTTTTAATTTACTATTTTTTAAACTTCCTTTATTTTCAAATTCAGAAAGTATATACATGTGTTGTTCAAGTTTCACATTCATCTAGCATACTTTTTTTTTTTTTTTAGATTTGTTCATTTATTAGGAAAGAAAGAAGGAAGAGAGAGAATGCAGGAGTGGGGGAGAGGAAGAGGAGAAGGAAAATAAACTCTGCATTGAACACGGAGCAGATACAGAGCTCCATCTCACAACACTGAGATCTTAACCTGAACCAAAATCAAGAGTCGGGAGGCTTAACCGACTGAACCACCCAGGTGCCCCTGGCATACTTCCAAATTTACTTTCATTGGTTATAAAATGAGAACAAAACATGTGAGTAATCATGCTATTTTACAAATTGTCAGGAGTTTTCAGGGGAATCTTAAAATTGTCAGGAGAATCCTAAAATTTAGTCCACTTTGTTCAAAGTATCCTACACTGCTAATTTGGATGCAATTCTGTAATCTTTCTGCATGAAGATGCTATTGATTTCAGCACAGTATATATCTACATTTGATATTCCATGATTATTTGAGTAATGTTATTAAAAATAGAATAAAATGAAGTGAAATGCAGCTTATGAGGCAGCCCTCAGGGAGCTTACAATCCAGTTGATGATAAAAGATTTATAAACAGAAGACACTAATACTGTGCAATATGTAATTATGCATTAAATTACATGCCACAAACTGCAAATATTCAGGAGTATAAAATATTCGTAAAAGCTTAGAAATCAGGTAGAGAGGAGTAGAACAGAGGAGAAAACAAGGTGGGTGACCTCAAGAGATTATAAGGAGACTGCCTTGGCTCTGGCAGGGGGATGTGAGTTAGTCAAGGGTGGGAAATAGGTTAGGATCAGTTGTGGGGAGCCTAGAAACCCAGTGACAGGAGACTCGATAAAGCAGGAGGCAATAAAGGAGACCTAAAAGATCTCTCAGTGGTGGCATAAAGTGGTGAAAGCAGTGACTTTCACAAGTGTACAAGACGAATGCAGGCAAAGGAAACTGTACATCTAAGGAAGAGGTAGTGAGACTAACCACTCTCCTTCCTCTTCAGCCTCATGAGTTTACCTAACTTTGTGGTCACCCAAAGGGATCATTCTTGGACTTGTGTATATGTCTTCCCTCCAATTAGAAGTCTGTCCCCTCTGATCCTGGCCAATATCTCACCTTCAGTCTGAAGTTAGAAGTCATTGCTTTAGAGAAACTTTCCCTGGCCCCTCTCCATGGGTTAGATACCCCTTTGTATAATTCCCATTATAGCACTTCTCTCTCTGTACTGAAAGTCTTAATGGGCTAGCCAGTCTCTTTTATTAAACTCCAAACTCCAGAAATGACCCATCTTTTCCAAGACTGAATCCCTCTGGGTAAATCAGAGGAATTAATGAGGGGTATAAAATCAGGA
This sequence comes from Canis lupus dingo, assembly GCF_003254725.2. Taxonomy (NCBI): domain Eukaryota; kingdom Metazoa; phylum Chordata; class Mammalia; order Carnivora; family Canidae; genus Canis; species Canis lupus. The sequence continues at coordinate 66,293,702 of NC_064254.1, forward strand.
AACAGATTTAGGGGTTACTTTCCCTAAAATTATATGAACAGGTGAGAAGACAGATACATATGTAGGCATGCTAAAATAAGTAAGACATAATTTGGAAGATGGCCTCAATCTCAGTGAAAGAGATATTTTAAGCCTTTTCTTCTATCTACCCAAGTCCCTTAATGAAGGGGAGAGTTGGATTAGGGCCATAGCAAAGGTAGGAAGAAGATAAATTTTTTATAACCACTCTAGAGGATAATAGCCTATAATTTAAAAAAAACAAACAAACACATCTTGGCCTTAAAGGGATCAAAGAATTTAACAATTTTCATTTAACAACTATCTACAGAGAGCACAGTGCTTTGCAAGAGCCATGCAAAGTATTCAAAGATGAAAGAAACAATTCCCTAAGGAACCTTATAATCCAATAAATACACATGGTGGAATTATGTTACAGGTATAAGAGGCTATGAATTCAGAAGGGAAGAAGCCAAGGGATCATAAAAAAAAATTTAAGCAGGGAAATGAAGTTACTGAGTTTTGATTTTTGAAGATTAGGAGAAATTGCCAAGATGGTCTAAGTAGCAAGGAAAAGCTAAAAAGGCAGGTAGACTATGTCTAAGAGGTAGGGGCACTTGGATGGCTCAGTAGATTAAGCATCTAACTCTTTGTTTTGGCTCAGGTCATGATCTCAGGGTTGTGGGATCAAGCCCAATATTGGGCTCCGCCCTCAACAAGGAGTCTGCTTATCCTTCTCCCTTGGCTACATCCTGCCCCTGCTCATGCACATGAGCTCTCTTCTCTCTCTTCCTCCTCTCAAATAAATAAATACATACATACATAAAATCTTTAAAAAATATATGAAAACTGCTGGAAATAAGTAACTTACAATACTGACAGTGCCAATATTTTGGCCCCTTCATACCATCAGATTGCCATCTGGATAGGTGAAAGACTCCTAATAAACAAGCATTTAGTAAGCATGGTCTCTCACAATTGATTCCAGCTGTGTTCCCATGAAGACCCAAGATAACATTCAGATACATTATACTATTAAACATTTATAAAGAAAGAGTAGTAAAGTACAATGACGAAAATCATTGTCATTTGAGTCCAACAACCCTGGGGTCCAAGAATAAATTAAATCTTTCTTAGCCTTGATGTCCTCACCTGTACAATAGGCCTAGTAATACAGCAACCTTAGAGAGCCACGGGATTACCTGAGATCAAGCAAAGTGGCTGTAGGTAGTCAATAAACAGTAAATGATCACTAAATATTAGCTGTGGGAGCTACATAGTAAGAGCTACAATACATAAAATCAGCAGCCATGGTATACTTGGAATATAAATTAAACAACTATTTAGCATAGTATTTGTGAAATATTCAATTTTACTCCTTCTTTTGGTGTTTTGGGCTTGAACAATATGTATTTAGGATAAAAATTACTAGGTATTTATGTAATTTTAAAATTTTATATTTGTGATAATTCTAATTATAGTATTTACTATGTATCTGCAAATAATGTCAACTGCAACCCAGACTCAGTGATCTTACATATTAAGTAAAATATATATTTCAAAAATAATACAACATTGAAAATACTCTAACAATTCTTTGGCTACCTTTGTATTATTGATATTTTTCCAAGAAAATTCATTAGTCAACGTGCTAGAGAGAAGGCTAATTATCCCTAGAGTCTGTTTTTATGCTTCTTCCATAGTTAATAAACCCCTAAATCTTTAGCTGGGCACACTGCCACTCAGAATAAAGATACATTATTCAGTTTTCCTTGTAGCTAGGTGTGACCAAGTTAGTAAGCTTTGGCCAGTGTGATTATAAAAGGAAATGGAGTATGCCTAGTAAATGTCACTAAAATGAGGAAGCATATGCTAAATCTCCTAGTAAATTTTTCCACTGTCTGAAATGTGGATGTTGATTCCAGAGCTGGAAAAGCCATCTTGGACATCAGTTTTAAGAGATTAAAGCCTCATCTTGAAGCTGTTTAAAAGATACAGAAGGATTTTGGGTACCTGATTGATTATATGGAGCTTCTAAACCAGTCCCAGACTGCTTTCCTTTATATGACAGAGAGAGAGAAAAAAAAAAAAAACAACTGTCCTATATAAGAAATCTTATATTGGGGGATCCCTGGGTGGCTCAGCGGTTTGGCACCTGCCTTCGGCCCAGGGCATGATCCTGGAGTCCTGGGATTGGGTCCCACATCAGGGTCCCTACGTGGGTCCTGCTTCTCCCTCTGCCTGTGTCTCTGCCTCTCTCTCTCTCTCTGTCTCTCATGCATAAATAAATAAAAACTTTAAAAAAAATTTTAGCTTTCATTTTGTCTATATTTTTTAGGATTGAATTAGATTAGGTTGTCAGTGACAGAAAACCCAATATACCTCATTATTATTATTTGTGCCTTTTGCATTGCTAAAAGCAAAGACCTTCAGATACCCTCAAAACGCTCCTTGCAATTATTTCCCAATTTTAGCCCCCATTCAGAACTTCTAACCCCTTCCTACCTCTCACTGGAACCTTACTTCTACAGTGTCTCCTGAGAGAAGAGATGCTTCAGGAGAATGAGGAGAGAGTGCAGTTGAAATCTCCAGTGAAAATTTGGGTTAATTATATAGAAACGTTGTGATAATAGAATGCAAACATCATTTATGCTATCAAATCTATAGTTCAGCAACCTCATGCAGTTAAAACTGCCTTAAAGGATGTCTTCAGGATTTGCCAGAGTGAGAAAATAAATCAGAGTTTCAAATAATTAACATGAATCTAAACTTTGTGAGACAGAAAACCTGAAGACCATTCTCTGCCTAAAATATGAAGATGGTACCACTACTGTTAGACACCAAAAAAATAAAATGTTATGGCCCCAGAAAAATGAAAACAAAAACAAAACACCAAGCAACTCAGCAACTTATGTTGGGATTTGGCCCTTTTTTGTCATCATTTTCATCTTAGATGAGGGAAAGGGTATTCATTAAATATTACTAAAGCAGTTTGACTGACATTTAGTTCTTAATACTCTATAATAACATTATGAATTTTTCTTTCTTAGATTGTGGTTTTAACACATCATAAGTAGTTTCTTTTCCTGTTAACTTTCAGACGATTCTGCTTAATCTTGAGCTAAATACCTGGAGGAAGTGCTACCACAATTTTAGCTTTCTTGTTTCCAGCTGAGCAATATTATTCTCAGCTTTTCTGCATTAGGAAAGTATCATATATTTGCTTATAGTTCTCTTTCTAACCAAATAGAAATGCTCTTGGGGCACCTGGGTGGCTCAGTCGGTTAAGTGTCTGACTCTTGATTTCGGCAGGGGTCATGAGGATCCTTAGGATCCCAGGGTCCTAAGATTGAGACCCTTATTAATGTTCTGTGCTGGGTGCTGCTTAAGATTCTCTCTCCCTTTTCCTCTCTCTCCCCTCTCCATTCTCTCTCTCTTAAAAAAAAAATGCTCTTAAAAATAATCATAGTAAGGGGTACCTGGCTGGCTCAGTTGGTACAGAATGCAATTCTTGATTTTGGGATTTAAGCCCACATTGGTGGTACAGTTTACTTAATAATAATAAAAAAACACAGTAATGAACAATTACAAATCTGAGAGAGAAAAAGAGGAACACTGCCCCATCAGTACTAGCAAAAAGGCTTACAGGATGCTTAAAAACTCTCTTTGGTTTTTGTTCAGCACCTGAATCAGGAAACTCTTATTGATCACAGTCCCTTGACCTTTTCTACAGGCTCCCTGTCTGCAACATGCAGGCAAAATGTAACTCTTGTTATATTCCTGATGTAGCATAAAAAAGCATGAAAATATTCTAGGCAGTAAAAACAATCTTTCCCTTCCCAGTGGACCATAATTCCAGAAAAACAAGTTACTTCACTTATGAACCATGTTATTTTTAAGATTCTGTGATGTAACAATATTGAAATACTATTTATATAAAAATATATTCTTTCAATTAAGATCTTAGCTCAAATGTCATACAAAAAAAGTTCCACAAATCAGGGCTTTGTCTTATTCTTTTTTTCTTTTTAAAGATTTTATTTATTTATTTGAGAGAGAGGGACAGCATGAGCAGGGAAGGAGGGCAGAGGGAAAAGGAGAGGTGGATTCCCCACTGAACAGGGAGCCCAACATGGGACTCGATCCCAGGACCCTGGGATCATGACCTGAGCCAAAGGCAGACACTCAACTGACTGAGCCACCCAGGCACTCCAGTCTTATTCTTTCAAGTTGGATTTAGGGCATATAAAAATGTATGTTTTTACTTCACACAGTAAACATCACTAGGCTCTAAAAACTATAATTCTCTACCAATTAGTATCTTTTCATAGCAATAGTTATGGCAATCTCAATTCATGGGGATGACTTTGAAGTACTGCAAGGTGTTAAAACTCCTCAAATCAAACAGTGCAATTATAGTCATTATCCAGTCCACAGGTGATGTTTAACCACAGAGTTTCAGAGCTAGAGTAATCATAAAATAAACTGAGTGAAGCTAGAATGGGAATTTAGAGAGTGTCTAAATGGCCAAGTTCTTATTCTATAGATGAAGAAACTAAGAACCAAGGTGAAACATATAGTTTTAATGTTTATGTAGTATTATAGTTTTATGAAACTTGGACATCTGTGTGTAAAATCAGGGCTAACCTTAGGATTTGGTAGAGTAGGTGGCTGTTTATTTGATGTAACTTTAGAAGTGCTATTACAAAAAAAAACAAAACAAAAAAAAAAACAAAAACTTGTCATCCAAGTTCTTCCTCAGAGATGAAAATGGTAAAAAGATATGTAGTTGTCTTTCTTTTATACATTTAGATGTCTATAATTCCATAAGCAGACTAATTCCATTATTTCCTGTTAAGATGTAAATACACTGCAAAAGAGAAAACTCACTGAATGATATATAATGGATTCAAACCTTACATAGGCATGTAGGTTAAAATCATGTAGATAAAATTATCCTTCAAAATCTCTTTGGAAGGTACCAGATTAGAGACTGACAAGCTACTTTTTAAGAAGTCCAAATCAGACATTTTGTCCTCTGGCATCAGAACAAATGAGAGTTTATTTGGTTCAGCACATGCTGGTGGGAGTCACTGGCTTGTATTTAGGAGCCTTATATTTAAAAAGCACATGTCTTTTACATCTGAAATACCCAGAAAGTGAGATGCTCACTTTATGAGAAGCAAGCAGCACCTTAGATTAATGGAAATCTAAGTGTTCTCAATGGAGAACACTACAGCTTTCTGTTTCTCATCTCACACTCACTTGGGGTATATATTCATTGAGTAGGATGTCAAGCAGAATTGCCATGATATTTACATTAAAAATATTTTCTGGGGGATCCCTGGGTGGCTCAGCGGTTTGGCGCCTGCCTTTGGCCCAGGGCCCCATCCTGGAGTCCCGGGATAGAGTCCCACATTGGGCTCCCGGCATGGAGCCTGCTTTTCCCTCTGCCTGTGTCTCTGCCTCTCTCTCTCTCTCTGTCTATCATGAATAAATAAATCTTAAAAAAATATATTTTCTGCCTCACATTTAAAATTTTTTATTGAGCGAGAATAATTGCATTTGCGTAAGCTAAGTGTATGAATGATGTTAACCTCCACTGTAGGGGTCAGTTCCTTCCTTAAAGTAGGTTTGTGTTTTTTTTTTGTTTTTTGTTTTTTTTTAAATTTTGTTTATTAGAGTGAGAGACCATGAGCAGGGGGAGGAGCAGAAGGAGAAGGAGAAGCAGACTTCCTGATGAGCAGGGAGCCCCAATCTGATCTCAGGACTCTGAGATCATGACTTGAAACAAAGGCAGACATTTAATCAACTGAGCCACCAGGCATCCCAAAGTAGGTTTTGATGTGCATCTTTTCTGATCACAATGCTATGAAACTGGGAGTCAACCACAAGAAAACATCTGGAAAGACCATAAATACAAGAAGGTTAAGTAACTGCTACTAAACAATGCATGGGTCAACCAGGAGACAAATGAAGAAATAAAAAGGTACATGGAAATAAGTAGAAATGAAAACAACAGTTCACAACTTTTGAGACATAACAAAAGTGGTTCTAATAGGGAAGTTTATAGTAATACAGGTGTACATCAAGAAGGAAAATCTTACACAACCTAACCTTGCACCTAAAGGAGCTGGAAAAAAGAAAAACAAAATCTAAAGCCAGTAGAAGGAAGGAAATAATAAAGACTAGAACAGAAATAAATGAAACTAAAAAAAAAAAAAAAAAACCACAAAAGATCAATGAAACCAGGAGCTGGTGCTTTGAAAAGAGGAAAAAAAAAAAAAAGAATAAAATTTATAAACATCTAGTCAGATTTATCAAGAAAAAAGAAAGAGAAAAGACCCAAATAAAATCACAAGTGAGAGAGGGAAAGTAACAACACAGGAATACAGTTATAAGAGAATATTATGAAAAATTATGTCAACAAATTGACAACCTAGAAGAAATGGATAAATTCCTAGAAACATATATAACTTCCCAAAACTGAAACAGAAAGAAATAGAAAATTTGAACAGACTGATAGCCAGCAAAGAAACTGAATCAATAATCAAAAAACTCCCAACAAAAGTCCACGATCAGATGGCTTCACAATTCTTCCAAACATCTAAAGAGTTAATAGTTCTTCTCAAACTATTTCAAAAAATACAAAAGGAAGGAAAACTTCCAAATTCATTTGGTGATGCCAGTATTACCTTGATACCAAAACTAGATAAAGACACTACAAAAAAAAAAAAAAAGAGAGAACTGCAGGCCAATATTTCTAAGGAACACAGATGCAGAAATCCTCAACAAAATACTAGCAAACCCAACCCAATAATACATTTAAAAAGTCATTCACCAAAAAAAAAAAAGTCATTCACCACAATCAAGTGGGATTTATTCCTGGGTTGCAAGGATGGTTCAATAACTGCAAATCAATCAACATTATACATCACATGAATAAGATAAAGGATAACAACCATTTGATTATTTCAACAGATAAAGAAAAGTACAACATCCATTCATGATAAAAACCCTTGGGCAGCCCGGGTGGCTCAGCGGTTTAGCGCCGCCTTCAGCCCAGGGTGTGATCCTGGAGATCCAGGATTGAGTCCCACATCAGGCTCCCTGCATGAAGCCTGCTTCTCCCTCTGCCTGTGTCTCTGCCTCTCTCTCTCTGTGTCTCTCATGAATAAATAAATAAAAAATCTTAAAAAAAAAAAACCTTAACAAAGTATGTTTATAGGGAACATACCTCAACATAATAAAGGCTATCTATGAAAAACCCACAGTTAACATCATCCTCAATGGGGGAAAAACTGAGACCCCTTTCCCTTAAGTCAAAAACAGGACAAATGTCTACTCTCACTTTTATTTTATTTTATTAAAGATTTTATTTATTTATGAGAGAGAGAGAGAGGCAGGCAGAGACATGAGCAAAGGGAGAAGCAGGCTCCATGCAGGAGCTTGTTGTGGGACTCGATCATCACACCCTGAACCAAAGGCAGATGCTCAACTGCTGAGCCACCCAGGCATCCCTACTCTCACTTTTATTCAACAGAGTACTATAAGACCTAGCCACAGCAATTAGACAATAGAAAGAACTAAAAGGCATCCAAATTGGTAAGAAAGAACTAAAACTTTCAGTATTTGTAGATGACATGATATTACATGGAAGACCCAAAAGATTCCATCAAAAAAAAAATGCTAGAACTGATACACAAGTAGAGTTACAGGATACAAAATCTATCCACAGAAATCTACTGCATTTCTATATACCAATAATGAAGCAGCAGAAAGAGAAATTAAGAAAACAATCTATTTATAACTGCACCAAAAACAATAAAATACTTTAGGAATAAACCTAACCAAAGAGGTGAAAGACCTATACTTCAAAAAAAATAAAACATTGATGAAAGAAATGGAATAAAAGCAAAAATAAACTATTGGGACTTCATCTATATAAAAAACTTATGGGTAGCAAAGGAAATAATCGACAAAACTAGAAGGCAACCTATTGAATGAAAGAGGATATTTGCAAGTGACATATCTGTATCCGAAATAACTTACTAAACTCAAACCCAAAAAACAAATAATCCAATTTAAAAATGGGCAGAAAACATGAACAGACATTTCTCTAAAGACATCCAGATGGCCAAGAGATATATGAAAAGATGCTCATCATCACTTATCATGAGGGAAATGCAAATCAAAACTACAATGAGATATCACTTCATACCCATCAGAATGGCTAAAATCAACAACACAGAAACAACAGGTGCTGGTGAGGATTTTGAGAAAGGGGAACCATCTTGCACTGCTGGTGGGAATGCAAACTGGTACAGCCACTCTGGAAAACAGTATGGAGGCTCCTCAAACAGTTAAAAATAGAACTACTTTACAATCTAGGAATCATACTACTAAGTATTTACCTAAAGGATATGAAAACACTAATTCAAAGGGATATATGCACCCCTATGTTTAAAGCAGCATTATCTACAACAGCCAAGATTATGGAAGCAGCCCAAGTGTCCATCAACTGATGAATGGATAAAGAGGAGGTGGTATATGTGTGTGTATATACACACACATATATATACACACATACACACAATGGAATATTATACCCATAAAATATTATATTTATAATATTATATATTAAATATTATATATAAAATATTATAGCCATAAAATAGAACAAAATCTTGCCATATACAATGATATGGATGGAGCTAGAGAGTACAATGCTAAGTGAAATAAATCAGTGAAAGATAAATACCATTATGATTTCACTCATACGTGGAATTTAAGAAACAAAAGAGCAAAGGGGGAAAAGGGAGACCAAAAAGCAGACTCTTAACTATAAAGAACAAACTAATGGTTACCAGAGGGGAGGAGGGTGGGGGAATGGGTGAAATAGATGATGCAGATTGAGTGCACTTGTGATGACCTATTTCTCTATAAAGTAGGTTTTGATGGCATTTTAGGGCAAAAGGAAAAGGAATATTCTCTGAAAGCAAGGAAGAATTCCATAGTGGGAGTGGGGAAAAACCATGGCCAAAGATAAACTTTTCCTACTTTACAAATTTGTTTAGAGTACAGATATGCATATGCTGCATAAAGCCTTTAAGTCATGATAGTTTATTAATCATAACATCCCACATTCTAAAACATGACAAGTAACAGTTTACTGTAATTTACCTTTACTTTTGCAAATAGTAACTATTACTATCAAAATATATCTTACTTCACTCCAATTCATAGTAACTTGGAGGCAAAAACACCAAACTGCAGGTTACAGAGCTACCTTATAAACTCTTCTTATTCAGTACTGCCAGAGTATTAGCTATGTTTATCTTGATGAGCACTGCTGAAGCACCTCAAGTGAAGGGGCATAGTCCTAGGTCCAGTATTAAAAATCCTCAGACACCAAATTATATAAAGACAATTTATACTTACAGATTCTAAATTGGTTGATCCATATAGCAAAATAAATTTGCTACAAACAGGAACAAATACTTTCATAAATTTACAAACTAAGTTTCTATTAAAGATGTTTCAGCTATAAATTCAGTTTTTTAAAACCCTTGTTGATATTTTTTTTTCCCTAACTACAATCTTATTCATGCAGAAAATAAATTAGTCTAGTAAATTACTGTGGGTTCAAATCTTAAAAGGAATCAGGGATGGAGAAGAGGAGAAAGCACAGTTGAGGGGGCTTTTCTCGGGCCACACACTGCACCACAGCTGTGGCTGGCCTTTCAAACGTGTGTTATGTACCATCAGTGCGTAGATGGCTGAGCTCACTTAGGAATCATGACTGGGAAAACAACTACCTGGAAACACATGGCCTATTGATACCGAGTATTATCTTTAGCATGAAACCTTCAGTCATGGGATTAGAGATTATTACTTGACTTGCTGGTCCTCAGCAAGAGCACTAATGAAAGTTATTTAATCAACAACAATAACAAAAAAGACAATTCCCCCTTTTTTAACAGAAGAAATAGTTTGGCAGGTCTCCTCTCATTTACAGGCTATCCCTTTTTATTATATTTAAATATACTTTAACTAATTAGGCACAAAAGTACCAGACTGAAGGTTTAAGGCAGCGGTGGGGGTTGAAAAAGGATGAAACGGTTGTATTTGATGTTTAGGCTTTTGATTTCTCTGTCAGCTTAGCTGTTAAATGTGGGAAAGTTATGAATTTATCAATTTAGTCATGCCACTCTATTCTTTGTGTAAACATTCGTCCAAGGACTCTTGGGGAAACTCCAGCAAATTACATCAGGTGTTTTGGTATAATGATTAAATTAAAACAGGAGTCCTTGGTATCACTTCCTTGATTTTTAACTTCTTAAAAACAAAAGTTAACCATCTACATGACAAACTAGAATAAATTTTTAAATAGTATATCCAGTCTGCAGGGTGTGTATCATTTTTAGTTGAAACATAAAAATAGCAGACATTTTAAATTTCTTCTTTCCACGAACAACTTACCGTTCACTTGTATAAATACCTGTGCCACTAACAAGTAACCGCTGAGCCAAAGAAGGGATTTTTGAGGGCAATAAGTGGTGGAAGTTTCCAGGACATAGAATCAAAGTGCAATTACAAAATTTTCTCATGTCATGGGAAAACAATAGGGCCCATAATCAATATGTGAATAGTATATTTTAATAATGTAGCAATGGTCAGTTTAGAATTGATTGTGTAGCTAAGAATCCTGGGATCTCTTCTTTCCCAAACCATGCCATAATTCTTGAAATGTTTTAAAGTTTCATAGCAAAATATTCCAACATAGCATTGAGAAATAATCTTGTAAATAACAGCAATAAGAAAAAAGGCAACAGATCTAGGGGATAAATTAATCAAATTAATACAGTCCAGCAGATAATTTTCCGTGCACTTAACATCTTTGTGCTCAAAAGCTTAAGCAAACCATTTAAAATACTGATGACAAATATATGAATGCTTAAATAGGTATATACATAAATATTTCTAGTTTTGGCTTAAGTACCACTGAAAAATGGAAAGATTCCTGGTGCATAAGATATATTTCATTAAATGTACATACTAGATAGGAAATCTATCACAAATCATATATTTGCAAGTATATGAACTCAATATCCCTGTGTCCTCCTACCACAAAAAGTTGAAACAATACAGCCACCATAAGTTTAGACTCATCTGGGAAGGAGCTTTTTCTAACAATGCTTTAGATAAATTATTATAGATGAGAAATATAAAAGCCTATTCTCTTACCCAGAGGACCAGGAAGGGGACAGCCTCACAAGACAGAACATTTTTTTAAAATAGCCAAAATACCTTTAATAAAAAGGGAGAAATTACATTAATTCCAAAACAATAACATACACATCAACAAAACATACACATCAACAAAAAACATACACATCACATAGAAAAAACATACACATCAAAAGAAAACATACACATCAAAAGAAAAAATACAATCTATAATTAGGGCCAAGGATATGGGTAACTGATTTTTGACAGAAGTCAAAAGCAACAAAAGTGCAAAGGCAATCTAACAGAGAAAGGACTGTTTAAGAAAGAGAGATTTATTTTTAACAATAGCTACTCAACAGCAAACACTACCACCACCACCACCAGCATCACCACAATAAAATTGTGGCCCTACTCCTACTTGTACCAGCCAAGGCTAAGTGGATAGACTAGGCTGTAACAGGGTACTTACCAGGCTGTAACAAGGTACATGCCAGGATAGCATCAAGAGAACGTTGAGTTCCCAAAAAATCTGGAAGTTTCATCCTCACTGGGCAGTAATGCTCCTCATCTCCCACCCCACCCCTCTGGCAATGTCAGTGTAAGAGACCACATTGGGAACCTAGGTATCCACTCATGCCAAGAAATGACAATCCCTCCTTCTCTTCTAGGGTAGGGTCAGAGAAGGCCTAAAGGAAAGTCAGGATGCTCAGCCTAGCTCAGAGGTAATGAGGTTACCTCTACTTTATTGTGCCATGTGAATAATAACAAGGCACTCCTACTTGTTAGGAGTTTCCAGCCAGGAGGGTGTTTTTGGAGGCCTGGTGGAGAGCTAGAACTTGAACCTCTTCCCCTCATCCCTCTGTTTGGGTGTTGGTGGAGGCCAAGCAGGGTCCTGGGATTTCTACTTTCACTACACAGGGGATGCAGTGTCTGCTCTTTCCTGTTCTGGAAAAATGTTAAACAAAACCAACTAAAACAATATTTAAGTAAGGTTCGGAGTTTCATAACATAATACCCCAAATATACAGGTTTTAGGAGAAAATTATTTGTCAGACTGAGAACCATGAAAGTCTAAAAACTGAGTGAAAAAAAAGACAATCAATAGATACCAACACACAGATGACAGGGATGTTAGAACTGTTTTAAGGCAGCCATCATAAAAATTCTTAAGCAATTACGAAACACTTGAAACAAGTGATAAAATATAAAGTCTCAGCAAATAAATAAAACCATAAAGAAAAATCAAATGGAAATTTTAGGACTAAAAAATATACTAACTGAAATACAAACTCAATGGATGAACTCAACAACAAAATGGAGTAGACAGAAAAAAGAATCCATGAACCAGAAGACAGAATGACAGAAATTACCTAATCTAAACAATAGAGAAAACAGAAAAAAGAGCCTCAAAAACCTGTGGATCTGTAACAAAAATCTATCATTTATATCACTGGAATTTCAAAAGAGCTAAGACAGTAGGATTGAGAAAGTGCTTGATGAAATAATGGCTGAAAACTTACCAAGTCTGGCAAAAGACATAAGCCTACAAGTTAAAGAAGCTGAGTGAACCTCAAACAGAATAAACCCAACACCAAGACACATCACCATCAATTCTGAAAAATAAGACAAAAAACTCTTGAAACCAGTAAGAGAAATGACACTTTACCTATAGGGAAAAACAATTTGAAGTGCAGATTTCTCACAGGAGCCAGAAGGAAATTATACAATTTCTCAAGTGCTGAAGGAAAAGAACTATATACCTAGAATTCTATATCCAGTGAGAGTATCCACTGGGAAAACCAAGACATTCTCAGATAAAGAAAAACAAAAAAATTGTTAATTCTGGAAGAATAAAGACAGGTCTTAAACAAAAATAATACAAGAATGAACCCTGGACTATTAGGAAGAAAGAACACAATCACCAAAAATATGGTTGTATCAGTGGGCTTTCTTTCTCAATTTTTCTTAATTATGTTAGATTGTTTGATAGAAAAATTATAACACTGATGTGGCACTAAATGAATACTGAGGGAATTCTTAAGGCAATTATAAATAGGTAAGAGAAAAAAAAACATACAAGGAGGTAGTTTTTATACTTCAAGCAAGTAAAAGGATAACACCAGTAGACTAGGCTAAGTTACAGATATATAATATAGTACTTACAACAAACATTAAAAAAATCCTATAGAGAAATCAAAACAGAATCCTAAAATAAACAGCCCACAGAAAGGCAATAAAAAGGGGGGCTCCTCATGGCACAGTGGGTTAGGTGATCGACTTTTGGTTTTGGCTCAGGTTGTGATCTCAGGGTCTTGAGATGGAGCCTTATAACTCTCCCTCTCCCTTTGTCCCTCCCCCACCACGTGCTCACTTTAAAATAAATCTTTAAAAAAAATCATTAAGATGGAAATAAAAATAAACCAAGAGAACAAACAGAAAACAAAACAAAAAAATAAAATGGCAATGTTAAGCCCTAACATATCAATAATTAGTTTAAATGTAACTGATCTGCTATACCAATTAGTAGATAGAGATCATCGGAGTGGATTTTAAAACATGACCCAACCATATGCTGTCTACACAAGACACTCACTTCAAATATAATATAGGCAGGTTGAAAGTATTTGGTTAATGCAAATATTAACCAAAACAAACCAAGGAGTTCTGAAGATGAATGGTGGTGACAGTAGCACAACAATGTGAATGTACTTAATGCCACCAAACTATACAGTTAAAAATGTTTAAGATGATCTATTTTATGCATATTTTGGCTATATTAATATCAGATACTATAGATGTCAGAGCAAAGAAAATTAGGAGTGGGGGGAACATTATCTCACAATGAAAAGAATCAATACACTGAGAAGATATTAGTAATCCTGAATGTGCATCCACCAAAGACAGATGAAAAATATATGAAGCAAAACTTGATAGAACTGAAAGCAAAAACAGACAAATCCATAATTATAGTTGGAGACCAACATTCTTTTTTCAACAATTGGTAGAACTGGACAGAAATTAGCAAAGATGTATAATGCAAAATGTGTCCTCTGATCACAATAAAATCAAAGTAGGAATAAACAGCAAAGATAACAGGAAAATGGAAACTTGGAAACTAAATAACACATACATAATTCATGGTAAAAGAAAGTATCAGGGGAAAATTTAAAAATGCACTGAGCTAAAAAAAAATGAAAATACAACATATCAAAGTTTTTGGGACACAGCTAAAGCAATGGTTGAGAGCAGCATTTATAACACTATACGCATACAATAGGAAAAAGGAGATTTTTAAATAAATAGTTTAAGTTTCTACCTCCAGAACCTATAGAAAGAAGAGCAATAAAAACTGAGAAGCAAGCGAGGAAGGGAATAAAGACAAAAACAAAATTAAGTGAAGCTGTAAACAGAAAAACAATAGAGAAAAAATGAATGACACAAAGTGCTGGTCCTTGGAAAAGAAAAAAAAAAACTGAAAAATCTCTACCAAGTGAGCAAAGACACAAATTACCAGTATCAGGAATGAAACAGAAGATCATCATTAAAGAACCTGCAGAGACTAAAGGTGGTACTATGAATAATTTACAGTCATAAATTTAACAATTTAGATGAAATGGATCAAGTTCTACTACAACTAACTTACTATGAAATAAGTCACATAAATAGTCCTATAACCATTAAGGAAATTGAATTTATGATTTTTAAAAACTTATAAAAAGTAAATTTCCAAGTCCAAGTGCTTTCACTGGATAATTCTACCAAACATTTAAAAAATTAACACCAATGGTAGTTATACTTGTGAGCATAAGGTATAGAGTTGTCCAATCACTATGTTGTACACCTGAAAGTAATTTAACATTGTGTATCAATTATATTCCAAATAAAGAATGAAAAAGAAAAAGAGAGAAGTCAGAGAAACAAATACTGCATGGTATCACTTATATATGGAATCTAAAGAAAGCCAAATTCATAGAATGGTAGTTGCCAGGGGTGGCGGGGCGAGTGGGGAAAATGGAGAGATATTGGTTAAAAGGTACTAAATTCTAGTTTTAAGTAAATTCTGGATATCTAATGTATAGTATATCTGGAACTTACACAGTGTTATATGTAAACTATATCTCAATAGAGCTGGAAAAAATCATCTTAATTAAAACCATCTTAAGAACAAAAAACGGGACAAACATCAGTTTTACACAACCTCTTCCAGAAAATATAATAGGATGGGGTGCTTGGATAGCTCAGTTGGTTAAGTGACCAACTCTTGATTTTGGCTCAGGTAATGACATCAGGGTTGTGAGACTGAACCCCAACTCACCCCAAGCTAGCATTAATACCACGAGTGTACAAAGACAGTACCAAAAAAAGTACAACCCTCATGAATATGGATGCAAAAATCCTTAAGAAAATATATGCTACAGTAATCAAGACAGTATGGTATTAGTAAAAGAATAGACACGTATCTCAGTGGAACACAGCAGAGAGCCAAGAAATAGACCCATACAAATATAGTCAACTGATCACTGATTGACAAAAGATCAAAGGTAATTCAATGAGGAAACGATAATCTTTTCAACAAATGATGCTGGAACAACTTAACATCCACATGTCAAAAAGAAAGGAAAAAAAGAAAAAAGAAAAAAAAAGAATTTAGACAACGACTTTCCTTATACTTCTCACAAAAATCAAGTCAAAATAATTTTTACTTAGGATTACAGAACCTAAAGGTAACACATAAAGCCATAAAAAATTTTATAACAAAACAGAAGATCTAGATGACTTTTCATTTGGTGACTTTTTAGATACATCACCAAAAGCATAATGCATTAAAAGAAAAAACTGGTAAGCTGGTCTATATTAAAATTAATACCTCTGTTTTGTGGCAGAAACTTAAGAAATGAAAAGATAAGCCACAGAATGAGAAAACTTTTGAAAATCACATATTTGATAAGAGATTTGTATATAATTAAAAACAACTTTTAACACTTAACAATAAGAAAACAATCCAATTAAAAAGTGGACAAAATACCTAAACATATGCCTTAATAAGGAAAATACACACACGGCAAAAGCATGTGAAAAAATTTTGCCATTAGGGAATTACAAATTAAAATAACAAGGAAGTATCATCATATACCTATCAGAGTGACTAAAAATTTTAAAAACCGACAGTACCAAATGCTGGTGAAGATGTAGAAATAGGAACTTTCATTCACTGCTAGTGGGAATGCAAAATGGTATGGCTACTTTGGAAGACAGTTTCCTAATATCTCACACACAGCTAAATTTTTTCAATCAAATCTTACCATACAGGGCAGCCTGGGTTGCTCAGTGGTTTAACGCCACCTTCAGCCCAGGATGTGGTCCTGGAGTCCTGGGATACAGTCCCATGTCAGGTTCCCTGCACGGAACCTGCTTCTCCCTCTGCCTGTGTCTCTGCCTCTCTCTCTCTCATGAATAAATAAAAAGGTCTTAAAAAAAAATCTTACCATACAATCCAGTAATCATGTTCATATGCTTTTACACAGTTGATTTAAAAAACTGCACATGAATGTTTAGAGCAGCTTTAGCCTTAACTGCCAAACACTGGAAGCAACAAAAATGTCCTTCAGTAGATGAATGAATAAACAAGCTGATGGTACAACCATCAGCGGAATATTAAGTAATAAAGAAGCTATCAAACCATGGAAGGACATGGATGAACCTTAAATATAAATTGCCAAGTGAAAAGAACCAGTATGAAATGGCTATCTACCAGGATCCCTGGGTGGCGCAGTGGTTTGGCGCCTGCCTTTGGCCCAGGACGTGATCCTGGAGACCCGGGATCGAATCCCACATCGGGCTCCAGGTGCATGGAGCCTGCTTCTCCCTCTGCCTGTGTCTCTGCCTCTCTCTCTCTCTGTATGTGACTATCATAAATAAATTAATTAATTAAAAAAAAAGAAATGGCTACCTACCATATGATTCTAATTATATGACATTCTAGAAAAGGCAAAACTATAGAAGCAGTATAAATAGTTAAATAGTATAAATAGTATAAATAGATCAATAGTTGCTAGAAGTTTGGAGGACGAGGGGAAGATTGAATAGGTTAGGTACAGGAAATTTTTTAGGTGGTGAAATTATTCTGTACGACACTGAAACAATAGATACACGACATTACACATTTGTGAAAACCCAAAGAACTTGACAGCACAAAAGTAAAACTTAACACAAATTTTAAAAAATCATTTAGAAGGTGGAGGATCCCAGGAAGTAAGGCAGATTGTGAAAAGTGAATCTAACTAAACTACAAATGTATGGAATAACTTTACTGATGGGGTGGAGGAAAAATGTGCAGGCTAAGTAACTATGAAAACAAGTAGAGTCTATATGATGAAAGCAAAAGGAATTACATGTTAAGAACTGTGTTCTCATTGATAACGTTTCTTACAGGGGTATGGGTTAACAATTCTATATTGCTATACATTTATGCTGAAATTAAGTAAATAAATGGATTGTGGATGGTATAAGCCAGATTTCTCACTGTTGGAGTGGGAATTTACAGATAAGTAAGGGTAGGAATCTAGAGTGATCCATGTAGTAATGAATTAGAGTTAGAGCAATAACAGAGTCATGCTCAGGTTAGTATAGAGATGGTTACATATAGAATATTTATAGACATATGCATATACATTGGTTAGTATACACATATATATGTCCTTGCTTTGTCTGCCAAGAGGGCCCAAAATCAATGGATGACATCCTAGTAGCAAAAAGCACACCTAAGTTGATGTTTCTCTAGCATTTTGGTACTCAAAAGCTCATTCTTAAATAGATTCTACAGGAAGTATTCTTAGAAAATAAATTCTCTGAGCTCATATATATGGATAAGTTTGTTTTTATACTTGAAAGTTAGAAAATACTTGGCTCAGTATCTTAAATATGTTGCTCTATTTTCTTCTGGTATTGCTATTGAGAAGTCTAATGCTAATCTAATTTTCCCTTTTAAGTTAGTATGACTGTGTCTTGGTAATGACTGTTCTGGGTCAATATTCTTAGGCACATATTATATTCTTTCAAGAAATAGTTTCTTCCTTTTAATTTCAGGAAAGTTTTCTTGTAGTTTTTAAGTACTCATTCTGTTCACATGCTCTAATTTTTTCTTCACTGACTTTTATTATCTGTATGTTGGATCTTCTCTGCTTATCCTTAATATGTCACTCCACAAAAATTGTTTTAAATTTTTTTGCTATTACTTTTCTATTTTTAAAGTTTTCTTCTTTTCTATCTTCAATTTCTCTTATGACATTATTTATTTGGACGTGTGCTCCTTCTAGGCTCCATTTCTTGTAATGATTTTTTTTCTTTTACTTCTGATCCTTTGCTGAGTTATATTACCTCGCTTCTGAGTTTCTCTAATTCTGATTTTTGTGGTTTTTTACTTGTATCATTTTCTTAATGCCTTTTAACTTTTTTCAAAATAGTAGGCTATAGTATTTGACTAATCTTTTAAGCATGCTTTCATTTTCTGTGGATATTATTCAACTTTTATCCTCTTTTTCTCATTATAACTTTGTATATTGCTCATTTTTATGCAAAATTAGCTTTCTTGAACCTTTTGAATGAGATAGGGCCAGCAGAGGTTTTTTTAACTTCACAGAATTCCGTTTTCTGTTGTTTTTTGTAGTATTCAAAACTATAGCAGTTTGCTTTCTGCAATTTCTTGAGCTGCATTCTCCTCTGCCATAGACTTTCTTTTCCTTTCATCTCTATTGTCCCTATTCTGCACATTTTTATTCCACTCCTATTAATTATTCCTTGAAATAGGGCCATGTCCTGGAAGGAAGTCACACAGAGGTCAGTTTTAAGAGTTCATAAAAGCTATATCACTCCAGCCTATTTGGTTCTTCTTATGGTAGACCTTTTGCACTTACCTATTTCTGAGATGCACAAAATTCCATCCAGTTTCAGCTATTGTTTGCAAATTGGCCTGCTGTATTTTCCAATGAATACCTGTTGGCTATTTTAGAGTTTTCCTCTTCTTGGGTCTATCAAACACTGGCCCATTGTTTCGTTTTTTTTTTTTTACTTCCATTTCAGGCACTGATACCATAAAGGTCTTGTCTTACTTCACTTCTTCCACAATTGACAGTGATGACCAATTCTTTTCTGAAGTCTCTCATCCCTTGGTATCTGGGATAGTATCTTCTTTCAGGTTTCATCCTCTATTTCTGGCCACTCAATATCAATCTTTTATGGATTCTTCTTCCTCTGCTGTTTTCTTATAAATAGATACTCTCCACTGTTTTATCCATTCTTAGTCTTCTTTTTATTGTGTTATCTTCTCCCTGGTGATCTCACTCTTGCATGACTTCAGCAATGAATGCTGATCAAGGCTATAATTACATCCCAGGCTTTTCTCATGAATTTGAGACCCATTTATCCAGGTAGCTAGTATAATTCACCTTGTTATCCCCATAGCCATCTCAAATCTAACACACTAAAAGCCAAACTCATGAGCTTTCTCCTCGTCATGCCACTACAGTACTTCTTTTTATATTCTCTCCATGAAGGCCTCATCATACATGTAGTTATCCAGTTGCAGAAACCTGCAAATCCTTATCTAGGCTTCCATGTCCCCTTTACTAATCTCTTGCCAAGTTCTGAATATTTCACAACCTAAAAACTGTCAAATCTGTTTCCTTACCCTCATCCCCAACCCTATCAGAGGAGTCCTTTGTCTATATTTCCCCTGGATTACAAAAAAAGAGGCAGGCAGCCTCTTTTCTCTTTGTCCATGCCACTTTCACACTGAAGCAATCTTTCTAAATTGCATATCTATGATATTACAATCCTTTGTAGGGTCTTCTTAACTTTCAAAATAAAATCCAGATTCTTCACATGGC
Organism: Canis lupus dingo; assembly: GCF_003254725.2. Taxonomy (NCBI): domain Eukaryota; kingdom Metazoa; phylum Chordata; class Mammalia; order Carnivora; family Canidae; genus Canis; species Canis lupus. Next base: position 66,313,816 of record NC_064254.1, read on the forward strand.
ACACAATTCCCATCTGGATCTTGTCTCTACCTACCTCTCCAATCATACTGAGTTCAACCTACAGTTTCTCAGACATGGTAACTCTCATGATTTTGTGCTTTTGTGCATGCTAATCTCTGACTGGAGTGAGCACCATATCTTCCACCTCTTTCATTGGTTACTTCTCAGGCTTCAGGAGCCAGTTGAGGCTTTTACTTTTTCTACAGAGTCTTTCTTGATCATTTACTTCCTGTGTTGCCTTATTTCCAAACGTTCAAAGTCCTGAGCAGAAGCTTCCTTCAGAGGACTTATCACTATATATTAAAACTGTCTGTTTACCGGTCTATCTCCCTTCTGGTTGTGAGCTCAAGAGTCAGGCCTTTGTTTTATCTGTTTCCCTAGTGCATGGAGTAGATAAGAAATGTCTCTTAAATAAACAAGTTAATGTGAGGCATGATATGAGGCATGAGGAAGAATTCAATGAAAATAAGAATTTGCTTTTGAATCTGTATGGACTGAAAAAGATGTATCCTATCTTTTGTTCTAAAAGAAACACCAATGCCTAAACATTCAGTAATTCACACACCAGACCACAAGAAGTAGAACATATTATATTTACAAGATTTAAAAAATCTAATTAATATTTTTACTCTAACATTCACTGGAACGGTGGCAAGAAAAACGTCCTTCATAAATGAACCCCATGTAATCTTTTGTCTTGTAAGATCATAAAGACCTAAATAAACTTTAACCACCCCCAAATGGCTCTGCTTATAGGTAATATAGGCAGTTTGCCACAGAGGAGTGATCTGTGGATCCACCATCCTGAAATATTCTTCCACTGACCTTGCCTATTTAACTTGACATCTGTACCATCAGTATGTTCCACTGGGTTTAGTCATCAACTGGCAGGACTACTTCTCAAGGTTCTTCTCTGCTGTTAAAATTTAGTGACTACCAAGGAAATAAAGCTATGATCTGAGAGACAGCCACCTTCTGTAGGCTCTTCCTTTAACACATACAAATTTATAAGATCAGATAGGAAGGGCCCCTCAAAACTTTCCACAGAGGCAGGCACTTTTAATCTCCAAGGGGAGAGAACTTCCACAGGGAATAAAGTGGTGACCAGGCCAAGAGTAACTGGCCACAAGTAGGACAATTATTTATATCAAATTTTGTACCTTAGTCTTTAATATAGGCATGCTTCTTTTTTAACCGAAAATGTCTTTAATTACTTACCAGTTAAATTACCTATCTCCTCACCAGAGCTGCCCTTCCTTTCTTCCTCCAAAGCCCATTCCATTTTAAATTCTAGGAAGGTATGCTGCATTTATTCTCGGTGAGAAAACTGCATATTTCACTACAAGGTACAAGAGAAAATCATACTGAAAAGGACACTACAACTGGTGTAGGATTGGCAGTGGTATGGTTCCAAATATGTGTTAGATAACAGCACTTCATCTAAGAGAAATTTAAAAATTTAAAGCTTCATGAGGTAAGATATGTTCCAATTTAAAACATGAAAAAATAGTACCATCAATAAAAAGGAAATCAACTTCTTAGCGTACCAAAGAGGTTATAGGGCAAATGAAGGAAATTTGCATTTGCTGACATACAAATAGGAATGTTCTACAAAAGGGACATTAATTATTAATGGAAAACTCTGCAAATACAAAATAAAACCCTAATCACTAGTCACATAATTCAAAATTTACATGTAATTAAGGCAAGGCAACAGAATCAAGTCATGGCTTGTCAAATATTTACTTCACGGATATACAGCCATGGATCCCAGGCTGTGATCGTATTCCAATTTATGAAATTGAAAGCTGTAAAAAATGAGAGAGCAAAGCACTTAAAACATTTTAACTGTTTACCTCTATTTCCTCCACTAATGAGCCCCTGTTTCTTGAGGAGAGGGGCTGGGAACATAGTATCTGTATCCCTTCTGCTTAGCACATTTTTGTGCATAAAGCTGGCTTTCAACAAACATTTGTAGAATGTATGTATATCTGAATGATTGAATGAATAACAGACAATCTCTGCAAGACCTGGAAAATATCTTGGCACATCAGAGTAGGAAAAAGTGGTATTAAAAAAGGAAGACAGGGGATCCCTGGGTGGCTCAGTGGTTTAGCGCCTGCCTTTGGCCCAGGGCGCGATCCTGGAGCCCGGAGAATGAGTCCCGCATCAGGCTCCTGGCATGGAGCCTGCTTCTCCCTCCTCCTGTGTCTCTGCCCCCCCCCCTCTCTCACATAAATAAATAAATAGATAAATCTTAGAAACGAAATAAAAAAGGAAGACAGCAAATATTATTTATGTTAATATATTACATAATAGTATATGTTGATATATCCCATATATTGCACTAAATTACATATTAACATATATTTTAATAACATAGAACTGAAAGGAAGTTAACTTACATAAAAATTTTAAAGTTTTCAAGAAGATTGCATCACATGAATCAAATGTCAAAACAAACATAAATACCCTGAGAAGAGGCAGTAAATAAAACTACATGTCTGACTTTGACTTGAAACCTAGGTAACAGCTTTAAGAAAAAATCTAAAATGAAGATTTGTAAATAAAACAGTGTTGGAAAATACAACAAACAAAAACAAGAATAAGGGAAAGGTGATAACTGATTTTTAAAATTGTATATGAAGTAAAATTATTGGCCAACTGGTTATCAGGTATCTGACTTAACTACCTTTTCAATTTACAAAAGGTTTTGTGGCATGTCACAACCTTGCTCTCATCACATGATAGAGACAGCCAGTGGAAGGGAGTAACTTCAAATCTAAATGTGCCCTCAAATAGAGTAATAACCAGCCCAACAGGGAGCTCCTCAAGGACTCACCAACTGTACTATCAGCAGAGGTGGTGTCTGTCTGCAGTAGCACCAGTTATATAGCAATAAACACATTCCAAGCTTAGAAAAGACATATGGAATTTTTTTTTAGTTACTGAAAAAAAAATTTCAATTTATAGTGAGTTATTGATTTACCATTTGGCTAAAGGAAAGAGATAAATATTAAAAGTAGACCTTAAATATATAAAAAGTATTATAAGAGGAATAAAGTTATTTGGAATAGACTTAAAAATTGATGAAATTAGCTTCCTAAGAGAAATAGACAAACAACAAAGCAGTCTCCAACTTTCAAATAACCTATTTATTCAAATGGGCAAGCAGCAGAAGTTCCCTCCCATCAACCAAATCACAAAACCAGACTTACACAATCCTTAACCAATTTCTCTAAGCCTAAGGACAAATGTTCTGTTTTCCAGTTTTACCAAAGGAAAAGCAACTTCCCATGAGAGCTACCTTCTCTTAGTAAGCATGGAGAATTAATAAAATGCTGGTGCCAACAAATAATTACTCACTACTAGCCTCCCTTTCTTTCTATATCTTCTTTCTAGTCCCTGGAACCCAGTCTGGAATGAGAAGGCAAGAAGAAAAAACAAAAAACAAAAAACAAAACAAAACACCCAGCTTCTACTGCATAGATAGAGGATATGTGTTACTTAAAATACATGTTTCTAAAGTAATATTATTATAAGCAGTAATCTGTTAGGGTAAAATTGTTCAATTAGCATAACTTCAAATAAGAATGGGCTAAATATATTTTTTGTAAGCTGATCCTGAAAGCTAATCACCAAGTATTAATACTGCTTATTCACAAAAATAAAAGCTGAGTCCAAAATAACTGATTTGCAAACTAACTTCTGGAACAAACAGGAAACCTATTAAGACACAGAGGAACTCATTTTGGAGTTAGTTTCACAGTGGTTTAAAAATGCTTTTGAAAAAAAAAAAATGCTTTTGGATCAGTAGCTTCAGAGTTGGTTTTACAAAATAGCATGGTTCCATAAAGTTTCAAAGAAAATTAGAAAGATTTAAAAGTTCTTTATTTACTGAACATTTGAACTGAGTCAGACTATAACGGTGCCAACTTTAGTGATAATGTAACAAATCAGCTGATTATTTTTAACATTAAGGGAGTTGGATAAGCTGCAACATTGTGTATTGAGTAACACTATGTGAATTGACTCTTTGAAAGAAAAAAAAATGTTACCCTTCACGGAATGTTTAAATTGGGTCCCTCTTATCACCTTTTACACTGGACTATTATGTTAAAGATAGGATTCTAAGGTATGAAAAACATTAGAAGAATTGTAAAATTGCAGAGTCTGGTAATCACAGTTACTGGTTTCCTTTTTCTCTGTAACTGAATACAAGATAAAAATGAATCACCAAAGTGACATCAATAGTTTTGAGGAAAGATGTGGAAGAGGAGTTTCAAAAAAAGGCACACAGATAGCTGTAACATCTCAGAATGGAAACTCCACAGACAGGATTTTTGCCTATTGATTTTTGCTTCACCCCCTTGGTCCAGAATAGTGTTTGGGACTTAGCAATTGCTCAGTAAATACTTGTTGAATAAATCAATGAATGAAATGTATCCTCCTGTAAATTTCAGAAATATTTAAGGAAGTTGTAAGATAATTTTTGTTAATATAAAACTAACAGTTTTGCTGTGAGAAAACAGAAAATTATCTATTCCTATAACGATATAATATCTTTATAGACATAGATCAATATTATATCTTTATAGGAATAGATCAATTAATTGGTCACAATTCTACCATTCAGAGAAAGCTACTGTTAATATGGTATACTTACTTCTAGCTTTTTTCTTATATTTTTACATAGCTGAGATTTAAAAAAACTACTTATAATAGTGTATCTAGCCTTCATTGTACATCCTTACCACCAATGGTTATCTTATAGGAAACCTTAACATTATGTATGCTGTTCTGAGAGGAGACAGGATATGTTTCTAATTCTTTCGTTTGTTCATCCACTCATCAGATATTTATTATTGTGTGTTTCAGGAGATTGGGGATAAGGGGTGACTTGGAAGTAATGTTATTTAACATTTATTGAGTACTTCATCCAATGGTAGTTAGGCCCTGTGTTGGGTACTTTACACAACTTATTTCATTTTCTCATTTAATTATCACCGTATCTTATGAGTCAGAATGAAGCCTAGACAGATTTTACAGATAAAGAAATTGAGGCTCAGAGAAAAATCAAAACAAATTACTTAAAATTATATTGCCAGTAAATAATGGCCTGGGAGGGTAACTCAGACAATAAGGCAGAGGGTGATGTATCCCACTTCCCAGCATAATTAATGCTTTGGCTTCCATATTTCTGAGTTCTTATTAATTATGGCAATAATAAATTTCATCTAGAATGTATTTTCTGAAGCAACTGAATTCTATGATCAAGTATACATTATAACAAATTTTTTTTCTATTTTCAGTTTTCTTAAGTTACTTTCACTGAAATAAATTATTTGCCCATGAATCTTATAATGAAGACTTGATTCATCTATCATGTTTTTGTCTGTATCAAATTTGATTAATTATAGACTGTCATTGTGAGTTTTTTGTGGCCATTTATTATTACGAAGTCTAATTTTCTCAAATGTGATGAAAAATTTGCTTTGCATTTCTTTTATTGGCAAAATTACTTTGTACAGTTTTAGTAGTTTTCATCTTTATTTTAGGATTATCTCTTGCCCCACTTTTCCCTTGTCAATTTTTCTATTTTTAATGTTACCAGCAAGATGTTTCTATTCTTTTCCTTAGGGATTTTTTTTTAGGAGTGGGCGTGGAGGGGTGTCCTAAAACTCTCTGCATATAATTCTAAGTTATTCTCAATTTATTTTTTTAATTATTTATATCAATGATGAACCACAAATTCACCTAAATACAGAAATAAAATTAACTCTTAAAGTTTTGTTCCTGGAATAGAATTTAAATTTCAAAAGTATTAAGATTATAAAATAATAATTTGACTAAAAACCCCCCAAATTGAGAGGTAAGAAGGAATAAGGTCATTAATATTCTTAGTTTAATAGAATATAGTCTAAAGTTCAAATATAAACAAGTTGTAAAAGATTTTTTTATATCTGATTTTTATAATCCTTTAAAAATATAATTAAAGAACTCAGAGATCTTCTGTAAAGAAACACTATTTTTGTTCTAAATGAAATTGCTGAATAAAAAGATTTGAAAGAATAATGATCTTACATAAATTTACATGCAGTATATCCTGACCTACATGAAGATTATCCCTTTTAAAAAACTGCTAATGTAGTAGGGGAAAAAAAAATCACTTAAAATTTTTCTTCTATTGCGAATTTGACCTTCTTGCAGATTTGGCAGCAATTTTACTTATAACTGATCTATTTTTGTCTTTTGATTTTTCTTACTGATTTTTAAGAGCTTTTAATACATTAAGAATATTAACTTTTTTATTATGTGATTCAACTTTTGTTTCCAATTTGTGGTTGATATTTTAATTTTATAGTACTTTTGGGTGTATTTAATTTTTACACAATTAAAACTATCTTTTCTGTTAAAAGCTTCTTCTCTTATCTCTATGCTTTAAAGGACCCTCCCTAACTAGAGATCAAATTAGTTTTATTTGTTAGTGTGAGGTAAGTTTAAACTTCATTTTCTTCCCCCAAAGTAGAAGAGCTCTTCCAGCACATTTATGGAACAAACCCCTTTACCCAGTGGGATATGCTTTTGATGCTTTAGGTACCAGTCCTCACTTCTACCACCAATGGTTATGTGGTGCTCCTTCTTCTTCCTTTTCTGCAGAAAGAAACCCCCTTCCTACCTGATCCCTGGGTGAAGATGGAGACAGTAGGATATTCTGGTTCTAGTTTCTCTTTAATTTATTCTTTGCATCCAACTCCCTCTCACTTCCTCTCCAAACCTACTAGATTCTACTCTCATGTTTTCAAGTTGTATGGTATTTTTCAGAAACGTATTTAACTCACATTAAAATGTATTGGGCAGGGGATCCCTGGGTGGCGCAGCGGTTTAGCGCCTGCCTTTGGCCCAGGGCGCGATCCTGGAGACCCGAGATCGAATCCCACGTCAGGCTCCCGGTGCATGGAGCCTGCTTCTCCCTCTGCCTGTGTCTCTGCCTCTCTCTCTCTCTCTCTCTGTAATTATCATAAATAAATAAAAAAAATGTATAAAAAAAAATTTATAAAATGTATTGGGCAGCCCCGGTGGCGCAGCGGTTTAGCGCCGCCTGCAGCCTAGGGCGTGATCCTGGAGACCTGGGATGGAGTCCCACATCGGGCTCCCTGCGTGGAGCCTGCTTCTCCCTCTGCCTGTGTCTCTGCCTCTCTCTCTCTCTCTCTCTCTCTGTCTCTATGAATAAATAAATAAATTATTTTAGAAAAATGTATTGACTATAGGGGTGCCTGGCTGGCTCAGTCACGTGGTCTTAATCTCAGGGTCATAAATTCAAGCCCCATGTTGAGCATAAATCTTACTTTAAAAAATGTATTAACTATGTATTAATACTAGAAGCACCAATGTTGTTAAAATGTCCATATTACTCAAAACAATCTGTAGATTTAATACAATTTCTACCAAAATACCAACATTTTCCACAGAATTAGAACAAATAATACTAAAGTGTGTATGGAACCACAAAAGACCCCGAATAGCCAAAGCAGTCTTGAGAAAGAAGAACAAAGCTGGAGGTATCAAATATCAGATTTGAAGCTATACTACAAAGTATACCAGTAGTAATTTAAAAAGTATGGTACTGGCACAAAGATAGACATATAGATAACATGGAACAGAATAGAGAACCCAGAAATAAATCCAGTGGTTTATTGATCAATTAATGGTCATAGGTCATTAACGGTCAGTTAAACAGTAACAGAGAAGGCAAAAATATACAATGGGAAAAAGACAGTCTCTTCAACAAATGGTGCTAGGAAAACTGAACAACATGCAAAAGAATGAAACTACACCACTTTCTTACAGCATACACAAAAATAAATTCAGAATGAACCAAAGACCTAAATTTGAGCCCTGAAACCTAGAAGAAAACATGAGCAGTAACTTCTTTGACATTGGACACAGCAACATTTTTCTAGATATGTCAAAATTAAACAATTGGGTTATAGCAAGACAAAAAGCTTTTGCACAGCAAAGGAAACCATCAACAAAACAAGGCAATGTACTGAATGGGAGAAGATTTGTAAACGAAAAATCCAATAAGGGGTCAGTATCCAAAACATATATATAAAGAATTTGTATAATTCAACACCAACACACCAAATAATCTAAAAATGAACAGAGAAGGAGCATCTGGGTGGCTCAGCTGGTTAAGCATCTAACTCTTGATTTCAGCTTAGGTCATGATCTCAGGGTAGTGAAACTGAGCCCCGAGTTGGGCTCTGCACTGGACGTGGAGCCTGCTTAAGATTCTCTCTCTCTCTTCCTCTGCCCCTCCTTTCTCTCCCCCACCCTCTCAAATGAATGAATGAATGAATGAATGCTTTAAAAATGAACAGAGGAGGGGTGCCTCGGTGTCTGAGTCAGTTGAGTGTCTTACTCTTGATCTCAGCTCAGGTCTTATCTCAGGGCCAAGAGCCCACATTGGGCTCCATTCTGGGCATGGAATCTATCTTTAAAAAAATGAGCAGAGGACCTGATAGACATTTTTCCAAAGACATACAAAAGGCCAACAGATATGGGGAAAGGTGCTCAACATCACACATCATAAGGGAAATGAAATCAAAACCACAATGAGATACACCTCACACCTGTAAGGATAGCTAAAATCAAAAAGACAAGACATAACAAGTGTGGTAATGATGTGGAGAAAAAGGAACCCTTGCACACTATTGGTGGGGATGCAAATTGGTGTAAGCACTATGGAAAATGGTATGAGAGTGCCTCAAAAAATTAAAAATAGAATTATTATATGATTCAGTAATTCGACTACTGGGCATTTAACCAAAGAAAATGAAAACAATATCTCACCTCCAAGTCCCTAACCCCTGACCACTTGCCCTGGGAAATGCCCATTGCCAGGTTATGAGCAGTCCTTTAAAGACATCCGTGACGTGAGGAACTAAGGCCTCCTGCCACTAGTTGTGTTAGCTTGGAAGCGGGTCTCTAGCTCATCCTAGCCTTCATGGGACCACAGTGCCAGCTATTATCTTGACTGCAACATCATGAGACACCCTGAGCCAGAACCTCCCAGCCAAAGTATTTTCAATTTTCAACCTCAGAAACTGTGTGAGATAATAAATGTTTGCTGTTTTAAACTGACATGTTTCGGGTAATTTGTTATGCAGCAACAGATAACAAAACAGATGCCTTAAGGTATGATAGCCATTTGGTGACCCCCAGGATGAGAACCACATTCTAAGGATGGTGGAGGTTGTTACTGATATAGTTGAGCCATCAGTTCTGGACTACCTACATTAAGATTTCTTGTCAAGGGAAATTTCTATCTGTTTAAGTCACTTACTAAAGTTTTCTGTTATTTGTAGCCAAACATATTCCTAACTGACATACTCAATTCCCAAAACCCAATTTCAGTTTCCAAAGGAAGGTTCCTTTTATTCAAGGATCTGCCTCTGCTCAGAAGCTCATACTTCTCCTATCTTCTAGAACCCAGCTATTCATTTTCTTGTATAGAAAAAATACCCAGGCTGTCCTGCAGACACTCCTGGTACTGAAAGGCAAGGACTAAAAGGACTAAGATTATCCCTTTCATTCAGAAAGCAATTACAACTATTTTAGTATAAAGCCTACTTTTTAAAAGATGACTCCCTTTGAGTACCCTTTTAAAAAAATGCATTTGGGGCAGCTCCGGTGGCTCAGTGGTTTAGTGCTGCCTTCAGCCCAGGGCCTGATCCTGGAGACCTGGGATTGAGTCCCACGTCAGGCTCCCTGCATGGAGCCTGCTTCTCCCTCTGCTGGTGGTGTCTCTGCCTCTCTCTCGGTCTCTTATGAATAAATAATAATAATAAAAAAATCTTTAAAAAATGTATTTGGCTATACTATAAAACAGAGAAGTCAGGAATGGACTGTGAACTGCATTATATAATCTACAGGGAAATAGGTATCTTGATGATACTCTGCTTTATCATATAGATTCTTGGAACATGTTTCAGCCAAAGAGCAGAAACTGGCTGTCTCTACCCTGAATGAAATACAGAAAAAGTAAGCTTCAGTTCCAAAAAAATGTCTCCTATAATCCCCACATCCCCCCTCTTAACTGCAAATCTCTCTCTAGATGCCAAAAGATGCCAGAACTGTAACGTATAACAGAAGGAAAGTTTCATTTGGCAGAGAGGTAAAAGTAATTTAGATCCAGTGACCTTGCTTTGTTTTTTCATTCCAAGTGTACAATTGCTCAGAGATAGAGGCAACACAGCCCCAGAAGAGGAAGAAAAATTACAGGAAATCCTGATCTACGTTTGTCCAAAATCATCAAACAATCTGGGTAACTGGTATTCACTCATATGATAGCTTTTAAGTTGTCAGCAACTCTTGGCAAATATAAGAATAGAAAGTAACATCAGCGACTGAGCTCTCAAAGGCTTAGTTTTCTTATGGGTCTCTTGCCCTTAGAAAAAGGTAAGGAGGGGGAGGACCAATGAAAGTAAATTTAGCCAGAAAGTAAACCTTCTGCTTTAAGAGATAATGTGATCCACGATACCAGGCACACTATATTTGAGGAAATATTAAGATAGGGTTTTCTAGAATTTATATAACTTCAAATATATAAAATTTGTAGATAACACCTTAACATTTAGCCAATCCAAGGAAGCTGTTTCTTAAAATGTAATTTTAGAAAAACTGCAGTTTAACTTCGAGATGTAAGAAAATTCTAGGATCTCTGAAAGCAGCTGGAACATACTCCTAGATTCTAATGGTAGTTTAGTTATAGTCAACCAGGCACAAAATGGTGTTCTGCAGAAATGTGAGAGTTGTTATTCCAATGATCAGATTTGCTTTTAAAGTTTACTCAATTGCACATGTTCAGAACTAATATGACATGGATTAATAAGCCTAGAATATAATATCTCTTTGATTCTAAAACATGGTCACCTCCACAATAACTACAACATATAAAAGGAGAACAGGCAGGCAAAATTTAAAATACTAGTTCCCATCTCACAGAGACCCACACAGCACTCTTTATACTTAGAGAAGCTGTCGTATTTATGCATTATTTTGCTTTTGATCTGTGGAATTTAGGATTAACTTCAGTTCTAATTTTTATCTCCCTTTCACTGCCCCACCAACCCTCCCAATAACTGACAATAACATATTGTTCTAAAAAGTTACTTATGATAATATTCCTGAGATTTTTCTGTAATTTGAGTGTGTCTTCTATTCACAGGAAGACAGGCCTAGACCATAACAATGAAAGTGAACTCCACCAGAGGCAGGACAATGTGAGTCAACTCAGGGACTTCCCCTTTGCTACACCATGGTACTCTTTGACCTACTTTGGTTTTATACAAGTCACCCCCTTAGTTCTCAGCCTAAAAACACCAGAGCTAGGCCTCTATTGAGAGCACTGTGCACTCATAAACAATAATGACAACATGCATACACATTTATATTTAGGAGTAAGCATCTAATCTGTGGAGAAAGCCAGGCTCTAAATAAAACATTAACAAATCTTAAATCATTGTTTTCCTGAAATATATTCTAAAACACTTAACAGGGGACTTTTAAGATACGTATTAGAAGAAATGTTGTAACAGCATTTTTAAACTAACACTTCACGTATGCATTCCTGATCCAGAGGAAAGCAATTACACCTTTTGTTTAAGGAATCTGTTTATAAAACTTGACAATTTCCAAATGCTAAGTCATTTTCCAATGGAAAAAGATACATTCTACCCTTTCTATGGATTAGTTCATTCAGTACAGTGGAATTTTATAAAGATTTTAGAAAAGCATCATGTGAAAATAAATATTAATGACAGTGAACTAATCTCTTTTAAGGGGAAAATCCCTTAAAGGCAAAGACAATTCTCTCCCTCCCTGCTTTTTGGGTCACAAAAAGCAGGCCATTAATGACTAAAATGAGTACAGCATCTGTAGGATGCTCCATTCTCCTTTAACTAAATGAGATCTGTACTGATTATGTCATTGAGCCACTAGTAAGTCTCTGAAAAATTTGTTACTGGAAGATAGCGATCTGTCCCCTAAGACAAGTGACCAAGAAAATCAGGAATAATCATAGGTTTTTCCTTTCCTTTTTCAGTGTCTCAGGAGGGCAAGTATATACTACACTCTAACCTTCCCTCCCAATCTTTTCATCAGAATAGAATGACTTCAAAATCAAATACATATAATAAGTGGTTAATTCAATAAATGTGTATGAGGCTTGATTTAATTTATAATTAAAATTGCTACTCAGAAAGTTAACATTTTGTTTAAAAATGCATTCAACTTTTGGAAATACTTTACACATATTATTTATAACTCAAATGTACACCTGATTTTCAAATGCACATAATCTAAAAGCAGCAAGTCTTTTCCAAATTAAAGCTCTCTTAGGAAAAAAACACATTGAACTAATATAGATACTTGTGAACCACATCTGATTCCACATATTGGACTTAAATAATTGAAAGGCTTGTTATATAAAGAAAAAAAGAGGCTTGACCAAAAAACTTTTTTTTCAACAAATTTAGTGACTTTGGAACTTTATAACATATAAAAGTGGAAAAATTTTTAAATTTTAAACTTTCAGTTATAAATATAAATTTATTTAAACAAAAACTAAATGGAACATATGAGAATTGATTTCGCCTAAATATTCTGCAGTAAACTTGATCTTCACTTTCCACTTTTAAATTAATCAATCTATTTTTTAGTTTTTACTAGGTGCCTCCTGATTGATGGAGAAATAAATGATGAGAAAGCCTGGCATGGTCTCTACCTACCTGAAGCTTTACTTTAGTGGAAGACAGACATTGATCCAAGAACCAAAAGTGATGAAAGTATGGTGCTTTGAAGAGTAGAGAGAATGGATCTAGTCAGGAAGGTCTGAGGCTGCTTACCTGAGGAAGTTACAACTGAGTGAGATTTCAAAGATGAGTAGGAGGAGTTTATTAAGTGAAACAGAGAGACGAGAAGCTCTTTCCAGGGGGAGGGAAAAGCAGGTAGAGAGACTTTCTAGTGAACAGTAAGCACTCTGAAGCACAGTACACTGGAAAAAGGAACTGCAGCTGGCCTGTGACCCTGGACCATTTGGGAAGAGTACAAGGAAGAGTACATTGCAAGATGTCAGGTCAGAGGTCACTGGCAGCCAGACCATGCAGGGCCTTAGAGGAAGGGTGACTATTCATTCTGGCTAACTCTTGTTGACCTGGCATCATAACCCATCTTCTCATAACAAATGTCCCAGTTTCAATGATAAATTAAGTGAGGCCATGTACAGAATTTTGTCCTTGCCTAAAACACCACTGGCAGTCATATAAAAGAATTTTAAAGCTGTGTGTGTGTGTGTGTGTGTGTGTGTGTGTGTGACAGAGACACAGAACAATAGCCATATTGCAACATTAATTTAAAACATGAAAGTAAATATACAATTGCTCTAGAGATCTCCCCCCCCCCCCCTGTAAACTCTGAAATGTACTTCATGGTTGGCCTCAGGGGAAAAAAAAGACATCTGAAATTGTGCTCAGTGAATGGGCAATAAAACCTTCCACCAGAGAGAAGCTGCCCTTAGGCGCTTGGTCACTGTCCCAGTTCCCCACTGCCCTTAGAGGTTGAGTGGGCTTCTGGCCTGAAGATGGGGGGACAGGAATATGTCTGTCAGCTGCGGTGGAAATGCATATACATTTATGTGAGATAGAGAAAACAACTGCCAGGATAGGCTCAAGAGTAATTGTTTAAAAAGAAACAGGCTGCAGGAGCTGTAGGGGTTGGGGGTAGGGTGAGAGAAAGTAAGGCAGAGAATGTAGAAAAGAGAAAACCTGAGGTGGTGGAAGGCCAGAAGGCTGCAGGAAGTAACAGACCAACAATGTGCCCCAAATTCCCCTTGGGCCTTACCCAGTATGCAGTTCAATGACTGCATACTCCAATGATGCAAAGGGAGGGGATGAAGGTGATATGGAAACGTTCATGAAGGAGATGATGGCAATCAAGAGAAAGTTTGGGGGACGACTGCTGAGGAATTGCACATCTTTACTGGAAACTCACTGTCATGACATTTAACAAATTCTTGAATCCTGAGATCCTTTTGAGATTAATACAATGACCACTACTGCTTTCCCTTTGCATTTCTCTGGCGTACCTTTGCTGATTCACTCTGTATCTGGTGAGTTTTCCGTTACATCTTCTTTTATTTTTTTAAGGTTTTATTTATTTATTTAAGTAACCTCTATATCCAACATGGGGCTTGAACTCATGACCCAGAGGATCAAGAGTGGCCTGCTCTTCCAACCGAGCCAGCCAGGCACCCCTTCTGTTACATATTCTAATCTGATTACCTTTCCACCCAGTTTATAAAATTTTCAGCAAGGAAGCTTTACTATATCTAGCATACCTATTTCTTTCAATTGCAATATTAACATCATTATGTTTCCTTAGTTTTAAAAAATTCATTCTTTTTAACCCTTCATTCCAATAACACTTAATTTAGTTGCTTTTCTGATGAATAAAAGATCATATAAACCCAGAAGCCTACAATCTGGATGTCCCACTGTTCAGCCTTATTCTTCAACAAAATAACTTGAACCTCAATGTCTCCCCATTCATCACAAATTCCCCTCTCATCCACAGAGATCGAGTCTACCTGGGCATAAAGGGACAGTTTCACCTTAACTGTGGGCTCTTCCGCACTGTAACCCAACTCATCTCCCTGGGCTCTCATGGCACTCTCCTTGCACAATGCCCACTTCACCATCATTGCCTAAAGCATGACTAATACGTAGCCACTGAGTGTAGAAGTTTACAAACATTTTGGAAGTAAAACAAACTACAGTATGTATAGAGTAAATCCTCTAAAAATGGATGCAATATGATTGTCCTCCAAATTCAAAGAACACAAGAACTAATGTAAATACTTCAAAGGGATCCATTTCATTGGCAGATTGTCATTCCAATGGCTATATCCTTATCTTTTTCCTCCCTCTCTCTAGACTCTCTCTTCCCTTGTTTCTCAGTACCTAAGTCACAAAAAATTCCCTCCCCCCATAACTGCTCTCATCTTGACTACTCACCAGAGCAGTTTATTTTGTAGCTTTCTTCTACCAGATTACCACCAAAGAACTACTCTTTTTACAACCCCGATCCATTAAGATGTCTTCCTAAATATAGGTATGCTAGATATTTTGTCTCTCCAGATCCTCTGACCGATTCTACCTCATTGTGTGCTTCAGAATGCTCACCCCTAGGGATTATATCATTGGGGTTCCCTTGCCATCCTGCTTATAATTAGGTTCTTCCAATGGGAGACACTAACAAATTGAAGGGCAGGAGGAAGAAGGTCAGGATATTCATTACCCCATTTTCCCCCTGCCAGGCTGTGGGCTAGTGGTGAGTATAATATTCCTCTACTGAAGGCCATAGACCCTGTTAGGCAGACAGCCTTCTTCTATAGCTGTAACTCACAGGGTTCCGGTAACTACTCCCAACCCTTGCCTCTTGAGGCTTGCATCTATTTAAGTGGTGATTTCAGGTAAGCCTGTTAGGAGACTTTTCTTTCTGGCCTACCCACATCACTTAAAAAGAAGCTGCAGTTGGTCCAGGCAAATGGGAGGGAGAGTAGATAGAAGTTGTCAGATAATGATAATAGCTAACCTTTGTTCATTCATTCAACAAATATTTATTTGGACATCTGTTTGTATATGCTACCACTGGTCTAGAGAGCCCAGCAGAGAACAAGGAAAGGTGTCCATCTTCATGGAGCTTACAATCTATAAGAGGTAGACAGAATCAACAAGAAAATAAATAATGTCAGGTAGTGTTTGAGACTAAGAAGAAAAATAAATCAAGATGAGGAGCTAGAAGGTAAGAACAGGTGTTATTTTAAACAACTGAGGCATATGCAAGGATAGATTTAGTGTTTTCTTTTGTTCACCACGTTAAGTACTAAGGCAGGCAACTGTGTTAAGTACCTTAGAGAGATAAAGGTGCTGTTATCTCAGTGACAGGAAGTGCTACTGTCTTGTTTTGCAGTTACTTAGCATCTCTAAATCTAAGAGATGCTAAGTAACTTGCCCAAGGTTAGACAGCTCGGCACAACCAGACTAGGGACTCTGGCAATCTATTACCTATATCTGTATTGATTAACTTTTACTGAGGAAAAGCACAACCCCAAAATCTGTGGCTTGCGTATGTATCTCCTCCTGCTTGTGTTACATGAGGACTAGAGCTCTACCATGCTCCCCTGGGCTCCTTGTGTTCTAATTCTAACATTCTTAAAGTGAGACTTTTTTTTTTTTTTTTAAATTTCAGAGGAAGAGATTAGTGATTCATCAGTTGCACATAACACCCAGTGCTCATTCCATCAAGTACCCTCCTTAATGCCCGTCACCCAGTTGTCCCATCCCCCCATCCACCTTCCCCGCAGCAACCCTCAACTTATTTCCTAAAATGAGTTATAGAGTCTCTTATGGTTTGTCTCCCTCTGTGATTTTTGTCTTATTTTATCTTTTCCTCCCTCCCCCTATGATTCTCTGTTTCTTAAATTCCACATATGAGTGAAATTGCATGATAGTTATCTTATATACTCAATGGAATATTAGCCATCAAAAAATGAAATTTTATCATTTGCAACAATGTGAATGGTACTAGAGGGTACTAGAGAGTATTATGCTTAGACCTGAATTTTTAAGATCTAGATTATCAAGTGTGGGTCTGCTAGTTTAGGACAAACATCACAAATAACTCAAGTACCAATACCATCAGACATACACAAGAGGGTCAGCAGACCAACAGAGATAAGCCAAAGTTGAATCAGTAAGATTTTCCTTTTGTTGGTTTAAAACTCCCAAATTTCCATCACTTAAACTTTTCTCTAAAGTTTAAGGAAGATAAGTTTAATAGTCAGTACGTCACTCTAGTGGTTCTTAATCTTTTGGGGTTATAATCTCTTTGATAATCTGATAAAACTTGGGCTCTTTCCTAAGAAAAATGCTCATTACTGTACACAATTTTGCATTCAATTAAGGGGCACACAGGCTCCTAGGAAAGACATAATCCTCAATCTGAGAAACCTTAAATTGTTGCATCTTCCAAAATCTCTGCTCTGAAAAATTCCTTCAACTCCCTGGAGAACAAGAGTGATTCTTTTTTACTAATTATTTAATTAAAAGACAGTTAACTCTAATTATTAGCATTTCAAACACAGTTTTGTTATCTAAAACAGTTCTATAGCGAGAAAAGAATAAGGGCCTAGCTATTAAGAACTACTTATTTCAGCTTCTCTAAAGGCAAGTTTTATTTATTGATTACCTGTGTATAAATTAGTCATCAATATATTTTTATTCTATGGTGGCTGATTTTCCCTCTATACTCAGTGGCTTACAACAAGAATGTCGTTCAGTACAACTCTGGTCCCTGAGAAATACAAGTATAATTCTAAATTATCTTAGGTCACATATAGCTTTTTTTTTTTTTTAGAGTAAGGTAAATTTGCCCCCACCTCCCCAAAAATCATGAAATGCATCCCTAGACTACTAAGAAATGATTTAAGGTTCTATATCGTTTTTAAGTTTCATAGTGTATTGCTGAGCTCTTTTTCTTTTAAGCAGAATACTACTAAAATATAAAACAACACAGGAGAGCAAGCAGGCAAGTAAAATAGTATCTTTTCTTTTTTGGTTTTACAAGATTTATTGAGAGAGAGGGAGAGAGTGTTCAGTGTATGAGCAGTGGCGAGGAGAGACAGGGAGAGAGAAAATTTATAAACTTCTGTGCTAAGCCCCGAGCCCCACACAGGGCTGGATCCCAGGACCCTGAGGTCATGACCTGAATCCAAACCAAGAGTTGGAAGCTTAACTGACTGTCCCAGGTGCTCCAATAATAACTTTTTTTTTTTTAATTTATTTATGATAGTCAGAGAGAGAGAGAGAGAGGCGGAGACACAGGCAGAGGAAGGAGAAGCAGGCTCCATGCACCAGGAGCCTGACGTGGGATTCGACCCCGGGTCTCCAGGATCACGCCCTGGGCCAAAGGCAGGCGCCAAACCGCTGCGCCACCCAGGGATCCCCCAATAATAACTTTTGATACATGTTACCCTAATGTTTCATAACTGAACCACAATCTGGCAGAGCTCTCATTAATACATATCCAAATTATTACAAGGCTAAGGCAAAGAGCTTTAATAGGACCAAAAGGATGCTTAAATAAAGGGTAGCTGTGTTTGTGACTTGATCTACATTACCTTGTAAGAGAGCTAAGATTATGATAGTTGACTGCAGAACCATTAAAAAAAATTGGTATTTTACACCTGAAACTAATATGACATTTTATGTTAATTATACTTAAAAAAAAACAGGTATTTAGTCAGTGTTTTTTCAATAAAAATGGTATTAGCATTTGAATTTAATAGATCTGGGAACAATTATAAATGAACAGGTAAATTTATATCATTTGTACTAACAAAATCAATAATAAAATATTCTTTAGTTTTGAAAGGCAGTATAGTGTTGAGATTAATAGAACAAACTGGAGACCAGATGCCTGAATCTGAATCCCACCTCCACTGTGTAGACAACGTAGGTGAACAGGGACAAAACAGATAACCTCTCTGTTCTTCAGCTTCCTCTTACTAAATGAGTTAATGGGTGAATGAAAGTATGAGAGGAAAAAAGTCAAAGTACTAGTAAGCTCTATGAGGGTAGATTTTTATCTTTTCTTCTAACTAATGTATGTAGAGCCTAAAAGAGTGCCTAAAGATAGCAGGTGCTCAATAAATATTTGTGAAATGACTGAGATTCTAATTCATATTAATATGGTGATTTCTGCAGGGATGGAAAAACTAAACTAGGTAAGCTCAGCTATTTAAACTTGTAAACTTTCCCTTTCTCTCCAAACTCCCTCCCTTAAAACAAAATGGAAATTATAAGTTTTCTTAAGTTGCACACCCAACTCTTCTCCTAAAGCCCACAGCACCAAAATAGTAAAAATAAACTAGTTTTCAGTTGAGCAAGAGTGCCATCTAGTGTTCATAAAAACTATAATAAACTGAAAATTTGGAGTAAATTTTCATTGTGTGATGTAGGCAAAGAAAAAAAACTCATAAATGCAAAATCCATTAGGAAAAAAATCTACTTTATCAACATCCAAAGTCTTTGAAAGAAAGGTAACTTTAAAGGAAATTAAAGAACTGCAGCTTTTAAAATTAGCATATGCCATTATTAGAACAATTCAGAGCGTATACTGAAGTTCTCTTTAACTTATGGATAACCATAAAAGTTATCCTCTTATCAATAGGAAGTGGTATTATTGGACTTATTTTCTCTTTAATGACATGTGTTTTTGGTTTTTATTAGAAGAAATAGAAGTACCCACTATAAAAATTTTGGAAAAATGTATTAAAACATAAACCATGGCCTAGAGATAACCACTGCTAGCATTTGGAGATTTTACATAAGTATATACAGTATATATATAGTGTGTGTGTGTGTGTGTGTATATATGTATATATATATATATATGGGAAAATATTTCAATTGTTTTTTTTTTTTTTAAGATTTTATTCATTTATTCATGAGACACACAGAGAGAGAGGCAGAGGGAGAAGCAGGCTCCATGCAAACGTGGGACTCGATCCCGGGACTCAATCCTGGGACTCCAGGACCATGCCCTGGGCTGAAGGCAGGCACCAAACCATTGAGCCACACAAGGATCCCCGAAAATATTTCAATTGTAATCAAATATTTGTCCAATACATTAAAAACAAATATGAGAAAATGATAAATGATTTTTTTTTAAACTAAACCAAGAGCTTTCCCTACAATTGAAAAGCCCTGGCCTCAAAAAAACAGTATTCAGTGGAGTAAAAAATTTTTAAATTGCTATCAGTTATGTAATCATTTTAATCAGGTTCTGCAATAGCCAAAATCTTTAAGGAGCTGAAGCTTATAAAATGAAAAAAGGTAAATTATTATCTATTCCCTCTCAGATACTACTAAATTGACAGGAAAGTATCCCAACTTTGGTTGGTTTGGAAGATTTGAATAAAAAAATTTGTACTTGCAATTATGCTAATCTCATTCATTATTCATTAGAGAACGCTCATAAGTTTTGGCCTTTAATTCCTTTTCTCTTCAAATCATAGGCACAACTGAGATGTGATTCATAGGTCATTAGTCACTGAATGATGAAAGATGTTTGCCACTTCCCACCTTTTAGACCAATGCTGTTTTCCTTCTAGCACAAAGAATGGGAAGCAGGGAATTGCCTAAGATTGCACAGGAATAATTGGGGGGGGGAGGCAGAAGCGTCATGGGGGACTGTGGGGATGAAAGAATATCAAGAAGCTGCTAGAGGCACTGGGCTGGCTGCTCCAACTGAGCCTTGGTGGGCCCCAGCCAGTGAAGAAGCCAGACCTGGGGAAGGGCATCCCTGGACAGACTGATGGTCTGAGGCTCCTTTAAGTGGAGAACGGTTGCAAAGTTGGGAAGCAGACAGACTCTGGGCTCATACTATTACCTGCTGGACCACAGTCTCTTTCAGGTCTTCATTAGGTTTCTGGGCATACAATCTAAATCACAACTTTCTTCACAGTGTGCAGGGAGGTCCACTCTGCCCAATCCCTCACTTCAGGAGATATGTTGTTGTGACAGGCTGTTTTAAAAATGATTCTCATTGATCCCTGTGCCTCCTGGTATTCACACCATTGTGTAATCTGCTCCTCCTCAGTATGGGCTGGATAAATGACTTGGTTCTAATGAGCAGATTAGGGCAAAAGTGATGGCATGTCTCTTCCAAGATCAGGTTATAAAACTGTGACTTCTGTCTTGCTGGAACTCTTTTGCTGGTTCTCTCTGGCTCTTCTCAGATGCCTTTTATGAAGATGCAAATGGAGAAATCCACATGACAAGGAACTGAAAGCAGCCTGCAATCAATTAGATTGCTCTCAATCCAAAAGCCTTCAAAGAATTGAATCTGGTCAACTGAATTGAATTCTATGTGTTTGGAAGCACATCCTTCTCCATTTGAGCCTTCAGTTGAGACCATGGCTCTCGCTAATACCTTAATGACAGCCTCATGGGAGATTGTGTAGCAGGGATCCTAGCTAAGCTGTAGTCAGATTCTCAACTCATACATATTGTGAGATAATAAATGTGTATTTTTTTTGAGCAACCAAATTTGTTATGAAGCAATGGATAACTAATTCAATTGGTAAAAAAAAAAAAAAAAAAAAAAAAAAAAAAAAAAGCTGCTCAAGGCCACCTGACTGACCGACCATACCCTGACAGTCTTTGCCACCATCCCCCAACTGTGGCAGTCTCCCCAGTTACTGTCAAGGCCTGTGCCCTGCTTTTCTTCTTGGCACAACTGGGCACTTCTTTTGTGGGTTTATAGGTTCTCCTTAGGTTCTCCTTAGTTCACCAGCCTGGTCTCTCTCTCCTACCCAAGAGCTTCTGTACCTTCAACATTGGAAATAACAGGGCATAGGGGAAAACTTCCTGGCTTCAGTGACCAGACCATCTTGGAATCTAAGTGCATGTGTGGGTTTCTAAGATAAGCCACCCATCCTATGTATATTAATTCTATTCCTTTTTGCAGTTTCTATTCACCATTTATCAACTGGTATAAAAATACTTCAGTATTTTAACAAGTATTGTAGTGCCAGTGAGTCCTGGCTGAGTATCAGTGCTGGTTTATGCTGTAAGATTAATTCCTCAGACAAGATTCAAGATCCTAGTTTTACTTCTTTTGAATTAGTTTTTAAATATAATTAATGTAATTTTTACAACTCTTTTGGACATCTCAATCTCTAAATTACGTGGTATGACCACGTAGAAACTGCCAAGCTGGAACTATTTATAATGCCCAACACCATAATGAGAAGGAGCTTTGACAAAAGTCATAGTTATATGTTCATACATGCACTGACAGATGGCAAAAGGAAAATAAAAAGGGGCCACAAGAGGAAACAAAAATGAGGCCAAACTTAGTTTGCAGGGAAGTAGAATAGAGCATTAATGACTTCCAGCCAGTCATCAGGGGCTTGGTTTGGGCATGCTGGAGATAGAAGGAGTGTATACTTGTGTAAACAGATGAGTTGAGGAGACAAGTTAATTATTACATTAAAATTTATATGCTCCATTAAGCTGTCTTTATTATCCTAACCCATCCTGATCTTTCTTTGCTCTGAATATAGCACTCTATATATCATATAATTTTTCCACACTTATTTTAAGTTATTTTTCAAAGTAAAAACATACCCTTGTTTCAAAAAAAAAAAAAAAAAAAAAAAAGCTATAGGAAAACAGATTAATGTTTAAGAACACAGACATTTAGGAGTCAGATATGCCTCCTGCCCTCCCAGTATTCACTACTTCAGTTATGTAAGACTCACCTCAGAGAATTGTTGTAGGTATAAAATTAGATAATGCAGAGAAATGGACCTTCAAAGAAAGTGCATAAACAGTTAGTATAAATTCTTCCAGAATGTGCATATAAACCCCAAATATAAAAAGGTGACAGTATAGCAAAAATTGAATTTTGTAGATCTGGTGTGACCAGAAAATGTCTTTAGTGGTTGTACCCCTTAGGCCTGGGAGCCAAGGAAAGCAGTATCCAGGAATACTAAAAGCACTGCTTCTTAATGAGAAAGCCTAGATTTTGAGAAGTTCTGCTTCCTTGGCCAAAGAAATCAGAAACCTATTCTAATCTTATAACAAGGGGGTGCATTCATATTTGCATGTTTGTTTTGCTTGGGGAACAGATCTTCCTCAAAACCTATAATCCACCTGAAATTTGCATGTTATAACCAAAATGCTTATAACAATGCTTAGCACATAGTAAGCACTCAGTAAAATTGAGTATTTATTAATAATTATTATAAAAAGGAAAACTAAAATTTCCAATAATCCTACTCTGAAAGAGAACTACAGTTAATAATTTGGTGCAGGTACTGCATTTGGTTCTTCTATCAGAAGTGGTGCATGCCTTTTCCCCCCTCTATAAAAATATACATATATTTGGCACCACTATAAAAATTTCCTTTCCACTTAAATAGATAATCTTTTCTAATATATTTCAAAAGAATTTTCAATAACTGTAAAATAGTCCTTTATAGAGCTATTATAATTTAATTAACCCATAATTTAACTACTGAGTATTCAGATTACCCACTTATATGAAAATACATATAGGTAATACATTTATATTCTAAATAGCACTACAGTGATTATCATCATACACAAATCTTTCAGATGATTCCCTAGATGTGGAGCCATTATGTATACATTCCTTTAACAACAGTTGCACTGTTGTCAACAAGTTATCATAAAATTTAACATTTTTAGTCACAGTCTTGATTTGCTCTTAATTTTTTTCCTCTACATCACTGATAAATTCTTAAGGGTAGTGGTTGTCTTCTACTGCTTTTTATATCCCCCACAGTGCCAGAACAGTGTCAGGCACAAAGAAAGATTCAAAATGAATTCTTACTTTAAAAAAGTATATTTATTTCAGCCTTAGATGGGGAGATAGAGGTCAATCAGAGGTGCTGTGGGGTTCCGGGGAAAACAAAGCAACCCTGTCATTAAGTATTTCAACAAAGGGAAAGTCACAAACTATCATTTAGTTTCATTCCAACCAATAAAAAGCATTTGATATAAACATGTACTAAAATAACAGAATATTTTAAGGCTTGACTCTTCACAATTTTCAACACACCAACTCCCAAATTCAAAGAATCAGCCTTTAAAAACTAATGTAGATTGGAATTAGACTCCTCTTAATTTTAATAATTACCACTAAGGAGATATTAATATAATTCACTGAAGAGAATAATAAAATAAAATCAAGATTAAAATATTCATTGTGTGTTGGAAAAGCCCAAACAACTTGGGGTCAAATTTTTGTTTAGAAAATTACTTTGATATGTCAAACTGAAGAAAGAAAGAAAGAGTTTGCCTTACATCCATCCATTCTCCAATACTCAATATAGGCCCAATTGTGCAAAGTTTATTTAAATCTTCAGCATCTAAGGAAGATGAACTAAACTTTTCATGGAGCATTTAGGAAAAAAGCAAATGGAATTACTTGTTAGTAGCTCTTACTCATTAAGGAAGTATAGTATTTAGATTTTCCATCTTCTCTGACAAGATTCATTGCCAAAATCATTTTGATTTATCTTGCTTACTAAACTTTTAGGGCACATGCCTTAGATATCAAAACTCTGACCTAAGAAGTGGTATACAAAATTATAGAAAATGCAGGCACTATTATGAATTTGAAAGTATTTTGTGCTTACCAGTATAGTTATGACAGGATTTACAATTAGAAAATATCAATGAAGTATTTTAAAATTTAATTTGCAACATACAGGCAACAAAGTTAAAACTACCTCAATAATTATGTTAATTTAAGTACATAATTCAAACTGAGTAATTTCTTAAAATCATTATATAACTTAAGTCACATCACAATTTTGGCAATTAAGATTAAGATGTCCCATTTTCATCAGATAAATGTTGAACTATGGAAAGGGTAAGAAAAAAGTACCTTTCTATACTATTTAAACATAATCCTTTATGGTTCCAATACCAATTTTCCACAATAATAGAATAAAAGAATCCAAAAGCTTTAAAGTATGCATGAAAGATATACAAACGGAAAAATGATTTCTATATGAGCTCAAACTAATGATAATCTGGGCTTGATTTCTAAGAGGACAATTGAGGCCTCTTTTCATTTTAGCTGTAAACAACTTGCTGTTATGACATGTAATGCAATACCATATTTTAGGAAATTTCAAACATTCACAATCCACAGGAAAAATACTCAACACTCCTACACTATTTTTTTTTTTTTAAGCCCACAATAGTGCAGTCTTTCAGCTACAAAGCCAAAAGCCAGTTAGAAAACCAGTACTTTTCCACTAGAGTTACTTATGGGGCGGGGAAGGGGATGTTTGACACTGCAAACGTTAGGGTCTAAAATAAGATCATTGCAAGGAGTTACTACAACACTCACACTGCCAGCACTGTCATGGCAACAATGAACTAGCTAGGAGAATGCTCTTTTAACATTCAAAGCTAACCTTGAATCTATTACTCATGGAAATATACCAAATTTTCTTTTAGGCAATTTGCTAAAGAAATCATCTTACTTGGTAATCTCCTGAAATAAAAATAAATTTTTCATATACCATATTTCCAAGATCACAGTCCAGAGTCTCCTTGGAATCAGCTGACATTTATAATGACAATATAATAAAAATTACACAGGACAATGAAACATGACATTTATCAGGTTCCAAAGGCAATTTCAAGATGGGTCAGGGTTTAAATAAAAATTTGGTGTGCAACTTACTAATGTCTAAGAATGTAGTTTCCCCTAAAAATACCAAAGTTTTACATTTCATCCTAAAGGAAAACTAATTTGGCACACACACACACACACACAAAAATAAATAGGGATGTCTGGGGGGCTCAGCAGTTAAGCATCTGCCTTTGGCCCAGGGCATGATCCTGGAGACCCGGGATTGAGTCCCACATCGGGCTCCCTGCAAGAGCCTGCTTCTCCCTCTCCCTCTCCCTCTGCCTGTTGTCTCTGCCTCTCTCTCTCTCTCTCTCTCTCTCTCTCTCTCTGTGTGTGTCTCTCATGAATAAATAATAAAAATCTTTAAAAAAATATTTTCAGGGATCCCTGGGTGGCGCAGCGGTTTGGCGCCTGCCTTTGGCCCAGGGCGCGATCCCGGAGACCCGGGATCGAATCCCACATCGGGTTCCCGATGCATGGAGCCTACTTCTTCCTCTGCCTGTGTCTCTGCCTCTCTCTCTCCCTCTCTGTGACTATCATAAATAAATAAAAAATTAAAAAAATATTTTCACTGCTAGGAGCCTTATATTAAGTTTTTATTCAGAGAGTGCAGTATAATGGTGAAAAGTATGGTCTCTGGAGTCTCAATGCCTGTGTATGAAACCTGCTCCTTTACTAGCTACAATACCTTGGGCAAGTTATTTAACCTATCTGGACCCTGATTTTTCCTCATGATAAAATAGGGATAATAATACCTACTCTTACAATGTGGTTGTCAAGACTAAATGAATTAATATATGAAAAGGGCTAAGAACTAGGCTTCCCATAAAGAATACCTATTTCTTACCACATTCAAAAGTATGCATTCTGCCAAACTAAAAAGATTAAAAGACTGCTGCAGATGACTTAAGATTACTTGGTTCCAATGCCATGACAGATTTTAAGGGGGACAGGCATGGCAGCTTAGGAGGAGTCCCAAAGACACATACCAACCACATGCAACCAAGCAAATTCAAGAAATCTAACATGGTGCAAAATCTCTTCTAGCCCCGTTACCTTTCTTGAGGTATCTTTTTGGCAAAGTATTTTTGCTCAGTTACTTTGTTTTAATCACATCTAGCTGTCTTAAGTGGGGCCAGTTACCTGGCAAGAATGAAGGGACTATTTTGGGAACTTTCAGTTTAATAATTTGTCAGGATCCCATGTGGGGAGCAGAGAAGGAACACGGATAGCGCAGCTCTAATCTTCTCAAGTAGACCTTCAAGGCTAGCAGTCCCTGCAGCAGATAACTTGCCTGAGTTATCAGCCATGAATCTACCAAGCATAGAAGATTCAGTTGCTTACTGACAACATTGGCATACAAGTCATGATTTGCTTTTCCTATATTACATGTCCCTGGAGATGTATTTGAAAGTCAAATGCTCACAAGTGGAATAATAGACTAACATGATATCAAGGGAGGAATCCAGTTCCCAGAAAGCTAAAGCTAAAACAGTATTTATAAAATCCTTAATTTGCTTCCTAGAGTTGTTTTTTCCTCTAGGGTGCTATCCTCTGGGCCAGGGAACCTGGAAAGTCGGTGAATATTTTTCTGGTTGCCCAGAAACTTGGGGTACCCTAAAAAGCATATCGTGCCAGGGGGCTCAATTTTCCATCTCTATTGCACTGTGGAGGCAGGACAGAATATTAATAGTTAACATTCACTGAGTGCTTACTGGATTCCAGTAAGCATTGCACATGTTACCTCATTTAATCCTTTCAACTCTGTGAGGGAACTGAGGTTTAAGGAGGTTATGTAATTTGCCCAAGGTCACAGAGTTTGGCAGAGCAAGACTTAAAGCCAGGTCTGACTAACTCCAAAGCCCATGATCTTGACAATTATACTCTGATCTTGTCCAAATACCAAAGCAAAGGCCTTGGCCAAGGACCTCTTCATACTTGACCACCTGGATGACACATGCAGCTGCCTACTGGCTCCCTGCTGGTGCCATCCTGACAATAGCAGAAGGGTGTTAGACTCCAAGGAGGAAATGGATGCTACAAATCTGCCATCACCACTACAGCAAATCTCTGAGCAAGCCAAACATCTACCTTGGGGCAGTGGTTGGTTAGAAGCACCCTGTGCTAAAGTTGGACATCAGCACTAATCAGCTTTTTAATGAAAATTCAATGTACAAAAGGCAATTAGGAGTGTTAATATATGTGGATACAAAGTGTGGGATATTAAAAAAATCCTGAAGTATAATGCCAGTTCGGAGTTTGACTCATTAACTAAACCACCTAAGACCAGGCTTATCACCATCATCATCACTGATATTTATTGAGCACTTACTATGTACTTCTACGCTTTACACACTCACTTAATTCTCAAAACTACCCTGAGTTTGGTATTATTATTCTTACCCTCATTTTACAGATAAGTAGTCTCAAAGAATTTATCCATAAATAAATTTGTAGGTAACAAAGTGCTTTACCAATATGATCTTTTTAATAATCAAATCATAAAGTAGATACATATGTAAATTTACAGATGAGGAAACTGAGACTACAGAGGTTTATTCATGAGCATATGTCTGGTAAAGAAAATCCAGTAAGATCTTTATTTTTTTTTTCCCAGTAAGATCTTTAAATTACTCTGAAGTAATATCTCTAGTCTTTATTTTTTTTTTCCCAGTAAGATCTTTAAATTACTCTGAAGTAATATCTCTAGTCAATGTGAGACTGTATGCTTAGAACAGAAAACAAAATAAGTCAAGAAATTTTTAAGCAGAATCATTATTAAAATTAAGTGAAACAGCCTTTCTTCTGACATGTCAAAAGGCAGATAAACATGGTGTTTGGCACAGAGAAAGTACACAACAAATACCTAATAAATGAAATGAGAAGAAATAATTCACAGGCCAAATGGTAAAATCTACACTGTCTCAAAAAAAGTTTAATTCTTGGGATGCCTGGGTGGCTCAGCAGTTAGGGTCTGCTTTGGCTCAGGGCATGATCCCAGGTCAGGGGATCGAGTCCCACATCGGGCTTCCTTGCATGAAGCCTGCTTCTCCTTCTATGTCTCTGCCTCTCTCTCTCTCTCTCTCTCTCTCTGGGTCTCTCAGGAATAAATAAATAAAATCTTAGAAAAAAAATTTAATTCTTTCTTATACTCAGAACCTCTGTCATCAACAAAACTGAATCAATACAGGTTATATTTTATAATTTAAGTCTGCCAATGCATACATTACTTGTTAGATGAAAAAGTAGACACATCTTAATTTGGTGAGGTATAATTTCTGTATCTTTGAGAGAACCCTGGTTTGTGAAAAAAGTCTCTCCCTATCACTTAAATCACTTTTTACTTTTGAAAGGCTTCTCTTAAATATGTCCTTCAGTACCACTGAACATATCACTCTACCACTATTTTGCAAGGCTTGGTCTTTATCACATGATTGGAAGAATATCTTGCTGTGTTTAGGCTATGAATAGCATTTGAAAAATTACTCAGTTATAATTATAGACAGCTAACACCTGCCAACTTGCTAGAAAATGAAATCATGTAAAATTTTAGGAGGAGTGTGCAATGCCTGTCAAACACTTAAGTATCAAAACAGTAAATGCTTACTTTGAGTGATTCTAACTAGACTTTACTGAATATTACACATACAATTGATGAACTTTTTAAATAGTATATTAACTTGTCAATTTAAATAATTTTTTAAGTTAAAACACTAATTGAATACTATTTATTTGTTTAAATGAAGAGTATTCATTTAATATGTATATATGAAAGTTGATTTGGATAACCCACAAACTTCACATCATATATTTTCTTTCCCTTTAGTATGGTTTAAAAGCTTAAGAAGTTTTAAGGTAATTTTATAATATAAATAATGTATAAATATTTCATAATAATAAATTATAATTCATAAATCTATGAAACTACCTTTTTAAATTAAAACTACCTATTTACCACATTAAAATGGGGTAAGAATAAAATATAAAACTAAAAATATCTCATTTTTCTAAGGTAGTGACATATTTCATTGTATTCTAAAAAAATTTTCTTATTTTGTTATATAAAAGAGATTAGAACATAAGACAGGTAATTGCTGTGTTGCCAAATTTCACATGAGTTTTTTTTCTTATAAATTGAAAAATGTCATAAACTGTGACAGTCTACTAGTAACACAAACTTAACAATAACAATGCCAACTGGAAAGATCCAATAAATGGTCTAAATTGTTACCCTACAAAATTCCTAAGTATTACCAGTGAAAAAGCTTTTTTAAAAAGTAAACATCTTTTAACCGACTTTTTAAAAAAAATACACAAACATTATGATAAATGTATGTTTATCAGCACTAGTTTAACTTGGTGTAGTAACCACAAGGAAAAAAGCAGCAAAGCATGAAATGTTCCCATAGTATGCCTATTTAGCTGAGGTTTTCACACTTCTATTTCTAGACTGCCCAATACCCCCAACAATACCATCATCAAATATTCTGAAGAACTCTCTGATGCGCCTGAGTACATTGTGCCTGCATAGAGTACTTGGTAATTTTATCAAGGTCAACGAAGATCTGACTTAACGTAATAAATGTGGTCTAGAAAAGTTTAAGTCCTATTTTCCATTGACTTCCATTTAAAAAGCAAGTATTTTACCATATGGCATGACAAAATAGACTGGTTTGAGAAACTGCGACAAAGAAGAGATTAAAATTGGTGGCAAAGCTCGCCTGGTGCTAATGTACCTCCAGCAGTACTTTTCATCCTTCCATGCACTTTAGGCACTGCCTCGCCCACGCCCCCAGCATTTCCCCTGTCCTTTCACAAGTTCTAAAAATGTCCTGATTTCTACGGTTCCTCCAATCCATGTTAATTTGCTTCCACATGAACACTGTCGGTTTTCAAATTTGAAAATCCTTTATGATTAAGACATGATACCAAATAGGACCTTTTTGTGTCAAAGTTTTAAATGTTTGTTAACACTTTATTATATGCAAGATTCCATGTCTACTTTCTGTCAGGTCAGCTTCAGCAAATCCATAAGCTGTTTGAGTTATTAATTTATTTTCTATTCAGATGGCTAAAAGATATCCTACAAATTTCTAATGGTCACCCACCCAAAGGAAAAAAATATAACTCTAAAAAAGAACAGCACACCTATTTTCTAATTCTTCCACTCCATGGATGATCTGAATAGCAGTTTAAGGACACAAAGTGTTTAGATGAGAAAATAATTCTAATTAAGCTGAACTATTGTTTTTCAGACAGTCCTTCCTGAAGTCATGAGCAACCCATGACCTTAAATTGGAATCTAATAAGCAAGAGTTTAACATCCCATTTTTCTACAAAACACTATATCCCATTTATAAATTAAACAGTGTGTTGAAAAACCCCATTTTTGAATTAATCATTTTGAGATTTTTTTTTTCCATGCTAGAGACCATCTGGGGCACTGTAACAGGAATTAAATATTTGAAATCTGAAAATTAAAAAGAGTATCCTTGTTAGTTTCAGTCTTTCTGAAAGTCAGAACAAAGGAAGGGGACAGGATGTATTTATATATTATAAAGAGGACACTGAGGGTAGATAGTGCAGATATGATTCATCCTGTAAGCCAGTGGGGTTAAAAAAAAAAAAAAAGATAAGCTATTACTTTGTCTGCAAACCATTTAGGGGAAAAAAAAAAGTTAATAGCTGCCTTCAGTTTCTTCACATTCTCCATCTAAAGAAACAGAGACAACCTGAGGGGAAATAGCATTCTCCACTGAGATCAAAAAGCTACTAAAGAAAGTGGTCAAAGGTAGGAATAAAGTCAGGAAGGCTTTCTCAAGGAAAGGGACTGAGTTCTCAGCATGTTAGTAAAATAAGAAATGCCAGAAAATAATGGATATAGAAGAAAGATAGTATAAATACTGAAAGAAGACTCTCATATTTGCTGTGGCTAGGAGCAGCAGTGAATTTGGTTGAGATGCACCACCTAAAACTTTTGGCTTTGACTACATATAGCAGTAAAAAAGAAATCAAAACAATTTAAAAGGCCAAATCTGCTTCTAGAATGTTCCTAATCTCATGTTACATTTTATAGCATCATTATAAATTATGTTTCTAACCTAATATAATCTAAATTATAACTAGACCAAAACAATATTTTACCTAGTGAGATATTAGATCAGTTCTAATATAGTAGCCTCTGAATAAACTTGACTGCTTTCCGTCCCCCTTCTTCCTCACCAATAGAAATTTTTTTGTTCAAGTGATGGGGGTGTCCTGGCTGTCAGGGGCTAAATGCAGATTAGTCCAAACCAAAATGAGAAACGCCCAATATCCTTGCCAATGACTAGCTTAGAAAAGGGCATGTGACTCAACCCTAGTCAATAAAAACTGACAGAAGTCGGCTAGAGGCTATGAAAAAAACCTTTCTTCCCTGATAGACACAAGTGAAAAAAACCTTCTTCTCTGTTGTAGATGGGTCATGACTGCACATGGAACCTGGAACTGTTGAGGCAACCTTTTCGCCATGAGTAGAAATAGTACTTGCTATGCTGAGGAAAGGAAAGCAGAAAGATAGAAGGTAAACAAAAAGGTAATGTACTTCGGTAATGAACCAATCAACCAACCTTGAAATTGCCCAACCTCAATATTTATTATGCTAAATAATAAATCTCTTATTGTTAAACCTACAAACTATGTATTACCCAAACTGGATAGCAAATGGATACTCTAACTACAACTCTTAAAAACTGAAATGTGCATCATACCCATTTCTCCTTGGGTGGGGGATAACAATTACTTCACTAAATGAAAGTCTCCTCCACCCCACTTAACAAAGATATATTACTATTTGTTACTTATTCTAAATTTTCTAAAGCCAAATTACTTTCAGATAGTGTTAATTGCTGGCAAGCTTATAAGAAATTTTAACAGTTTTCCTTTTTCACAGTACAGAAATGAAAATGATCAAATGACCATTCTTAGAAAAGTACTTGACTATTTTGAACACTCATAATCTTTTGATGAATATCACACAGTCACATTCCTCCCTTAATTATATGCATCATAAAGACTACAATTCATCCATAGACTATACTAATGTATCCAACCAGTTTTAATACATCTGTTCCTTTGTTTAGAGAATCAAACATATCAAAAAGGTATTAAGAGATTTAGAACAACAACAAATCCAGCATAAATAAAGCCTACTATGAGAATAGAAGACCTTCCTCAAAAGCAGGGAACGGTCTTATTGATTTTCCAGTCCACCGTACAGTGCCTGGCACAGAACAGTTCTCAAAAGTGTGTTCAATAGATATAAATATGTTGATGTGAAATCAATAAACTGAGAACAGGAATACAGAGAATGCTCTCTCTCAATGTGCCAATTTTTTTTTTTTTTTTTTTTTTTTACAGGTTTAGTCATTTTGAGTTGAATCCATCCTACCCCTGCCCTATTAACTCTTTTCCCAACTACCAGACCTCTGAGCTGATTTACAGCAATTAAGAGCAGGAACAGCTGCAGGAATTGCATAGTCAGTTCAGCTTCTAATGCCTTACTAACATATAACAGAAAGCATTATGGAGCACTACATTTTATTATTTGGCTTGCCATGTGAGGCTAGAACAGTAATGTGGAAGCCAGATGACGCTGGACATTACGTGACATTCTTAAGTTTAAATTCTATCCTCAAGGATTTTAGGCAGGAGAGTAACAAGATCAGATTTCATTTTAGATAAATGACTCTGCAGTTATGTGGAGGATGGATATCAAGGTGGAGGACGGGGAAGTGACAGATAACAATGGCAGGACTACAACTATCGTAGCAGGGGCAGAAATACCTTCAGGAGCTTTTTCTAATCAGATGTATCATAGGAAACTTAATCTCCACACATCCAAGAGAGAACTCACCACTCCTCCTAAATTGACCCTTTACATCTCTTCTGTCTCAGGAAATGACTGAACTATTCGCCAAGTAGTTCAAGCCAGAAATTGGAGAGCATCCTTGATTTTGCTATTTCCCTCATCTCCTGTATCCAATTCAATACCCTATCTTGGGGTTACTAACTCTTAGCGATCTCCCAAACCCATTCACTGTTTCCCACTTTTCCTACTATATCCTGCTCCACCATAATTTTTGCTTTGAACTAGTGGAATAACCTAACTGATGTTGCACATCCACTCTTGACCCCTGAAATTCAGTCTCCATGTTGCTCCGAAAGTAATCCTCCTAATACACCATGGATTATATCATCATCTTGCTCAAAACCCCTCAGTGGATTCCAATTGTTACTAGGATAAAGTCCACCACTCTTAACTCGGCCTACAAGATCCTGTTATCCAACTCCTGCCTATAAACAGTAAGAATTCCTGATATCGCTGAGCATTTCTTAGGTGCTAGGCACTGCACTATGTTTTGCAAGTGTTACTCATTTTATTCTCATTGTGAGCATCATCGTCATTTTGCAGAGGAGGAGACTGAGTCAAGGAGAAATTATGCAACTTATTCAACATTGTAGAGCTAATTAAGTACTGGAGCCAGTTCGCACTACAGAGAATGTGCTTAAGCTTTCACTCTCCCTTCAAAAATATGCTCCAACCACACTGTGTTACCTTTCCTAGAACTCATCAGCTCTCTCTTGCCATGAGGTCTTCACACAACTGTTCCCTCTGTGTGGAATGTCCCCCTCACAAATTTCATTTTCTGCCTGGATTATATCTATTAATTTGTCAAATCTCTGCTTAAATGTCATCTCTTCAGGGAAGTCTTCCCTTACTAAAATTACATTATTTGTTTACTTCCCTATGATCTGTCTCCAGTAAGAGGTCAAAATTGTTCATCACTGGTTCTTAGTTCTTAGAATGGCATTCACGGGGGGTTCAATAAACATCTGTTATGTGAAGGCATGCATGAATGATGTGGGGATGGAAACTCCCTACTCTGATAACTTTATTCAGGCTGATAAGAAATAAAAAGTAGCCAAATATAAATCTGTTCATCCACTGGATATTTAGTAGCTTCCAGGTCCCAGCCAGTACTCTTGAGAACTTGAAAGGCCCTCCTGGGGTCACAGACACATAAACATGTGATTATAGCACAATATAAGAGTGCCTGTTACAATAGTAACACGAATTAAGTGCAATAGATGCAAAGATCAAAAAAAAAAAAAAAAAAGAATATAAATCTATGGAGAACTTTCACAGTGGAGGGGATTCTTGAATTTTTTTCCAGGATGAGTGAATTCTGAAATATATATCACATGGTCTATGTCTTTCACTTGTGAAAAAGGAGAGAAGCATTCATTTTATACTGGGGCACTTTACATCTCATTTAATTCTCACAACAGCTCTATGTTATTATTCCCATTTTATAGATGTGGAAATCCAAGCTAAGAGAGATCAAGTAACTTGTCCAAGGTTATACAGCACATTAATAAAGGAGGAGAATTTGAGCCGAGGTCTAACTCCAGTACCCATTTACTTACCAATATACCACAGTCCTTTGACCCTGCACTCCCCAGAGCCTAATTACTTCTGTTTTCAATATAATTCTGAACTAAATTGGTTATCTGCTTTTCCATTTGAATATAAATAAGCAACAAAATTAAAGATTCAGGAGAGACCAAAGTGAAAAGTATGTGACAGTAAGGGGGAGGAACAGAAAAACTATTAAAAATCGAACACAAATATTTTTAAAAATGGATCATATAGCCCTATACACTTCACCCTCAGCTAAACAACAGTACTTGATGTGATTAATGATGATCCATAATGGTGGTTGTAGACACTGCAGTCTGAGAAATAGAGAAATAACTTTTAAGGCTTAAAAGTCTTAGGCACCTAGAAAATTAATTCCTCTCTGGTAACTCTGGACAAATGAATTGTAACGGTTGTTCCCAAACTTTGTGGGAAGAACTATCCCAAGATCTTAAACAGTCTTCATTTTATGAACATGATTATTTTTTCTGTTGCTTTAAACCAACCAAAATAGAAAAAACTATTAATCTTAGCTTATACACCCAAGTGAATTATAAGTTTTAAGAGCTTTTCATAAATGACTTCAACACGTGGAGTAATTCAGACTGACCAACAGAGTGTTACTGACCATTCTTATGATCTAAAAACAAACTTTCTCTAAACAAACAAAAAAGTCAAAATAAAACCCTTCTGATAAGTCCTCCAATAAAACTGGACAGATTGGTTATGCACAGAACAGGAGGAAAATTAACATTTTTAATCTGTTGCACTTTTTGAAAACTTAAACAGATGCCTACGTGAAAAAGAAAAATCATGCAATTGAGGCAAACACAGAGAAAACCAATTGAGTCATTTACCACGAGTGTTTCTGCCATTCTACTCAACCTGGGTTCAACTTTTCAATCTTAAAATGTTACCTCCTTTTCTAATCTAGGCTTTTATTATTTTATGTAATTCATTAAAAAAAAAAAGTCGCAAAAAGGTCGCCTCTAGAGAACAGACCCTGATTTTTTGTTTTGTTTTTAAGAACATGAGAAAACTGACCAATTATCCTGAATTTAGTGAAGGAACACTTAATACGCTTTATCATCTCAGAGGCTTGTAAGTGAGAAACCATCCACACAGAATATCGTTTGTAACGATGTGAAAAGCATCCTGGCTATCACTTTCCAACATGTAAAAATGAATGCAAGAAAAAAAAGCAAGTCTTTACTTGCGATTAACTGTAACTGTCTCATAGTTTTCCTAGAGGAATGCAGTTTCTGCTAAAAAAAAAAAACAAAAACAAAAAAAACTCTCTAGAAACACAATACTTGTTTACTCTTATTTGAAAATGGCTTTTACTTTAGTTCATCTTGTACAGTTTGGGCCCCAAATTCCACGCTTTCCAAGCCACCCCGAGCTGTGGCATGAACTCACAACGGGCTCGCAGAACCACCTACTAGGAGCCCACAATACAAAGGGAGGGTAAGTGTGCAAGGAAACCTGCACTTGCACCGGGCGGACAGTTGCAATCACAATGTTTTCTTACCTGGACGCTCTTCAAAATAAATTCACTTTTCTCTCTTACATCTTTAAAGGGACATCTCTTAGAAAGCATGAGCAGATGAGCAAGAAGTCTATTCAACCCATCCAACGAAGCCGCCGGGGGTGAAAGCCCGTCTGGTGGACGAAGAGGCGCCTCTCTCCCCCAACGAAGATCCTCGGTCTTTCTCAAGACCGTCTGCCTAATGCTTTCCAGCGCGGTCTCTCTAGTGCTCGGGTCTCTACTGCACAGCCCGTCCCATCTCACTTCACTGTCTCCTTCAGCCATGACAACCGGAGGGAGGGTCTCCTTGGGCCGCCTTCAGTTCCCCGTCGGCATGTCCCCACGAGCACTTGGTCACTTTTAAAACGAGGCACGTGAGAAGAAGAAAACCGGGGACATCGAGTCGCCGTGAAAACACAGCGGCCTCGGTGACATCTGGAACCACGAAGCGTCTTTTTGGACCGACGCGGGGCACAACTCACCCTTCTCTCCTACACGAAGGGGCAGGGCAGTCCTCTTGGCAGAGACACACGCACAAAAAAAGTTGGAAAGCTGAAACCCTGCAGCGCTGGCTTGGCCGGACAGGCCGCCTCGGGGAAGTGCGCTCCTCCGCCTCGCGGGGTCAGCGGATATCCTCACGTCGTGCAGCTGTCAAATCCCAGCTCTGCCCAGGAAGGCCGCTCGCAGTGGAAGGCGCCCCCAGCCATTCGGGGATTCTCGTCCGGGCGGCCACCGAGCTCCCGGGAGCATTCCCACCCCGCCCCTCCTCCGGCGCCAGGCCCTGCCCTCCGCAGCTCCGCCCTCCGCCTCGGCGGCCGGCCGGCAGCTGCCGGGGAAGCCTCGCCAAGCCCTCCTTGCTCGCCGGCCGCCGGGGTCGGAGACCCGGGCGCTCCTTGGAGGGGGGAGGGTGCGGAGTGCGGGTGCAGGGTGCAGGGTGCAGGGCGGGGCAGCCTCTGCAGCCGCTGCCTCGGCTGCAGCGTTGGAGGAAAGCGGCCCCGGCCCCGGCGACGCCGGAACCCCGGGCAGACGCCACTTCTTTTCCTCTACCTGCGTCCTCGCCCACCGCCCGCTAAGCCGGACCCGCGCAGGGCCGGGCCGCCGAGCTGGCGCACAAGCGAGGCCCCAGGCGCAGAGCCCGCCCCTTCGCCCAGCCCC
Organism: Canis lupus dingo; assembly: GCF_003254725.2. Classification (NCBI taxonomy): domain Eukaryota; kingdom Metazoa; phylum Chordata; class Mammalia; order Carnivora; family Canidae; genus Canis; species Canis lupus. Next base: position 66,351,267 of record NC_064254.1, read on the forward strand.
ATCGGTGGGGCTCGGCCCAGAGGGCGGGAGGAGGGAGGGGAGATGGGGTCCTCACCCCCCTGCAGCCCCTCCCCTTTCTCCGCCCGGCATAAACCAGGAGCCGCCCCTGCCCCAGCGCCCTCTTCCCCGCCCAAGCAGACGCGACCCGCGGAGGCAAAGCCATTGGAAAGAGCCCCGCCCTCCGACGGGCTACCTCCGGACCCCAAGTCCGCGCCCGGCCGCCAACTGCAACCGGCTGCTACGCATGCGTGATGGCGAACAGAGCGCATGCGCCGAACGGACTTTTTTTTTTTTTTTTTTTTTTTTTTTGCGTCGGGGGCGTTTCCGTCCCGTGACGTACGGATTCTCCCGGCTCGGAGCCGGGGAAAGAAAAGTTAAGAAGTACAAGTACAATGAAGCTATTACGGAGAGAGGCCGAGCACGGCCAAGAGGGCTTAGACACACACCTGGAGGAAACCGCATCCTCACTTAAGATCAGCTTGGAAAGAGTGACGGTGTCTTTATTACGCCAAATCCGAGATTGAAGAAGGCAGGGGTGGGGGTGGGATGGGGGGGAGGGGGCGTCGTCGCATTGGCTTCTGGGAAGTGTAGTTTTGATGTACCGGCGCGTTCTGCGGGCGATAGAAACTACAGTCCCCAGGAGCCCCTGCGACGTTGCCCGTGGTGGCCTTCGAGCCAACGGTTAGCGCGGACGGAGCTTGGTAAGCGTCGATTTGGGGAGCGCTGGGGGGTTTCGGCTGCCAATTGAGGCTTTTTTTTTTTTTTTTCCTTCGTTTCCTCAGGGATTTTGGAGATCGAGGCATCTAGAAGATGGCCTCTTAAGTCCAGGGAGTTTTGTCCGGTGTGTCTGGGAAGGAGTAGCGCGGGCGCCCCGGGCGGAGGGCGCGTTGGGGCGCGAGGAAGGGATGCGGCGGGAACGGCTGCCCCGCGCGCGGCCTCCGCTCGCACCTCTGCCGGGGGGACCCGCGAGGGCGGCCTTAGGTGACCCCGTGCGCTGGCCCTGGCGTCCGCCTTTGCGCGGGGGATGTTGTGTGTTTTCTGCGCCCAAAGGAGATCCCGAGCAGAAGCCAGTTGTCAGATTCATTTTGCACGAGAGACTAAGGGGAAAAGAAGAAACCCCAGCATCCCTGGATGGGAACGTTTGCAGGCCTTCCCCCCCCCCCCCCTTAGGTGATGCTATTTAAAAAAAAAAAAAAAATCTCCCAAGATTTAGTATGTGTTTTTTTTTAAGATATTATTTACTTAATCATGAGAGACAGACAGAGAAGCAGGCTCCATGCAGGGAGCCGGATGCGGGATTCGATCCTGGGTCTCCAGGGTCACGCCCTGGGCTGCAGGCAGCGCTAAACCACTGAGCCACCCGGGCTGCCCGATTTTATTTTTTATTTATTTTATTTTATTTTATTTTATTTTATTTATTTTATTTATTTTATTTTTATTTTAAATTATTTATTTTAATTTATTTTATTTTTATTTTAAAAGATTCATTTGCATAAAAGGTTCATGTTTGTTTGTAAAAAAGTCGTACCTCTGGAGAAAAGTCAAGGTGTGAAGGGCCGTCCGGTTCGTCAATGAGATTTTAATTCTCCGCCTGGTGGGATGGATGGCGTTTATTACACCAGTGGAGCCGTGGAGGGGCCGGGGCGGCTCAGTTCCCCGGGTGGGGAGTTCGAGCCCCGTGTTGGGTGTAGAGGCCACTTAAATAGAAACTAAAAAAAAAAAAAAAATGATAATGATAATAGTAAAGTCAAATAAGTTATTTTAGATAACTTAGTTAAATTTTAAATTATAATGATAATAGTAAAGTCAAATAAGTTATTTTAAACAGCGTACTTAAGTTTTAAATTTAAATTCCGTTTTTGAATTTTAGAAATTTCTCCTTGTGAGGTGCTGAGTATGCAACAGGGGGAAAAGCCGCAGCCCCCTCTCCAGTGATGGCATCTGGTAGTAAAATACACAATTACAGTACACAGTATGGTAGCTGGCTATCTGGGACGTCTAGAAAGAGGGTCTCTTGGCTTAATCCTGGAAAGTCAGGGAAATTCTTCATCCCAGGGAAAGAAGACCGGAAGAAGCCTATGGTGAGGCTCAGAAGGGAGAGAGAGAGACAGTACTTTCAGGAAACTGCAATAAGCCAAAATCCCCTCTATTTTGGGAAGGGTAACTTCCTGTGTGTTGATCTACTTTGAAGCCGCAAAGAGACCAGCCCTGTGAATTTTCCGGATGGTTTCTGAGAGTGACCTGACCTTGGACAGATTTGACAGTTTAAATGAATTAGTCTGATTTGAAAAGGCCTTGCTACTTTTATGCTACTTGGTTTAAATCTGATTTAAAAAAAAAAAAATGTGAACTTGTGAGTATGATTTCAAAAAATTTAAAAAGACATTCCTTTTTTGTCCTTTTTTGGGGCTCCTCCTCCTTGTCCAATGCATAGCGTAGTTTCTTAAATCTAGATCCCCTTTTGCCTGCATAGTTGAGTCTGCTCCCATCCATACACATGGTTCCACTGCCACCTGTGACTTGTAGACGTATAGCTCCATCCAGCTGTACCCATGATCTACGTAAGCACAGCCTTTTCCAAACTGCCGTAATCTGTTGCCAAGACCATTGTCATAGTGATTGTTCACTCTGGCCTTTCTCCATTAGTTCTCCACACTGGAGCCATACTGAACTTTTTGAAATGCACGTCCTGGCCAGACTTTTCTCTTAAAATCATTCATTGCTGTCTCACTATTCTTAAGGCAAAACTTGTTTGTAAAAAGCCTAATAGCCTCTGGTCTCTTTCCACCACTGCAGCCTCACTTCGTGTATCTACCACTCTCCACCTCTCGCTACTTCAGCCATACAGATCTTTCTTTAGTCGCTGGTTTTCCTATTTCCACCTAATTTCAAATTTCCAACATATCTGTTGAGTGCTATGTAATGGGACAAGTACATATGTCATTGAGCACAATATACATTGACACTTGAACAACATGGATTTGAACTGCACAGGTCTGCTTACAAATGGATTGTTTTTTGATAAATACAGTACACTAGTGTAAATCTATCTTCCTTATGGCTTTTGTAATAGCATTTTCTTTTTTCTAGCTTACTTATTTTAAGAATACTGTATATAATATGTATACAGAGTATGTGTTGCTTATGTTATCTGCAAGGCTTCTAGTCAACAGTAGGCTTCTAGTAGTTAAGTTTGGGGGGAGTCAAAAGTTCTATGGATTAAAAGTTGTGGGATTTTTTTTTTTACTTCCTGGTGGGGAGTTGGCACCTCTAACCCCCCACGTTGTTCGAAGGTCACCTGTACAAAAGTTCCTACTCTCATTGAGCTTACATTCTATTAGGGAGAGATCAACAATAAATATATAATATATGAGGCAAATGAAGACAAATGTGGTAGAGAAAAAATAAGAGCCAACCAGGAAGGGGACTATGAAGTACCAGATTGTGTGTGTGGGGGGGAGAGGGCAAGGTTCACTTTTAAATAAGGTTGTCAGAGACCTAATCAAGAAGGAGACATTTGAGGGAATATGAAGTAGAAGGAGGAATAAGCTGTGCCGAGCCTTGGAGGAAGAACGTTCCTGGGAAGAGAACAGCCAGTATAAAGGCCTCTGGGCAGGAGCAAAGAAATAGCAATGTGACTGGAGCACAGTAAGTGCAGGGGGGGAGAATAACTTGAGGTCACAGAGGAAGGAGGTCACATAGGTGGTTGAAAGGACCTTGACCTTTAACTGAATTAGGAAAGCCATTGGAGGGCTTAGAGCAGATCAGTTGCATGATCTGACTTTTCAAAATGATTACTTCTTTGAAACTGTGTTGAGCATAGATTAGGGAGAAGCGAGTGTAGAAGCAGAGACACTAGTTAGGAAGCTAAAGTGATAATCCAGGTGAGAGATGATATTGGTAGCTTGGACCAGGGTGCTAACAGTGGAGGCAATGGGAAGAGGCCCATAGTCTGGACCTGTTGTGTTTGTTTAGCTAACAAGTTTTACTGATAGATTGGATATGAGGTGTGAGCGTATAGGAGTCCAAGATGACTCCAAAGTTTTTAGGCTAAACAACGAGAAGAATGGAATTGCCATTTCATGTTGTGGGGATGTCTACAGATTTGTGTACAGAGGTAAGGAGATGGAAATCAAGAGTCTTGTTTGGCCATGTAAAGTTTGAGATGCCTCTAAGATATTCAAGTAGAGGTATGGAGTAGGCAAGTTAGGTAAAAGAGCACAGAGATGAGGTAAAAGATCTGGCTGTAGACAGAATAACTGGATTTCACAGTAGTGTTTTAATAGCAGTTAAAGCCAGCGTATAGTTGGTATCACAAAAAGAGGTACTCCGTAGGGTTTGGGTTGATCTGGAGTCATCTGCAAAGGCGACTATGCAGGAGCAGCTAGGGAACACAGGACCCACAGAGTGTGGTGAAAGTGGTCAAGGAGTACTACGTATGTGCAGTGCTGCTCTGGATCAAGTGAGATAAGGATTGATAATTGAGCACTACATTTAGGGGGTCATTGAGGATCTTGAGAGCAGTTTTGGTTGAGTAAAGAATATAAAAGTCAGGTGAGCATTTTATTTAAGAGAGAATGGGAGAAGAACTGGAGATAGTGAGTATAGAGGCAGTATGTGTACTGTGTTCTTTGTTCAGACTTCTTTAGCCTGTCTTTGACTCCCGTTCCTATAGATCTTAACTCACATACCACTTTCTCAGTTTACCTGATCTGAACAAATGTCTCTATTATAAATATACTCTTATTTTACCATATGCCTCTACTTGCGAATAAGTTACAAATGTAGTTTTATACTGCTCTGTGATAATTTTATGAAAATGTGTCTGCTGCTTTTTAAAAATTTGTTTATTATTTGAGAGAGAGAGAGTGCCTGCAGGGGAGTGGGAGAGGGGCAGGGAGGGGGAGAAAGAATCTCAAGCAGACTCCACACTCTGTGGAGCCTGATGTGAGGTTTGATCTCATGACCCTGAGATCATGAGCCGTGTTGAAATAAAAAGTCAGATGCTTAACTGACTGAGGCACCCCAGTGAGTGTTTCTAAAGCTTGAGCACAGAAAAGCAACGACAGTGCTGATATTTGCTCATCATCCCCAGCTCTGAGTACAGTGCTTGGCATCTAGTATGAACTTCGTACATATTTGGTGGATCAGGGGAAGAAAAATATGTCACAGAATTTTCAGAGGTATTGCAGTATTTACCTATTGTTTACAAAAACACAAGATAATTGGTAGAAGAAGGTACTTTATTGATGAAGACATTTTAGGAAATGTCTTTTTAAATAGATTTTAATTATTTGAGAAAGAACTCACATAAGTCGGGGTGGGGGAGGGGCAGACTCCCTGCTAAGTAGGGGGCCTGGCACAGGGCTTGATCCCAGGACCCCAGGATCATGATCTGAGCTGAAGGCAGATGCTTAATGGACTGAGCCACCCAGGCACCCCAGAAGATTTGTCTTAAAAGAGAACTTTTATTGCTAGTGAATTACAGTGCTCACCCTCATGAAATTGAATTTGCTAACATTTTTACCAGATTTCTACATGCCTTATGTTGTTGCAAGATAGTAAAATATATAAAGAAAAAGTAAAACATATATAGAGGAATTGCTGCTTTAAATGAATGGTGCATTGATCAAGGAAAAAGCTGACTGGCTGGTCTCTAAGAAGCCTTTATTATGAAATTCATTGATGAATTTACCATGGAAAAACAGCACTCCAAAGTCTTATGGGCTTAGAATCACAATTGGGCTAAGTGTGTGAGAGTTTGTGAGACATGGAAATTGTCTGTTGTGTGTGGGTGTATGTGAGAATGATGAATTTATCAGAATGCCAGTTTATTAATGTGCTTTGAGGCATTTGCCAAGTAGATAGCATCTAGATTCTCCAACCAAAGAGTTTTCTCTGTAAGAAAATTACATGAAAAGTCATCTCATTGCTTAGGAACTTGGAATCAGAACAAAGGAAGTTTACATACTGTGGTCACTTAATAGCACATATACTATATATAGCATTAAGAGGGATGGAAGCCAGATATTTGCATTCATTTGTTCAGTATTTATTGAAAACCTACTGTGGACAACTCTGTAATGGGTGATAAGTATACAGTAGCATTCTTAAAAAGCACCTGTTCAGAATTGCCCTTAAGAAGCATTCAATTTAAGTGGAATATAGACCATTCTTTGAAGAAGCTTGTCTGAACGGTGAGGGATAGACATAGGGTAGTAGCTGAAGGTCTATATGAGAGATAATGAAGAAAGAATGATGTTTAGGAGGTAGAATCAACAGAATTTAGTGACTATTTGGATATGGGAGATAAAAAAAAAAAAAGTCATGGGTTGACTACTATCCAGATGGTGAAGCCTAACTCCTTCCATTAATCAGAGTAGGGAGTATACTAGAAACACCAGTCTTGGGATGGGAAGTTACTGAGTCCAGGTTTGGACATGTTAATCATCTTTTTGAAGGACTTACAAGTCATGCAAGTGAACAGTACCTAATACTGCTTTGGAACAACTTGCACAGGAAACCTTAACTGTTGTTGAGAGGTACAGTTACATATTCAAATCGTGAACAGAGCATGGACCTCAGAGTCTCAGAATCTTAGATTTGAATTCTAAGTCTCTGTTTTGCTAAGTGTGTGAATTTGGCCAATTTTTTTAACCTCCCTAACCTTGGATGTGGGAGATGAGATAGCCTTAGTGTGATGTGTACAAGGAAGATAATTCCCTCCTTTCCAACGACTGTTGTGACGGTTTAATGAGATAGTGTATATACAGTTTTTAGATTAGCATCTGGCATATATTGATATTCAAGAAATAGTATCTTTTAAAATAACCATCTTTTGGGGTGCCTGGGTGGCTCAGTCAGTTAAGCATCCGACTCTTGATTTCAGCTCAAGTCGTGATTTCAAGGTCTTGAGATCAGTCAAGCCTTGCGTAGGACTTTATGCTGGGCATGGAGTCTGCTTAAGATTCTCTCTTTCCCTCTCCCTCTGACCCTTCTATCCTCGGCAACACTTGTAGCAAATAAATAATCATCTTTATGTAAAGTAATATTTGTCCTTCAGTTTGATTGAGATTAACAAAATGTTTATAAAGTGCTTTGTATTTGAACTTAAGAGTGCTGTTTTGTATAATCCTATCATTGCCAATATTTGCTAAGATTTTATAATGGGTCCTTGAATTATATTTCATTTTTCTCAAATTTATAATTTATTTTAATAATATTTTGTGTTTTAAGCTTCTTAATTGGGAAAAGTTATAAAAAGTAAAAATATGGTAATTATTTTTCTCATAAAATAGCATAAAAGATTGTATTTCTGAGCAAGGACTCCATATCCAGCTTTATCATAAAAATTACTAAAAACACCGTAGTTCATCAATAACATACCTGTATGATATGAAACATTTGAAGAATTATAGTTCAGGGAAATATAATTACTCACATAAGATTTTATTTAGTATGATACAGTTTTACATTGTTTAGAGTTCTTTTTTTTTTTTCATTGTTTAGAGTTCTTACTTTCATATTGCCTGTCTTATTTTTGATACAACAAATAAAAATGTTATGGAATTTAGAAGAACTGCTTTCAGTTGGTAAATTTTCATAAATACATTGAGAAGACTGGGAAATAGGATTGTACATGGCTGAGAACACATTAAGATGTTTTGCTAACTTTGGGGAGAAGCAGCATAGCAATTCCATGAGACCATTGACTTTGAAGTTAGACATTTAAATTCTTGTCTCTGTCATTTACCTTATACATATTACTAACCTTTCTAAAACCCCATTTTCTTTACCTTATACATATTACTAACCTCTCTAAAACCCCATTTTCTTTATCTATAAAACATTGTTTACCTTCTTAACCTGCATTTACAGCGATCACGTCAAACATAAGTACATATTAGTTCTCATTGTGTTACCAACCATGTGACTTGAGTTGCATATTTAATCGGGAGCCCAATATGAGGGGCCCCTGGATGGCTCCATTGGTTAAATGTCTGACTTTCACTCAGGTCATGATCTTGGGGTCCTGGGATTGAGCCCCATCTCAACTCCTCACTCTGCAGGGAGTCTGCTTCTCCCTCTTCCTCCGTCCCTACCCCTGCTTGTGCTCTTTCAAATAAATAAATACAATCTTTTTAAAAAAGCACAATATTATGAATTCATGGAAAGTGTGTACTATTACCTAGGAGATTAATAAAATCTCTAAATTTTCCATTCAATACCTCCTACTGATTTAGATTTGTAAAAGGCTATAAAGGTAATTAAATTAGATGCTAATTTGTGATTGCTGTTGTGCAGTAGTATCACAAAATCACTCCCATTTCATGGAACAAAAGACAAGAAAGGAAAATAAAGGGAGAGGGATAGAGAGAGTCTTAAGTGAAAGATCTTCTTTTCTTTTTCAGAAATTAATTTTGTAATTGAAAAATATATATTCCTAATGAATCTTTAGATAAGAAGTAAAGGAAGGCCTATGGTTACTTTCTCAGGTGATTTATTCAAAGACCTTTTTTTATTGAGGTATAATTGACATATAACATTAGTTTCAGGTTTACAAGATAATTATTTCATATTTGTATATATTGCAAAATGATCACAATAAGTTTGGTTAACATCTGTCACCATCCATAGTTACCATTTTTTTTCTTATAATGAAAACTTCTAAGATTTGAGTTTTGCCTCCAAGTGCTTACTTGGTTTTTCTTATTTTGGCTTATTGGAAAATAGCTTATCAAGTGTTATTTGTATATATTGGGCGTGTATATGGGCATGTGTGTGTTGCCCAGTTGAATCATAGACGCTTTTCAATTTGAATCTTCAGATTTTATTTTTAAGATATCGCTAACAAAATTTAATTTGAATTCTTCCCTAACAAGATCGATTTGAATTCTAATTTTTCAGCCTTTTAAAAGCCTATTTTCTGAAATGCTCTCATATATACTATTCTCAGAATACAGTTTTTTCTGTGTGTATTATTTCTATCTTTCTGCAATAAATGAATGAACCACTTATACCAAGTTAATTCTTTAATATGTTTTCCAGTTCTTCTGTCTTTGGTGTCTCCAATTTACTGTAATGTGCTTTGAATGTCTAAATCTCCAATATTTCTGGCAAATTTTAATATATTTTTAAAAATAAAATTGTTGAATGTATTTATTTTGCCCTTATTGAAAGATTTATGAGCCAGCTCTAACATGTATATATAATTTATGACATAAATTTTAGAAACCAATCTCATTGCTGGCTTCATTCTTTTTTTTTTCTATTCTGTTTTTCTTACCCACATGTTTAATGTGAATATATACATATATCGGTAAGATATTAAAGTTTTGTGTCATTTAAAAAAATATTAGGGCAGCCCGGGTGGCTCAGTGGTTTAGCACCTGCCTTCTGCCCGGAGCGTGATCCTGGAGACCCCAGATCCAGTCTCACGTCAGGCTTCCTGCATGGAGCCTGCTTCTCCCTCTACCTTTGTCTCTGCCTCTCTCTCTGTGTCTCTCATGAGTTAAAAATAATAATAATAAAAATAAAATAGTATATTTCTTGTTATTTTTTTAAACCTAGTTATCTTTATAATTTGTTTTTTTCCTTTACAGCATGGATCATCCCCTCTCCCCCACTCATTCTTTTCCCCAGACCAGATGTTTTCATTCATTTAGCTCATCTTTATTGAGCCATTAGGGAGGACATACTAGAAATACAAAGACGAATAAAATAAAGTTCTGGCTCTTGAAGACCTAATTCACTGATTTTTTTTTTTTTCCTGACTCACTGATTTAGTAGGGGAGCCATCTGTAAAGGATACCCCCTCACATCTTTATGTAATCTAGAGATCCATGATCAGCACTTTGCATTTACTTATTTAATTACATGAGAAGAATATTCTTAATGTATATTTTTATAAAGACTATTCATTGAATCTAAGATGCCAAAGATTGTAAGGCACAACATTACAATGAAAGACAACATGTTGCCAAGTATAATTTAAAGGTAAATCCTGTATGGAAGTAAAATGTATGCAGTACATTTGTGAATAAATGTTTGTTAACTGTAAGACTCAAATGTATTTTGTTTTATGTATTTCTACTACATTAATTGATTTGAGGGCAACAAATGCTTATTGAATAACTACCATATAATAAGTCCAGTGGATGAGAGAATAATGAATAAGATATGATCCTTTACTCTTGAAGAAGACAGATGTGTGCAGAAGACAGATGTGTGCAGACATTGCTTAAACAAAATTATGTTTGTTAAGACAACTAAATTAAATCACAGAAACTATAATAAATATATTAAAGATAATGCTAAATTAATGACCACTGATGGCTAAAAGTTATGCATTTCCAACTTCAAAAACCATCTATTGTTAATATTTTATTCTTTCATTGTCAGAGGCAGTTGAGGGATTAGTGGACATGAGGGAAAATGGAAAGAAATATTTATTTGGGGTTAATATATGTCTATTTTTTTAAAGGAAAGAATAGACTTTGTTTTAAAGATGTTTTATGTTTTTCTCAGTTATCTTCACAGGAGGTCTATTTCAAGGGAAAACACTTCTTTTTTAATTTTTTTATTTTTTATTTATTTTATTTTATTTTTTTAAGGGGAAACACTTCTGATAGTTGTAATGTTTGCTTTGGAATATTTACAAATTGAATTATACTCAGCCAAACATGTTTCTCTGTGCATGGATCTTTTTATACAAGGGGAAAGTCTCAACCTTAAGTTGGCTTCTGTCTGCTATCAGCAGCTGTATTGGTTGGTCCACCCACTGTCAGTGTGTGCACTTAGTGAATGAAAACTTATTTTAATTTTGCCTTAAATAAATAGCACTAAGGGGGGATCCCTGAGTGGCTCAGCGGTTTAGCGCCTGCCTTTGGCCCAGGGCACGATCCTGGAGTCCCAGGATCGAGTCCCGCGTCGGGCTCCCGGCATGGAGCTTGCTTCTCCCTCCTCCTGTATCTCTGCCCCTATCTCTCTCTATGTCTATCATAAATAAGTAAATAAGTAAGTAAGTAAATAAATAAATAAATAAATCTTTAAAAAAATAAATAGTACTAAGAAAATGACCCCCTTAGTTTTTTTTTTTTTTTAATCTGAGGCTAAGCATAGGGAAAAATTGAATTAATTATGATTTATGGTAAAAACAGTGCAGAAACAGAAAGGGCACCACATTTAGAGTCTGGAGATGTAAGTTTGAATTCTGTTTTTGCCACTTATTACACATATGACCTTAGATTATAAAAGATTGTTTTGCCCTGGTTCCCTCATGTGTTCAAAAAAGACTATAATGCTAGTATGCCACTTTGTAAGGCTAAGTTAAGGTTTGATGTATAAAGGTTTTGTAAATTACAATACTTTTCAAGTATTAGTTGATAATTTTAGATTTTGCCTTTTAGTACAGATATGAAGAATATACTGTATAAGACTATATACATTTTAAAGAATTGAGTTTAGTGGCTTTGATTTATCTGTATTTATATGAACTTTAATCAAAGAAGGATGTCATTTGCTCCCTATTAAGCATTTCAGAGGCTTTTTTTTTTTTTTTCCTAAAGAGAGGGAGGGCAGAGGGAGAGGGAGATAGAATCTTAAAGAGGCTCCACACCCAGTGTGGAGCCCAACTCAGGCCTCACATGGACTCGATCTCAAGATATGAGATTATGACCCTGAGATCACGGTCTAAGTGGAAATCAAGAGTCAGATACTTAACCAACTGAGCCACCCAGGTGCCTGCCTGTCTTCTCTGTCTTTTGATGGGCTGTAATTTGTAGCTGATAGGAAGTTTTAAACTAAAGGATAAAAGTTCGTCATATTAAAGGAGGCTAGATTTCCTAGCCAGTTTTGGTCTGGCCTGGACTGGCAGACCCAGCCAACTGTCATGATGAAATCAACATTGGAGGGTCAGCCCTCTACTTTATGGGAGGCACCAAATTTGTACTAGTTTGAAGCAAGTTCAAGCCCTGAGTTGTTTAGGATTTCATTTATTTCACCCGAAACTGTGACCTCTTCCTCTTTCCACCTCCCTCTCTTAGCAAAAATTCTGGCATATGTTAGACAGTCAGCAAATACCATTGGAACTGAAATGGAATGAAAACTGAAAATTATGTCAATTCCTAACATTAGCGTTCCTGAAAAGTCATCTCAATATTATATGAAGCAAGTTATGCAGACACAGTCACAGGCAGCCTCTGTTTGGATGCAAGGGAAGTTCTTAGGAGCAATAATGATCTTGTGTTTAGCCATCATAGGGTCTTTTCGATGCCTCTTGTATTTTGGCTGTTAGGGATATATTGGAAGGTTCTCAGCACTTTCAGCATTTGGCACAGTCAGCTAAAAGTAAAGTATGCACATTAAAAACTGCTGAAGAACTAGAATATTTAAGCAGAGGCTAATACCAATTTTCATAGGTGCACTTTAAGTAAAATATGTTTTGATTATCTTAATTAAACTTCTACCTCAGATAGGCAGGCAAATCAAGTTTTGTCCTTTTGCCCTCCATGCTATTCAACAACATATGCTGTTTCTCATGTTAATGCCTTAGTAGCTGTGCCAACAAGTCTAGTTTGAAAAAAAGTAAGGACTCAGTGGTGTCTCTTTACAGACTAACTTGTCAGCAACTCTGCCCATCAGTAGATTACTTCGGCCCTTTTGTGCACAGTTGTTCACTTCAGATATATGGATCAGAAGTTGGTATGGTTAAGATATTGCAGCTTGCTAGTAGGTGTAAGAAAGTGTATAGGTACACAAGAGGAGAGTTAATTAGCCCAGCTACAGGGAGCCAGGAAAGGGAAAGCTTCATGGACAGATTAACTGGTAAACTGTGTCTTCCATGGCAAGGATATTCTAGGAAGAGAGAACATGCTAGAAATGTGTTTGCATAGTAGAAGCAAGAGAAAGAAGCAAGGTCATGGAGAGCCTATATGCCCTAGAACATGCTTAATCGTTATTTTGGAGGCAGTGAGGAGTCACTGAAGAGTTTTAAGCATTGAAGTGGCTTAGCTGGTCATAATTTTAAGTAGATCACTCTGGAGGCAGAGTAGAGGATAGTCCAGTGGAACAAGCTTAGTAGCAGGGAAATCACTTTAGAAGGCCATTGTAGTAGTCCAGGCAGAAAAATAAGGGCTCAGTCAGTGGCGGTGAAGATGGAATAGTGTAGGTGATTCAGGAAGTGCCTTAGGTGTTGAAATCCGTCGGACTTGAGCATTGGGGAGTAGAGGAATAATAACATTAACTGTGATTAAAAAACAGTTTTTAGGGGGAAGATGTATTAAATTTTAAATACGAATTTGAGGTGCTTTTAGAACATTCAAATGTATGTGAGCTCTTAAAATTCAGACAAATGGTCATCAGTACTTGATAAAAAATTTAACCATCTTAAGCAGAAATAAAGAACAAATAAATCAGAGCAACCCCCAAAGTAGTATTGTCACTTGGGAAGAGCTGGGTATAGAGAAGGTATTAGTTATACAAGTCACTTGGGAAGGGCTGGGTATAGAGAAGGTATTAGTCATACAAATTGGGTTTGTACTGCAGCAGTGTAAAGTTACTGTGCTAAGTAGGTTAAAAATTGTGGGGAATGGAGCATTCTATTTTGTGAAAAGTCATCTTGTATGCTATTTATGGATTACCTATTTAGAGACTTTAGGATATAATATGGCCTAATAGTAAGACAATACTGGATATAATTTGGGTTTTGATAGTTCAAAAGGATTTTAGGATTTTGAGGTTTCTCAGTGTCATTATGCACAGCGGTGATTATACTGGCAACATGTTAGGTGTGATATCCAAAATATAAAGATTTTTAGATATCAGTAAAAACTAAGATTTGACAGAGGGTAGCTATAGTTGTAGTGAACATAACGTAATATATAAACTTGTTCAATCACTATGTTGTATATCTGAAACTAATGTAATACTGTGTGTCACCTATACCAAAAAAAAAAAAAAAGTCAAAACAGGAAGAAAAAATATTAACTAAGCTTTATTGAGTTCTTGGCATGAGCCAAACTATATTCTAAGAACTTTATGTTGATTCATTACATACAGCTCTCTGAAATACATAGGTAGTCTTAGTATTCACATTTGAAAGATGGGGGAAAGACAGAAATTTTAAGAAACTTGCCTCCGATTACACAGGATTCATCCTCAGGGAGTCTCGCTGCAGAGCCCACCCCTTAACCACTATGCATACTGCTTTCTCAAATAATATAGATTTCAGGTACATTTGCTTATAAGGGAGAATGGAAATATGAAAATGTATTTTATGAATGAAAGTCCCTATAAAGGTAACATTACTTGAAATGTGAAGTTGTAAGAACTTCAGGAATAGTTCATTGTCAAGAATATATATTTAATTTAACAGGAGTATTATTACAACCTAACAAGTCAGAAGCATTAGGGAAATGGAAATACAAAGAGTTGAATTATTATAGGGAGTGAAGGGAAGAGTTTATGGCAGAGATTAATATTTGTAAGGGCAAAATTATAAGGAAACAAACTCCAAGAAAAGAATGACAGTTTATTATCACTGCTTTTTCCACCACTCTGTTTACATAATACTTAATATTTTTCAAAACTAAGAGAAACAAAGTGATATAACTGGGATTACATGCTATAGAAGTGTCAGGAACAGGAAGAAAACTAAGCCTGCTGATTCAATCCACAGCCCTTTTCCATTATGTCACACTCCTTAGTGAAGCCATGCAGATGCAGTCTTATCCTCAAGTCTGTAGAAATGGAGTAGGAAATGCCTCAGCAAGAGTTAGTCTCTCATCACTAAATCCAAGAGAATAGCAACAGATTAAAGGGATGTAATGGTAGAGAATGAACCAATGGTGCTGTAATGAAAAAGATTACTATGTTTCTAGAATCTAATGAATCTTTTCCTCCGTTGCCTGCTGATCGATGTGTAGGACAGGAGAGTCGCTAAAGAAAAGTATGTAGGTATATAAATAATTGTCTTTCATTTTGATCTCAAGACACTGCTGTGGTTGTTATCTTCAGAGAGGGAAAAGCAGTAGACATGGTTGGGAATCAGCAGTCTAGGAGTAGAAAATGTTTTACTTTTATTTTGTGCTCTTCTAACTTGTTTAAGTTTTGCTACCTGCAAAAAAACATATTAATAGGGATTTCTGTATAGTGGGATTATAGACCACTTAAATTTTTTTATTGGATATTATATAGTACACAAACTATACTAACAAGTTTCATCTGAAAAGTTACTGCTAAGTAGGTTGACAGTAACAATGGATTTTCCATAGATCCACCTAGAAACTATTTGTATAACATGATTAGAACAGCAGTGGCACTATAAAACCAGTATTCCCTTGTTTCTGTGGAAAAGTGAACATTAAATTCTAGATAAGGATGTGGGATGGTTCATTTTCCACAGTCTTAGAAAATCCCTATACTCACATTTATACATACAAGCATATATTTGGTCCTGGGATAGGAAACAGTTTTCCTAAATGAAAAATGCTCTGGCAGGGTATGGCAAGAGTGGGAATCCAATTTGAATTCTTCTATTAGTTGCTTTAAACAGGACTGTAGGTAATGCTGTGAGAGGGATTTAAGGACCTTTACCCACTAAAAGCAAGGAGAAGCTAGCAGTTGAATAACTGATTTCTTTGTAAACTTTTTTTTTTATTAGGAAATCTTCACAGTAATCAGTTGGTGCTTATTGACATTCTCAAAACATTTTAGTCTTCTAATGATGTTTAGAAGATATGCTTGCTATATAATGAAACTGCAGTTTTGTAAGATCCCAAAACAGCTATGGTGTGTAATTTGTGCAATGTTTATATTACACTATCCTTGGAAAAGATGGAAAATGCATGGCTGAACTAGGAGTACACAGCTTTTCTGGAAAATTATAAAAATGCTAAAGGAATTTTTTTCATGATGTCATTGTTAAAAAGGGATTAATTTTTTTATAAAGGGCCAGAATACTCTGGATATAATGAAAATATTTAGTGTGTTTGTGGCCTGTGAGTCTAAGACTGAATACTGAGTGTTGGACTAGGACTGCAAATCATCATCCTTGGCAGGAGCAAAGTTTTCTGCTTCTCCTGTTGTGTCTGGACAGTTACCAGGTCCTCTGGTGAATTTAGCAATCTAGTTCTCGAAGTCCCAAAGAATGTTAAAGCATTTGCATGGAGTTGGGGTAGGAGTGGTCTGATCTCACTTGTTGGCAACTGTTTTATTTTGTAATTTTTTACAGGGGAGACTTTTCATATTGGGGGAATCATAAAACATGATTAAATATAATGGGAAGAAAAGGATTTTTATATCTTTTATAGTTCTTAATACTAAAAATAAATCAATACCTGTATGAAATTATCTGTGGAGTACATTTAAGAACCAGAAATTAGCCTCTCCGTCCCTGTTTTTGGGCATTCAGAATAGTTTGGTAGACATTCCATTTGTTGTGTTTCAGTGACGCTAAGACACATTTTTCACATTTAAAAAAAGTTCTGAAATAGTGATGTCTTATCATCGTTACTGGCCTGAATTAAAGTTGGATTACTTCAGAGAGGATTTGCATTTGCCTGTACCAGTCATTTGCATTACTACCAACCTGAGACCATTTTAAATTAAATTCTCTATTTAAGAGTTTGTTTTTAATCTCACTGGTAGTATGAATTCAGAATACAAAGCTGTGTAAGAATTGTCTTCGGGATAACATTTTCTCTACTTGGTGCCTGGTACTTGAAAGGTAGAGACTTTCAAATTTCCTTGCTGTCTCTTTCTGCATCGTGGATTTATTTTCCATTTATCCTCCTCTTCATCTGTAGCCTTTCTTTTGTTTTAGCTTTCCATGTAAAGTCTCCTGGGTTTTTTTTTTTCTTTCTTATGATACATAAAAGAATAATAGCTGGTGGCTTAGATTTGAGAAAAGACCCATCAGACACTTGGTTAGGCCTTCACTTACCATCCTTCTTCAGAAGTTGTTTACTCTTATGGTAGACACACTTCTGATAAACTTAATGTCATTGGTATACATTTCTTTGTTCATTCCTCATCAGTTATCTTCAAACTTTAATTTACATAAGAATCAGTTGGGGAGTGAAACCTTTATTTTTCTGGGCCCAGAGATTCTGTTTCTGTGGACCTGGGTGATGCCCTCTAATCTGCGCTATAATAAATACCTTGGGGCCCCCTGGGTGGCCCAGTGGTTGAGTGTCTGCCTTTGGCTCAGGTTGTAAGCCCGGGGTCCTGGGATCGAGTCCCATGTCCGACTCCCTGCATGGAGCCTGCTTCTCCCTCTGACTGTGTCTCTGCCTCTCTCTGTGCGTGTCTCTCATGAATAAATAAATCTTTTTAAAAAATAAAAACCATTTTTCTTCAATGCCAAATTCATCTATATACAACTGATGTGGCTCTGCTAAAGGCAGAATACACTCTGACCCTGGCTACCTGGGTTCACGTCCCAGCTCAGCCACTTAATAGTTATGTGACCGTGGGCAAAGTTACTTAGCTTCTCAGGTACCACATGTCAATGAAAGAAATTTGGGGACACCTGGGTGGCTCAGCCGTTTAGCGCTGCCTTCAGCCCAGGGCGTGACCCCGGAGCCCCGGGGTCGAGTCCCATGTCAGGCTCCCTGTATGGAGCCTGTTTCTCCCTCTGCCTGTGTCTCTGCCCCCCACCTCTCTCTGTCTCTCATGAATAAAAAAAATTTAAAAATGAAAGAAATTTGAATACCTTAGAGGGTCACCTTGATAATTCAGTGGATCCACATATATGAAGTTCTTTGACTGGAGTCTGACACATGATAAGCTTGATGTGTTAGCTGTTTGTGTTGTTATTGTTCCACAAGCCCCTCAAACATGACTAAAGTGAATCTTTTTATACCACATCCACCACCCTCCATCTGTTTTCTTCTTTGACTATAGTTTAATATCTCCCTATCGCTGATTTTCCTCATTCAGGTCATACATTTTATGAATTCAACATCCTATTTATCTCTAATTTGTCCCCTCTTTTGTTTTTGTTTTTGTTTTTGTTTTTGTTTTTAGGGAGTGGGGAGGGGCAGAGGGAGAGGAAGAGAATGCCAAGCAGGCTCCATACCCAGCACAGAGTCCAAGGTGGAACTCCATCTCATGATCCTGAGATCATGACCTGAGCTGACCAAGGCACACAGGCACCTCTTGTCCCCTCCTTTCTATTCCCACTTCTATTGCTTTGGTTCAAGTCTCTATCACCTCTCACAGAGTTTTGGAATAGCTTCCTAAATCGACTCCTAGCCTCTGGTCATTTTTCTTCTTTCACATTTCACAGAACTCTTTATCAAAGGCAGTCTGATCCTGCTGTTCCTCTGCTGGATGGCTATTATTGCCTACCTGGTAAAATCCAAACACATGTACCTGGCATACAAAGCCCTTCCTAGCTAGTTTTTGCAATACCCATTTGTAATCTTCCAGTTGTATATATTACTTGTAGTACAGTGCTCAAAACAGTAGATTCTCTCTTGCTTTCATATCTTTTCATAAATAAACAATACAGCATGGTGGTTAAAAGTGTGGGTTTGGGACCCAGACTGCCTAAGTCCAAATCTTGACTTTGCAACTTAACTAGTTGTGTGAACTTGAACAAAACACTTTTTCTGTGCCATAGTTTCCTGATCTCTAAAATGGGAATAGTCATGCTTCATACAATTGTTATGAGGATCTTACTAAGTTAATTTACATGCGTTTAATAAATGTAAAGTATCATTATTATATTTTTATTATTACCATGCTATTTCCTTTGATTATACACTTGATCTTCTCTACTACCCATTTCACTTTTGCCTATCAGATCCTACTCATTCATCTATCATATTGCAGTTTAAGAGCTACCTCTTTGGGGCATCTGGGTGGCTCAGTCAGTTAAGTGATTGGCTCTTGATTTCAGCTCAGGTCATCTCTGAAATCCCCAGACTCTCTTATGATGATCCTCTGGGTTCCTGTAGCACCCTTTATAGTATAATTAAACTCTGCTGTAAGGACTACCAGTATTTTTCATATGTATTTTTCATCTCTGAATGGCTAGTGAATGAGACTTGTTTTATTGTTTCTTATTGGCTATAAATTAAGAAACCTTATTAGAAAGGGGAATATTCTATCAGAGGCACATAAATACCTCATAAACAGACTGGAAAGCAAGAGATAGCAAAAGGTGAAAAGACAGAAAACAAAATCTGTTAAGTCTGGAACTTTCCAGTGAAGGGACAAGCAGTCCAACAAGTATCAGTTTGGTTCTGTAAGTATCATAGTATATAATTAAAGAGCTATGATAATGTCCTAAATCATCCCAAAGATTAAATTGTGTTATGTATACTTGGCCTAAAAGAAGGGAAAATAGGTTAAACATTTTAGAAATATTTCTTTTAAAACTAGTTCAAATAAATTTTGGCAATTAAATAGATGAGCTTTAGTTATTTATAATTGTCCAACAGCTCATCCCCCCTTGGGCTCCTGCATAATCAGTACACTCCATAATTCTGACTATTGAATGTGCCCAATCTGTTTATGTGAATAGTGGTAAGTGGGAGGGAGGTAATAGGCTAAGTGAATTTGTGGCAATTAATATGAGTACTGTTAATTTTAAAATTCATTATTCATTGACCCAATTTCTAAATTCTTTATACATTTAATAAGTTTGCCATCAACCTTTCTAAAGAGAAATCATTAGGAAACAGAGTTAAGTTCTACGGATAAATATAATGTTATATTGCAATATTGTAAGAATATTGAAACTCTTTCAGATTAATTTATTAAAAAGAAAGTTAGAGGGCAGCCCCAGTGGCGCAGTGGTTTAGCGCCGCCTGTGGCCCAGGGCGTGATCCTGGAGACCCGGGATCAAGTCCCACGTCGGGCTCTCTGCATGGTGCCTGCTTCTCCCTCTGCCTATGTGTGTCTGTGCCTCTCTCTCTGTGTGTCTCTATGAATAAATAAATAGAAATCTTTAAAAAAAATTAAAAATAAATAAAAAGAAAGAACTTTCTGAAGAAATGTTACCAGTAATATTTTAAAATCCTAAGCTTTTTGATTTACTTAAGTAAAATGATATTACAATAAGACTTTGTATGCAAAATATATCCTAAGTTACAATATGTAATTATTTTTAAAACTTAGGTTAGTATTTACAGAATTGTTGGGTTTAACCATAATAAACATTAGCATAGAGAAGTAGGGAAAAGTTGTTGATCTAACAAATTAGTTTCAGGGAATTCATTTTACAATTTTTTTTCTTTGATTAGGCCCTGAGGATACAATGCCCCTTTGCAAAACACAGCAGTTTGGACTCCAGGAACTTACAAAAGAAATACACATAATTGCCTTCCCTGAGTTTCTATTGATATAGGAACATAAGACCCTTAAAAATGAGATGTAAGTGCCCCAACAGATACCCATATAAATTATCAATACTGTACATCTTCAGCTGTTTTCTACCTCTGCAGAAATCTAATTAAGAGGAAACTCTTTTAGTAAAAGTACTTTATTTCTTATTATAAAACTGGTATTGTAAAGAATATATAAGAATTATTTATTGTAAAGAATGTATAAGAAGGTTGAAATAAGAAAATGAAAGTCCCCTGTTGTTCATCTATTAACATTTTATATATTTACTTGTTTTTTATATATACTTATCTTTATCCCTTTTAAAAATTGGACTGTAATTATATAATTTTATATTCTTCTTTATCCACTTTATATTAAATCAGAATTGTTTTCTCATGAACTAAATATTCAAAATAAAGTGCAGGTAAAGATGATGGGGAATCTAATCATTTAAGGTAATCTCAGACATTGTAAAGTTCTAAACTTACTAGATTCAAATTCAGTAAGGAAAAATCTAACTTTCAAATCAGATCAAGTGTTCATAAGTCTAGATATTTTAGATTCAGCAGTTGATAAGTTCCTTAGAAATCAGTTTTTAGCTCTTATTTCTGACACCGAGTTGAATTTACTGTGTACATATATTAGATGCTATATTTTAATTTACAAAATATTGTAAAAGATTGGCATTACTTTATATTATTTTTTTAAAAACCTAAGTATTGTTGTATTCATGTAATCATATTTCTCCTATCCAAACTCATTTAAGATAATGTGAGGAGAACACACAAGAACACTTCCCCAAAGCTATTGAATGGGAAAGAAAATAAGCAGGGCTGATTTTCCGGAGTTCTTACATCTAGTGGCCCTTGAAGACTGGAGTTTTAAAGGTTAGCCAGGCTTGGCTAGGATAGAGCCCTGAGGGCATCCTGAGGGCGCTGCCTTGCTCCTGCAAATGCAGGTAAACAACCCAGGGGCAGACATGTGGAAATTGCCATCTGAGGAAAGCTTGGGACACACAGTGAGGAGATTATTCACTCTTCTTAGAGTTGTCCCTGAGAGGTGTCTTCACAGAATGCCTCTCCAGGGACAAAGGAGCAGGAGCAGGTGGGCACTATTTCCCTCCCCCACTCCTCAGCATAAACACAGAGCCACCCATGGAGGGCAGCTCACCCCAACACTGGCTGCCTAGCCTGCTTGCACCAAGTCCCATATCCTGTGCTCTGGGGTGATAGCCCTTCACCGTCAAACCTCCCTCAGTCCTAGCATGGTGAGACCCTCCCCCAGATTAGCATAGGGCTCTGCCCACACCACATCCCTAAAGCTTAGCTTGGAGTCTTAAAAGTCAGCAGGCTTGGTTGGGATAGAGCCAGGAGGGCATTGCACTGCTCCTGGAGGAAAGGCAGGCAAACAACCTGGAGGCAGACAGTGTGGGAACAAGTGATCTGAAAAACACCTGGGACTCACGGGGGAGGGGGGGGAGATTATCTGCCTTTCTCGAAGTGCTTTCCTGAGAGCAACAGGTATGGAGATCCCTTTCTGGGGACAAAGGAGCAGGCGGGCACCATTTCTGTCCCCTACCCCTCAGCATGAACACAGAGCCACCTGTGGTAATCAGTACAATGACAGCACTGGCTGCCTAATCTGCTTATACCAAAACCCACACCTTTGCATTCTGTTGGTACTCTTTCTTGGCCAAGTTGGCTTCAGTTCCAGTGTGGCGGGCTTCTGTTCCCCAGAAGACCAGCATAAACCCCTTGCCCACACCATATCTCCAGCCAGTGTTCTGCATGGCTTACAGTTCTACTAGAAGTCATATCAAGTCTCATTTTACAAGCAGACCAGAGCAGACATAGTTAAAACATGCCACTTTCTGGCCAAGGACCAAACATTGCCCATTGCAGGCAAGGAGAGCCTCTGTAGACAACTGGCCTAAGGGATAGAGCAGCCAAAACATAGCAGCAGGGTGCATGCAGCACCCACTAGAAACATTCCCTGAAACACCAGGCCCTGGACACTATGTGACCTTTTCTTCATAAAACCATTACTCTCAGGAGCAGGAAATGTAACAGCCTTTTTTAACACACAGAAGAAGATGGAAACTTAGACAAAATGCCAAGACAAAGGAATTCATCTTGAAAGAACAAGATAAGGTCATGGCCAGAGATCTGAGTGAAATAGATATAAGTAACATGTATGATAGAGAATTTAAAGCAACAATCAGAAGGATACCTGCTGGGCTTGAGAAAAGAAAGATTTTAGGAAGGCCCTCCCTTACCACAGAAATAAAAGAGCTAAAAAAACAGTCATAAATGAAAAACTCAATAACTGAGATTCAAAACAGACTTGATACAATGAGCACAAGGATGGAAGAAGCAGAGGAACAAGTAAGTGATATAGAAGATTAAATAATGGAAAATAATGAAGCTGAACAAAAGAGAAATAACTATGGAACACAAAAATAGACTTAGGGAATTCAGTGACTCCATCAAACATAATAACATTTGTATTAAAGGAATCCCAGAAGAAGAGAGAGAAAAGGAAGCAGAAAATTTGAGGAAATAATAGCTGAAAGCTTCCCTAATCTGGGAAGTAAACACACCCAGATCCAGGAGGCACAGACCCATCAAAATCAACAAAAGCAAGCCAACACCAAGACATATGGTAACTAAATTTGCAAAATATAGTGACAAAAAAATCCTAAAAGCAGCAAGACAAAAGAAGTCCCTAATTTATAAGGGAAGACCCATAGGCTAGCTGCAGATCTCTCAACAGAAACTTGGCGAACCAAAAAGGAGTGGAAAGGCATTTTCAAAGTGCTGAATGGGAAGAATCTGCAGCCAAGAGCACTCTATCCAGCAAAGCTATCATTCAGAGTAGAAGGAGAGATAAAGAGTTTCCCAGACAAACAAAAAATAAAGGAGTTCATGAGCACTAAGTAATATTTTAATTGAAAATGTTAAAGGGGACTCTTTGAGTGGAAAGACCAAAAGTGACAAAGACTAGAAAGAAAGAAAACAAATCTTCAGAAGCAACAACAAAACAAATAATAAAATGGTACTAAATACACGTCTATCAAAATTACTCTGAATGTAAGTGGACTAAATGCTCCAACCAAAAGACAGAGTGTTAGAATGGATAAAAAAAAAAAAAAAAATACCCATCTATATGTTGCCTACAAGAGACTCATTATAGACCTAAAGACACCTACAGATTGAAAGTGAGGTGATGGAGAAGCATTTGTAATACAACTGGATGTCAAAGGAAAGCCAGAATAGTAATAATTCTATCAGACAAACTAAATTTTTAACCAAAGACTAACAAGAGGTGAAGAAGGGCACTATCTCATAATAAAAGGGACTATCCAACAAGAAGATCTAACAATTATAAATATTTATTCCCCCAACACGGAAGCCCTCAGATATACAAAACAATAACAAACATAAAGGAACTAAATGATAATAATACAATAATAATAGGGGACTTTAACATTCCACTTACATCAATGGACAGGTAATCTAAGCAGAAAATCAACAAAGAAACAATGTCTTCAAACAGCTTTGAAGACAGACTGGACCAGATGGACTTAGTAGATATATTTAGAGCATTCCATCCTAAAGTAGCAGAATTCACATTCTTTTCAAGTCCAGAATACATTACATACTAGGTCACAAATCAGGCCTCAACAAGTACAAAAAGATTGAGGTCATACCATGCATATTTTCTGACCACAATGCTATGAAACTAGAAATCAACCACAAGAAAAAATCTGGAAAGATCACAGATACTTGTAGGTTAAATAACATGCTACCAAACAATGAATGGGTCCACAAGGAAATAAAAGAAGAAATTTAAACAAACAAACATGGAAAGAAATGAAATTGAAAACACAATATTCCAAAACCTTTGGGATTAGCAAAAGCAGTCCTAGGAAGAAAGTATATAGCAATACAAGCCTACCTCACAAAGCAAGAAAAATCTTAACCTAATCTTACACCTAAAAAGGCTAGAAAAAGAACAACAAATGAAGCCTAAAGGCAGCAGCAGAAGGGAAATGATGAACATTAAAGCAGAAATAAATAGTATAGAAACTGAAAAAACAATAGAACAGATCAATGAAACCAGGAGCTAGTTATTTGAGATTAATAAAATTGATAAACTCTAGCCAAACTTATCAAAAAGAAAATCAAAAGGACTCAAATAAAATCACAAGAGAGGAGAAATATCAACGAACACCACAGAAATACAACCAATTCTAAGAGAATGTTATGAAAAACTATTTGCCAACAAATTGAACCACCTGGGAGAAATGGATAAATTCCTACAAACATATAAACTACCAAAACAGAAACAGAAATAGAAAGTCGAACAGACCAATAACCAGCAAGGAAACTGAATCAGTAATAAAAAAATAAAAAAATAAAAAAATCTCCCAACAATAGTCCAGGGCCAGATGGCTTCACAGGTGAATTCTACCAAGCATTTAAAGAAGAGTTAATACCTATTCTTCTCAAACTATTCCAAAAAATAGAAATGGGAGGAAAACTGCCAAAATCATTCTACGAGGCCGGCAAGATGACCCTGATACCAAAACAAGATTAAAACTCCACTAAAAAAGAGAACCATAGGCCAATAGCCCTGATGAACATGGATAAAATACTAGCAAATCAAACTCAACAGTACATTAAAAGAATCATTTACCATAATCAAGTGGGATTTATACCTTGGCTGCAGGAGTGGTTTAATATTCACAAATCAATCAACATGATACACCAAGTTAATAAAAAAGGATAAGAACCATATAATATTCTCAATAGATGCAGAAAAAGCATTTAACAAAGTACAACATCCATTCATGATAAAAACCCTCAACAAATTAGAGTTAGAGGAAACATACGCCAACATAATAAAAGCCATATATAAAAACCCACAGTTAAGATCATCCTCAATGGGGAAAACCTGAGAGCTTTTCCCACTGTTGTAATACTGCAAGTCCTAGTCTCAGCAGTCAGAAAACACAAAGAAATAAAAGGCATCCAAATGAGCATTGAGGAAGTCAAACTTTCACTATTTGCAAATGACATGATATTCTATATAAAAAAAATCCAAAGACTCCACCAAAAAAATTACTAGAACTGATACATGAGTTCAGTAAAGTCAGGATACAAAATAAATATACAGAAATCTATTGCATTTCTATACACCGATAATGAAGCAGCAGAAAGAGAAATCAAGGAATCAATCCCATTTACAATTGCACCAAAAACCATAAGATACCTAGGAATAAATCGAACCAATGAGGTAAAATATCTGTACTCTGAAAACTATAAAACACTAATAAAAGAAATTAAAGAAGATGCAAAGAAATGGAAGTGGATTGGAAGAACAAATATTGTTAAGATGTCTATATTACCCAAAGCAATGCTGTACACATTTAATGCAATCCCTATCAAAATACCAACTGCATTTTTCATGGAACTAGAACAAACAATCCAATAGTGTGTATGGAACCACAAAAGATCCCAAATAGCCAAAGCAATCTTGAAAAGAAAAGCAAAACTAGAGGCATCACAATTCTACTTCTATTAAAGGTAGACAACTAAACATTTACTTGTCTCACTTTGACTCCTTCATTACCTCTTTCTCCTACTTTTCCTCCCTATTTCTTTGATCTCCTTTGAGGTATTTCATTCCTTCATTCGCCTTCTAAATGCCAGTGGTTTTTAGCATTCTGAGCTCCACCTTTTTCTCTCTAACTTTATAATTCTTAACCTCAACGTGTCTGTGGGGCACCACAATGGATAGATAACAGTAGCTTTCTAATGGACAAAGGCATTGAATCTCAGCCACCCCATCCCATGCGCGCGCGCACACACACACACTGAAAATTGCTAAGCTTTATATTCTTCGGTGATCTAATTGATAACCAAATCTATATCTCTAGATCTAGCCTAACCTGCTTACCTAAACACTGGACCCATATTTCAGTCTGATTGCTGAATAGCTCTGTCTCCAGTACCTCAAACTTGACATATCTAAAGCAGAATTCATTGTCTTCCATTAGACTTGTATCTCCTTTTGTATTTCTTTGAGTGCCACCACCATCTCTTCACTTGCCCAAGTGAAAATTTTGATTCTTTCCTCTCCCCCATTTCCCCATTTCACATATCTAGTTGGTTCCTAAGTCCTTTTGATTGTATCTTCTCAGTGTCTTTCATGTTCATCTCATCTACTCCAGTCTTAATTCAGGCCTATATTTTTCCTTGTTTTAATTACTTCAGTAACCTCTTTGTCCCCCTTCCAAAGATGTCTTCCCCTTCCAGTCTATCTCATAGCCATCTGAATTACCTTGTCAGAATGCAAACATTATTTTCCTTTATATCGTTCATTTGCTCCTCATTGCCTGATCCTACAGAAGACAGACTCTTCACTGTGCTGTACAAAGTCCTTTGTGGTTTGGCCTTTGCATACCTTTTTAGCCACCTCTTACTGCTAACAGCTATTCACTGTGCTCCAGCCAAATTTGCTTTGGTCTGTCATGTCCCTCTGGGATTTTTACATTCTATCTTCACTAAATAAATATTTCCAAGTTTTTTTTTGTTCCTGTTAAGCACCTTGTTTGCTTGTTTTGGTCTCTTTTATATCTTTCCTCAATGTTTGGTAAGGCTTGATCAAACAACTTATATCTAAGAGTCAGTCACTAAAAAACTGATTGGAAACTCCAAGTCCATGCAATCTTTATTTTATCATCTTTAGTATCTTTGTTAACTTGGGCTAGTCGTATCCCCTTCATAAGGATCTTCCCATCTCCCCTTGGATATAATCTAGACTACCAGTGTTCTGAGAGCTGAATAGTCCTACTTTGAGTCTGGTTCCCCACCCTCACCTATGCTGAGTGTCCCTTAATCCAGAAATACTCTATAGTTCCCTCTTCATAGAAAAAATAAAACTTCTAGTCTTCCTCCCAGATAGGGGTAAAGGAGTCTTCTGGCTTCATAGAGAGATGAAGGGAGTTTGGACATACAATTTACTTCTGACCTAAACTTTCATCCTGTTTTCTAGTGTTTGGCTCTATCTTAACTATTACTTACAGAGGTGCAGCTAATTCCTGAGCTATTTGGAGATTCTGCAGAGTCAACTTAAGAGTCATTTTTCTTACTTGGGTTGGGAGACTGCCTTTTTTGCATTAGCTAAATCAATTACTATTTGTACATCTGTTTTCTATTTTTCCAAAGTTTTGTTGTCCTTGCAGGTTGATATCTTTTTTAAAAAAAATTAATATTATTTTAGAATTTTTCTAAGAGGGAGCAAAAGTTAGTGGGTATGTCCACTCTGGCATATTCACCTAAACTCCTCTTTCAAAACTGTTTGTAATTCTAAATTATTTCTGGCTTTACTTATTTCTCCATCAATCAGGAAGAGTTAGATAATATCTCTTTTGTATTCCCATGACACTCTGTGTATGCTTTTGTTACAGAACTGATCCCATTGAGTCATATCTTGTTTTTAACTTGTCTCCCCTACCACACATTGTTGTGCAACAGAACTTTCTCATCTGGGAAAACTGAATCTCTATAATTCCCCATTTACCCTTCCCTTCAGCCCCATTCCACTTTCTGTTTCTATGAACTTGACTACTCCAGATACCTCTTAGAAGGGAATCAAAAAATACATTTTTTTTGGCTTTTTTGGGGCTGGCGTAGTTCATTTAGCATAATGTCCTCAGTGTTTATCCATGTTTTAGTGTGTGTCAAATTTTGCTTAAGGCCAAATTAAATTCCATTGTATGTAAATACATTTTGTCTACTCATGAATATTTGGGTGACTCCACCTTTTGACTATAGTGAGTGATGCCATTATGACAGATATTTTCTCAAGAGATCCTGTTTTCAGTTCTTTTGGATATGCCCAGAATGTCATTGTCTTTTAAGACATTGATTTTTTAAAAAATATTTATTTATTCATGATAGACATAGAGAGAGAGAGAGAGAGAGGCACAGGCAGAGGGAGAAGCAGGCTCCACGCTGGGAGCCCGATGCGGGACTCGATCCCGGGACTCCAGGACCACGCCCTGAGCCAAAGGCAGGCGCTAAACTGCCGAGCCACCCAGGGATCCCCTAAAACATTGATATTTTTTAAGGAAAATGCTTTCCCCCTCTATAAGAAATAGAATGTTTTTCATTTGGGGCTTTAATGATGTTCTCTTATGTTGAGATTCAGGTTATACATTCCTGGCCAGAATACTGCTTAAGTGACGTGTCCTTTTCATGGTTTCACATACAGACACAACATGATGTCCATCTTCTTAGGGGTGATGTTAATTTTAATCATCCAATTAAAGTGTTATTCTGTTTATTATGCAGTTACTCCTTTTTCTCTTGAAGCTTATAAGCAACCTGTAGAGGAGATATTTTTAAGACCATGTAGATATCCCACTCCTTGTCAAAATTTCTACCTTTGAATTTAACATTAATGCTTCTTGCCTAAATTAATCTTTACTGTGATGGTTGTAAAATGATGATTTTTCAAATCTAGTAAGGATTATTTTTAAAGTTAATTATTAATTGTGGAGCAGCGCAGGTGACTCGGCAGTTTGGTGCCGCCTTAGGTCCAGGGCCTGATCCTGGAGGTCGGGATCGCGTCCTGCATCTGGCTCCCAGCGTGGGGCCTGCTTCTCCCTCTGCCTGTGTCTCTGCCTCTCTCTCTGTGTGTGTTTCTCATGAATAAATAAATAAAATCTTAAAGGAATGGAAAAAAATAATTATGAATTGTGTTAAATAGATCAATTTGAATGTCAAGTGGTCAATATATTAAATGTAAGATTTCTTACTACCGTTAATATATTATACATGATAATCACTGAATCATGATTAAACTGCTTCTGAATTTTTGGGAATGTAATAGTTATGGTATTCCTATAAGGTCATTGCATAATCTTAAAAGTTTAGGGATCCCTGGGTGGCGCAGCGGCTGGGCGCCTGCCTTTGGCCCAGGGCGCGATCCTGGAAACCCGGGATCGAATCCCACGTCGGGCTCCCTGCATGGAGCCTGCTTCTCCCTCTGCCTGTGTCTCTGCCTCTCTCTCTCTCTCTCTCTCTCTCTGTGACTATCATTAAAAAAAAAAAAAAGTTTATAGTGTGCTTTTCTTTTTTTTTTTAATTTCACCTTTTTTTGAGAGAGTGTATATGAGCATGTGTGCAAGTGGGGTGGGGTGAGGTGGCGTTTGGAGGGGCAGAGAGAGAGAGAAAGAATCTCAAGCATGGGGCTTAATCCCCAGACCCTGAGATCATGACCCAAGCCCAAACCAAGAGTAGGATGCTCAACTGACTTAGCCACCCAGGCATCCCTAAAGATTTCACTCTTAAAAAATCTTTGCACCCAACATGGGGCTTGAACTCACAACCCTGAGATCAAGAGTCACATGCTCTAGCAACTGAGCCAGCCAGACACCCCTATAGTGTGGTTTTCTTACTCTCAGTTTACAGATTATTTACCAGGTACTCCATTGTCTGAATCCTGCTAGTGAACTCTTTATTTAATTAATGAGTAACCAAATAATATTCACTTTCTGCTATTAACTTTACAATATGGAGTACCTTTGAGAACTTTAACTGAATGGAAAGATATAAACTCTTTCCTTTTTTAAAGCATAATTCTCATTCTATGTGTGTAATTAAAACTGGTTGATCTGAAGCATTTAGCATCTCTTAAATATGCCTGAGGTTGTTACAGTTTCTTTTTTTAAAAAAAGATTTTATTTATTTATTCATGAGAGACACACAGAAAGAGAAGCAGAGACATAGGCAGAGGGAAAAGCAGGCTCCTCCCAGAGAGCCCAATGTGGGACTCGATTCCAGACCCTGGGATCACGCCCTGAGCCAAAGGCAGATGCTCAACCACTGAGCAGCCACCCAGGCTTCCCACAAAGTTGTTATCGTCTCAAGCAATATGACAGATTAGATGTTCAGAGAAACCTCCTCTGGTAAAGAACACAGAAATGCTGTATAAAATGTTAAAATACCTTTTGAAAGGCATGGCTGAGTTGGAAGCAAAGCAAGAGGAAAATATGAGGCTGTATGTAATGAGAAATCCAGTTCCACAGGTATAAATGAGACCTAGAACCCATTTTATCCCTGAGGACATCTTCTGTGATCTCTCATGGCATTAAGAATCTGGGCATTAAGGAGGTGTTTCTGCTTGCATGGGGCAGGGGACAAATTTAGATGGCCATGCTCACTGGTAAGTTTGGACACTACAGTATAAAAAGCTGGGATCCCCAAAAGATAAAACCTTTGGTTAATGACAGGAAAATAACCTGCTCTTCAGAGTGACACCGTTTCATCCTTGGCTTTAAATGGAGTGGACTAAAGGAATCTCTCTTCATCATAATTCTGTTCTCTTGTGGGTTTGGAGTTGGAATTCATACTGCCAAAAAAAAAAAAATCTCAATATAAAAGTTAAGTTTAATGGTGCCTTGGGTTTGGGGTGCCCTGAAGACCCAACAGAAACAAATAGAAATCTTCTCTGAAGAAAAGTGCTTTAAATACTGGCTTTTAAGTATTTCTTTAGTTAAAGTTCCAAGCATACACATTTATTAGAGACCATTCTTGGGATCGATACATGTGAAAGAGAGAGGAAGGAAGCAGTATTAGGCAGAAAAGTCCAGCTTCAGTGAAGACCCAACAAAGGTTTCACTGATAATACAGGGAGCTCTGAAGATGAGGTGATCCTTCAGAGTTGACTTGAGTTGGAGCAAGAGGGTCAGATATTTTTACTTTCATTGAATGTGGGCTGCTCCTGGAAGGAGCCTTGACCTTAAATGAGACAGTATTCTTTAGACAGAGCAATCCCCAAAGAGGGCCAACATCCAAGAGCCACTTACTGGCAGCATTCCTAGGAGCTGTGGGAAAAGTTCACATTCCTGAAAGGGAATCCAGGCAGTGCCTCATAATGTCCACCACAATGAGCAAAGAAAACTTGTAGGCAAACATTGCATTGACTTTGTAAATCAAAGCAATATTATCTCATTTGTGTGGTTAAAATAAAAATAGAACTAAAAATTTCAGAATCATTGTATTATATGAGTCTGGAGGGGAGTGATTGGAATTAATGCCTTCGAAGATCTGTGTTCTGTGGTGGAATACTATACAGAAGTGAAAATGAATACCATATAGCTTCATGTTCCAACATAAATACCAAAATACTTTGTGAGTAAAGTATGGTTCCATTTATATAAAGTTTAAAGACTATCATCACCAAATAATATATTGGTAAGGATACATATAAATGTGATCAAACTTGATAGGCATTAAAATGAGTAACACAAAATTCAAAGCAAGAGATGGGGAAGGTGCACAGAGGGCTTCCACAGCAATATTTATCACACTTTTCTTAATCTAGGTGGAGATACACAAGAAATTTGTTTTGTTATAATTCCTTTAACTATACATGTATGTATTATGTATATGGTAAATCATTTTTAAAACACTATTAAGGTATTAAGAAGGAAGGAATCTTCTGGTCTTGGTGACCAGAGCATGTTAAAGTTACTCCTAAGTTAGTATTCAGCTGTGTTAATCTGGATCTACTGAGATTTAATCAGAAATAAATTATCAGTTATATGATTGAGTCATCTCCATTTGGTTTATCAATTTTGCCCTAATTGGGGGATGGGCTTACTCTTTAACAGGCGTTTCAGGTACGCTGATGAAATTTGAAGTTTGAAAATGATTACAAATTCTTCAAGTTTTTGTTAGTTGAATTCAATATGTAATATAATAGTTACCAATGTTCAATGCAACATCTACATCAATAAGTTAGAAGCTCTACTTTTTTTCTCCCCAAATCTGTTTAATCCATGAAAATCAGAGAAAGCAGCTTTGAATTCAGCATGATGAACTCTGTCTCTCTGAAGACCTTTAGCAGAGCTTAGATAACTTGTTAAAGATAGTGTGAGAACAAGTTTGTGTTGATAGAAACAATTAGAACAAACGGACTCTAAGATGCTCGTAGACTCTACTAAGATTACATGATTCTATGCTTGGTTCAGTGTTTCTTACCTCCCATTTCTCTCCAGAAGGCATTTTCCTGATGACTTTCCATTAGGATAGTCTCCGTTTAGATCAATCTAAATCAACCAGAGTCCTTAAGAGAGAATATTTTTCTCTAGCTTCATGGATTTTGGAGTGCAGGAAATTTGAGCTGTGTGACCTTAAGCAAATTAGTTAGTGTCTCTGGACTTTGGCTCCTATATCTATAAACTGAGAATATTGCAGCTGATCTAAATTTTAAATAGATATGAAATTTCCCCATATTTCTAGAACTCCCAAATATTTATGACTTATACAGATTGATGGTACCATGGACTTCTTAAATGTTTTGAATATAGTCACCACTGTTTCAAACTAAATAACTTGAAATATATCCTTTGCTACCTCTTAATACTTCTTGGAGGAAAATATGAGATAATGCTTTTTTAAAAACCAGACTTCAGAGGCGCCTGGGTGGGTTAGTAGGTTAAGCGTCTGCCTTTGGCTCAGGTCGTGATCTCAGGATCCTGGGACCGAGCCCCATGTTGGGCTCCTTGGTCAGTGGGGAGACAGCTTCTGCCACTCTCCCCAACCCATGTGCTCTCTCTCAAATAAATAATTTTTTTAAAAAAATGAAAGACTTTTATTTCACTGTATTCTAAAGTTACCTGAATTTGTACCTTAACCTTCAGCTCGTTATTTTGAATGTCCCTGTAATTCAAATGTCTCATATTTTTATAACTTTACAATGCTATAATTTTTCCATGACACTTTAATTCTTATCTATAGCAGTATTCTTTCATTTTAATATAAACTATTAATGGAATAAATATTTTACAGTATTTTGGGTAAAAATGCTAAAATTTGGGTAAAAAACTAATACAAATACATATAAATTAAATATGAGTCAAAAGCATGATTTTAGTTTTATTCTCCCATTTGATTATGCTGGGAAATTTTTAATTATTTTAAATTATTGCATACACGATAGCACATTAATAATTTCCTCTTCAATTTATTAAGCTTAAGAAATTACTAAAGGTCAATTATAGGGGGAAAGTAAATCAAGGCAGAGTTACATAACTTTCACATCTTATCAAGTAGAAAACTCTAAATTGCAAATAACTTTATTATGTCATCTGAATAGCATAAACCTTAAGCGTGTGTTGTTATATCCCTGTCACTATTCTTGTGTTTCATTCACTGTGAAACAAAGGTGTAAGTTACAGTCAGTATGTTAGTTTGCTAGGGCTTCGGAAACAAATATCATACCACAGACTGGGTGGCTTAAACAACTGAAATTTATTTCTCACAGTTCTGGATGCTACAAGTCTGAGATCAAGATGTCAGTAGATTGGTTTCTTCTGAGGCCTCTCTCTTTGGCTTGCAGATGGTTGTCTTCCCACTGGCTTCACTTGGTCTTTCCTGATATATCCCTGGCATAAAATTTGTATATCCAAATTTCCTCTTTTTACAAGGACACCAGTTAGATTGGATTAGAGCCAATCCTAAAAGTTTCGTTTAAACTTGATCACCTTTTTAAGGCCCTATCTCTAAATACAGTCAGTCTAAAATACTGGAGGTGAGAGCATCAACATATGAATTTTGGAGGAATAATGAATTCGGTCAGTGAAAATGTATATAATGTAGTTCCTGCCAAGAAGTTTTCAAGAATGAAAATTAATATCTGTGCAAGTGGCTTGCATGATGGGTACACTTAATTGTATGGTGACTTATGGCAGGTTAGCTCACAGGATGGATGACCTGACACAATTTATGAGTGCTGTATGATTTTAAGGCAGGTAATTGAAGTTCTCTGTAAAAGGACATCCTAATTCGAATAAAATTTCTATGTCTTTGCTAGTTTCTCTTCCTCTACATGCCATTTTAGTATGGGGCCTTTGGAACTGTCTTCAGTTCTTACATTATACCATCAGTAGTCTCTTCCTCTTCAAAATTGGTTGACTTTTTTTTTAATCTAAACTACTCCTTTGGGGATCCCTGGGTGGCTAGCGGTTTAGTGCCTGCCTTGGGCCCAGGGCCTGATCCTGGAGTTCAGGGATCGAGTCCATCGTTGGGCTCCCTGCATGGAGCCTGCTTCTCCCTCTGCCTGAGTCTCTGCCTCTCTCTCTGTGTGTCTCTCATGAATACATAAATAAATAAAATCTTAAAAAAAAAATAAACGACTCCTTCCTTCTTGAAATAGTCTCCTCTCTTCATTTCTGACATCATGCTTTTCTGATTCTTTTCCCCTTATAGGTTTCCTTTCTCTTGTTTTCCTTATCTTAAATCTTTTCTATTTATACTCTTCCTTTTTAGTGACTTCTATTTTCTATACCATCCATATGCTGATAATGCAATTATTTATATTTCTATACTAGACCTCTCCTCCAACCTTTAGACTCTTCTGTGAAACTACCTATTTCATGTCTTATCTTGGATGTCTCACACTCAGACTAGCATTTGACACATATCAGTACTATATGAGTATTAGCTATTGTCTTAGTTTTTTTTTTAAATAAATGGCACTATCATCTACCCAGTTATTTAAGCTAGAAAACTTGATCTCTCCCTTTTCCTCTTAGAGGATGATTTCCTCTAATCATCCAGTTCATTACTTACATCTTCAAGATACATCCTGCTTCTATACACTCTCTTCATCTCCATTTGTCACCACCCAAATGCAACATCATCATCTCACACCTGGCTAACTGCAAATGTCCGTAAACTCTGGGCTATTTAACATAGTGATTAAGAATCAAGGCTTTGGAATTTTTTTTTTTTTTAAGATTTTATTTATTCATTCATGAGAGACAAAGAGAGAGGCAGAGACACAGGCAGAGGGAGAAGCAGGCTCCATGCAGGGAGCCTGGTGTGGGACTCGATCCTAGGTGTCCAGGATCACACCCTGGGCTGAAGGCGGCCCTAAACCGCTGAGCCACCTGGGCTGCCCTAGGCTTTGGAATTGAAATGGCTAGGTTTAAATCCTGGCTCCACTACTTGCAAGTTGTATGACCTTGAGTGACCTCTCTGCCTCTTTATTTATAAAATGAAAATAATAGTAATAATAATACCTACCACATAGAATAGTTAAACGCTTTAGATGAGATACTGCATGTACAGGGCCTCAAATCACAGCAAGAATTCAATACAAGTTGGCCATTGTCAAGTTTGCAGAGTAGCAAGAATGCTCTATATTTAAATTGCTATTTTCTAAAATTTTTAAAAATAAAGTCAGTTATATAAAAAGATTCAAAAAAAAAAAAGAAGATTCACTAAACTGTATAACCAACACCTGAATGCCCCGCTCTAATCACCTCTTTGTACTCTCACCCTCTTAACTACCATTCTGATTTTGGTATTATCTTTTGCTTGTCTTTATACTTTGATACATATGAATATGTATGTGTAATAATTTGTAATACTATTTTTACATGCCTGATATATTGAACATATTCTTCCGCATATCCTTTTTTTCCTTCATCATGTTTTTTTTTTAAGATTTTATTTATTTATTCATGAGAGACAGGGGGAGAGAGAGAGAGAGAGAGAGGCAGAGACACAGGCAGAGGGAGAAGCAGGCTCCACACAGGGAGCCCGATGCGGGACTTGATCCCTGGACCCTAGGATCACGCCCCGGGCTGAAGGGAGGCGCTAAACCACTGAGCCACCCAGGGATCCCCTCCTTCATCATGTTTTTAAGATTTGTCCATGAGGGTACATGTTGCTGTCTAGTTCATTCTTTTTCACTACTGCACAGTTGTTCAATGAATAACTTTTGTCCCTTTTTTATTGGGTATGTTATCTTTAAAAATTTAATTTGTAGGATTTTATATCTTATTTTCTTAATTATTTGTTAGCTATATTCATGTAGATATCCTCTCTCAGGCTATGGATTTTCTTTTCACCTTTGTAATGGTATTTTATGATATATATTTTTTAATGTTAAATTAATCTTCTCACTTAATAGGGACTTTTGTTTCATGTTTTAAAAAGCCTTTGTAACCCAAGCTGTTAAAAACATTTTCTCCCAGATATACTGCTTTTTACATTTTAGTTTTTAACACATATGGATTTAATTTTTATATAGTTTGAAATGGGGATCCAGTTTTTAAATTTTGAAGATCAGTTGGCCTGATTGTCACCAATTATAGGCCAGTAATCACCAATTATAGGCCAGCTGTTCTCCACTGATACGAAGTTCTACTTTTGTCATTTATCAAGTTATTACAAAGGTTTGATCTTTTTCTAAGCTATTGTGTTCTATTAGTCTATTCATCTGTCCCTCTTAACTGTAACACCGCTTCAATTATTTTTGTTTCATGTTAAGTCTTGATAAGTGACGGGACAAATTTCTTTATACTATTGTTCTTCAAAAGTGTTCTGACTATTCTAGACCTTTGGCCTATTTTTGTGCCCTTAAAAGAACTTTGAAATGTAAAAGAATGGTATTTCCTTGTTTTCTTTTAAAATAAATATGGGTTGATTTTACCTTTACCACATGAGACACACTCTGTTTTCTACTAGGTTTAATTCTGTCCCATTCCATTATAATTCATTGGAAATATGTTTTTTTAAAATAAATATGGCTGTCATTTATCAAATACATATTTTGCTCATAGAAAGTGCATATTCTGCAGACATAAATTGAGTGTTTTATATACACTATCTTATCTAATTATAGCACCCTATGAGATACATTCTAATTATGTAGAGAAGGAAATTGAGACCCAGAAAAGTAAAAGTTTTTCTGAAAGTCAGAAAGATGGTAAGTGGCAGGTCCAGGATTTGAACTGAGGTCAAACTCCAAAGGTTACTTTTATAACTGGATATAACTGCTTTTCTTTCATTATTGCTAAGATTTATTTTTTTATTGGCTACGTTTTTCTGTAAATTGACTTGTAATCTTTTGGCATTTTTCTATTATGGTGTTATATACTAGATTTATATAATTTATTTATATAAAAGCTTTTTCTATATTAGCAATATTAACCCTTTGTCCTTCATTATAAATATTTTCTTTCTCATTCTTTTTTTTAAGATATATTAATTTGTTTTGGAGAAAGAGAGAGCACATGAGTGGGGGAGAAGGGAGGGGAGTAAAGGGAGAAGGAGAGAAAGCAAACTCCCCACTGAGCACAGAGACTGATCTTACAACCCTGAGATCATGGCCTGAGCCAAAATCAAGAGTCAGAGGGTTAACTGACTGAGCCACCCAGGTGTCCCTCTTTTGAATTCTTTTGCCTTTCACTTTTGTTTGTAATTTTTATATTTTATAGTATGAATTTTAATTTAGCCTTTGTATCTTTTATTCTTACCATAGTTTTTTTTTAAGATTTTATTTTAAAAAAATAAAATAAAGATTTTATTTATTTATTCATGAGAGACACAGAGAGAGGCAGAGACTTAGGCAGAGGGAGAAACAGGCTCCCTGCAGGGAGCCCGATGTGGGATTCGATCCAGGAACTCCAGGATCACGCCCTGAGCCAAAGGCAGATGCACAACTCCCGAGCCACCCAGGCGTCCCTATTTTTACCATAGTTTTAAATGTGAAACACCTTACTGTTTCTAAGATTATTTTAGCTATTCATTTTTTTAAAATAATTTTTGAAGTTTTTAATTATTGGCTGGCTCTATGAAATATTTGAAATTTCCATTGATGTATGGAGTAAGATAAAGGTTTAGCTATATTCTTTTTCCTAAAATTTTTCTAACATTTATTTAATCAACAAACATGGAGTAAACCCATGGAAGTATTTATGTTAAACTCTTATATGTACTAGTTTCCACTGATCAGTTGGTTTTTATATCACTGTCTTAACATTTTAGATGTATACTATAAGTTTGTAATATCTATTAGGGTATCTATAAGGCAAGTTCTGTAACCACAAATTATCCTACTCAATAGTTATAGTACTTTTTAAAGTGCTATATATTAAAAATAAAATACAGTTAGTTTAAACTTTTACTGAGTTTACTCTTAAGGTAAGCTAACCTAGATGCATACACAAAGAAAACCAGGTAAATGAAATAGCTGTTGATCTTTCTCTAGTTTCACTAAGGAAAAATCTAAACTTGAAAGAATTAGTAGTATGGGGGGGGTGCCTGGGTGACTCAGTTGGTTAAGTGTTCAACTCCTGGTTTTGGCTAAGGTCATGATCTCAGGGTGGTCGGATCGAGCCTCACATTGGGCTTTGTGCTTAAGATTCTCTCTCTTCCTCTGCCCCTATCTCACACACACATTCTCTCTCTCTCTCTCTCTCTCTCTCTTGCTCTTGCTCTCGCTCTCTCTCAAAAACAACACTAACAACAAAATTTAGCAGTATAGGAAACAGAGTACCCCATTCCTAGAACCCATTGTAGTATCTCTGTCTCCTAATGCCGCCTCTCTAGTAGTCCTATAGGTTTATGCAGAAATGATGGCATATTCAGCCACTAGCAGGAATAGATGCTGGTTGTTAAAAAGGACCATTTTGGAACAATTGCTTCTTAAAGAATGAGTTAAAAGGCTTTGCAGTACAGTATTTGTGTCTAGCACAGTTTTTTTTTTTGGGGGGGGGGGTGGTAATTCTTTATGCAGTGGCTCCTTAGTTGTAGCCCATGAAGGTATCTTAATTTTATATACCATAGAGAAAATGGGTAATTTCCCTGGTTGTATACAAGCTGTCATTAATGGTTCTAGTTATAACTTGAGTTTCCCTACACTTTACCAGATTATTGATGCAAATGAGGCCCACATTTCACAGCCTTTTGCCCCACTTGCAAATCCTCTGAAATACTCCACAAGATTTCCTGAGGTCTTTTTAATGATCTACAGCTAGGCTCCGTACCAGACATGTCAGAATCCTTGGAGGTTGGGGCTTAGGCAGCTCTCTTTATTTTCAGAATTTTTTTTCTCTAGAAATTTCTGTCATACATGCCCATGAATATATTCCTTTCAGCTGCTCTCTCTCTCTTGCTGAACAGTATGAACAATGCACAGAGACCTCAAAATGCCAAAACTGTTAGTGGTCTCTAGCAAATTTCCTCTTTATTGGAATATAGCATTCCATACAAGGCAGGACAGTTAATGCCCCAATCTTTTATAGAAATATTGGTGAAATATTTCTCAGTTTTTATTTACAGTCCTCTCCCTTCCTAACACCAACATGTGGGTCCGTGGGACTGGATCAGGGATGAATAAGAATGACCACCACGGTGGTCATCTCCTTTCCTCCATCAAGTAAGGCTTTGACTTTGGGTCAAGCTTTCTATACTTCTTCCATCTTCAGAGTGAGATTTTCTCCTAGAATGCCAAAGTTCTTTATGTAAATAAACTTCTAGTGGTCTTAGGCACTTGTTTATAACAAAGGACTAGATTGCAAGGGTTAAACTGGGACCTTTATTACAGTGACGTCCTCTGAGCATCATAGCATGTCTTCTCTCATTTCTTTACTGCTTCCTTTCTTTTTCTTCACCCACCAGTGGATTGTTATTCTGCCTATGCCCACTTTAAGATGTTTTTACACATTTAAATAAACTTTAGTCTAATTTTTAACTTATTGGCATATTATCTTCTAAGTAGTCATTTCATTTACATTAAAAACCTCAAATTTGAATTTATTTTTTAACTGGTGCAAAATCCAGTTTGTAAAACAAATATTATATTTGGTAAAAAGGAAGCAGAATCCTCCCGAGGACCTCAGGGTATAGTGACCAATGGCAAAATTTCACTCTTCTTATTATTGGAGAAACTCACCAGGAGCCGAAAACTGAGATATCTTGAGTAATTCCAGCTTCAGCCACATACCTCTTTATGAAGATGTACATCCCTGTTCAGAACCTCTGTACTTTGGGATCCTACCTCTGCTTCATTGTGAGCCAGCTGTGACTAACTTTGTTCTCTTGTTTTTCGAGGAAACAGCAACTTAGATAGATGCAGTCTCCCATGGGGAGCAGCCAGTATCTGAGCAGCAAAAACCTGGAGGGATGGAGACCTGGTTAGTAAATGGTAGATGGTACGAATAACAATAGCAAAAAATGATTGCTTCTCAAGAGCAAAGAGCATCAAATATTCTAGCAACACTTCCTAGACTATTTAACTTTTATTTTTATTTTTTTAAGATTTATTTATTTTTATTTTAGAGAGAGTATGTGTGTGTGAATGGGAGGGAGGGGCAAAGAGGGGAGGGTGAGGGCAGAGAATCTCAAGCAGACTCCCTGCTGAGCTTAGAGCTCAACACAGGGCTTGATCCCATGACCCTGAGATCATGACTTGAGCCGAAATCAAGAGCAGGATGCCCAACTGACTGAACTACTCAGGTGCCCATAGGTTATATAACTTGCAAAATAGACAAATCAGAACATCCTCAAGACAGCCAATCATGGCAGTGGCTAAAGTAGGAAAGCCTACTGAATGAAGTATATTCTGTACCCTCCCAGGAAATACAGTCATGGGAAATGTCTTTCTTTGCCTTATGAACTGGGAAGGTAGTAAAATCACTGAAAATGTGCAGTTCTCAAAAACTAAAATAGGCTAATTATATAATGGAATTCTAAATTTACATTTTAAAGATTTTATTTATTTTAGAGAAAGAGAACCTGTCCCAACAGGGGAGGAGCAGAGGGGGAAGGAAAGGGACTAGCAGACTTCATGCTGAGCACAGAGCCCACCACAGGGCTTGATCTCATGATCCTGAGATCATGGCCTGAGCTAAAATTAAGAGCCAGATGCTTAAGTGACTGAGCCACCTAGGCACCCCTAAATTCACATTTTAAAGAATTGTTTTTTGTGTGAACAATTATTACTGTTTCTTCCAATGTGGTTATGAATTTAATTAACATTGATTAGAATCTTTAAGTAGAATACATTTCTAATATATTCAATTTATTTTTATTTCATTTTTTAAGGGAGGGAGAGAGGGGAGCAGGGGCAGAGAGAGAGAGGGAGAGAGAGAATCTCAAACAAGACCCCAAGCTTAGTGCAGAGCCCATCCGCAGAGCTCAATCTCACAACCCTGAGATCACGATCTGAGCTGAGATCAAGAGTTGGACACTTAA
This sequence comes from Canis lupus dingo, assembly GCF_003254725.2. Taxonomy (NCBI): domain Eukaryota; kingdom Metazoa; phylum Chordata; class Mammalia; order Carnivora; family Canidae; genus Canis; species Canis lupus. The sequence goes on from NC_064254.1 coordinate 66,392,666, forward strand.
CCAACTAAGCCACCAAGGGACTCCTTTTCTAAAGTATTTAAATTACAGAAAGAAAAATAAATGATTTGGGGAAAGTTAGACAAAAAATTATCTGCTAAAACTCTCCTAAAAAATAAAAAATTAAAATTAAATAAAACCTCCCAGAATGCCAAAATAAAGCTGTTTCAGGTTCTTCAGATTTAGAACTATTCTAAACTATGATTAGAATGCTGGTGCACTGGGGCACCTGGGTGGCTCAGTTGTTTAAGTGTCCAACTCTTGATCTTGGCTCAGGTCTTGATTTCATGATCATGAGTTTGAGCCCTGCATTAGGTTCCACAACCACTCAGAGACTGACATATCCAAAATTACTCTTGAAAATTCCTTAGGAAGACAGTACATTGGAGTTCAACAATCAGTCTTGGGGATCCCTGGGTGGCACAGCGGTTTGGCGCCTGCCTTTGGCCCAGGGCGCGATCCTGGAGACCCGGGATCGAATCCCACATCGGGCTCTCGGTGCATGGAGCCTGCTTCTCCCTCTGCCTGTGTCTCTGCCTCTCTCTCTCTCTCTCTCTGTGTGACTATCATAAAAATTAAAAAAAAAAAAAATCAGTCTTCAAGGATTGGATTATATAGGTGGCCTGTGTTTCAAAGCTATGTTGTCTTTTAAAATTTATATTTTCCCTAAGAACCCTAGAGTTATACTGTTTGTAGAGAGATACTTAGATGAGGAGAGGTATATGAATTTATGATCAACTGAGAAACCAGTAAATTCACACCACCCATATAATTAGTGCTCACTCCAGAGCATGTGTTCACTGAAAATCAGCAGAATTGTCCATACTATTTATATAGTAAATAGTCATTTTTCTTCCTTGTATTGTTGAGTTATTATAGTTGAATTTGTGATGATTAATTTCATAAAGAAACAACTTCACAGTATATGATATGTATTTATGTTGTTTCACTTGAATTTTTGTCTAATATTTTTGTCATTTAAATATGAAAGAATGATACCATACTACATTAGTCCTTTATTCTCTACAGATAATGGATTCTGAATTAATGCATAGTATAGTCGGAAGCTATCTTAAACCTCCAGAAAGAGTGTTTTTTCCATCATTTACCCAGAATAATGAATCCTCTCAGACTCCCCACTATGCAAACTTCGAAGGTACCTCTCCTAAAATGCTTCATAGTCCAAATAGCCAAGGTAAGTCTAATATAAAATAATATTTAGAATTAGAATGATATGAAATATGTTATATAAAACTATGTTTGTATGTAAAAAATAATATGATTGTGTGTTTAATCTTAATAAAACTATTAGTTTAAAAAAACTATTAGTTTTGACGATGTTGATTAAAGTTTCTATAACCATGGATAAGTTGTTTAACATTTTTTATTTTGGCTTCTTGAGCTATGAGATGAGGATTAACCAGGGGCATCTGGGTAGCTCAATCTGTTAAGCATCTGCCTTCCGTCAAGTCATGGTCCCAGGGTCCTGGGATCAAGCCCCACATTGGGCTCCCTGCTCAGTGGGGAGTCTACTTCTCCCTCTCCTTGTGCCCCTCCCCTCTGCCCTCTGCTCATGCTCTCCCTCTCTCTCTCTGTGAAATAAGTAAATAAAATCTTTTTTTAAAAAGATGAAAATTAACCAACTAGACACATATTACAAATTTATCCTAAAATATCATGAGAAAATAGGAAAATACTCTTTGACCTAAAAAGTCAGATTTGGAATCCTTCTAAACTATATGATTAAAATACTAGTGAATTAAGTAAAGTTGTATCTTATTCAAGGATTAAATTCAGAAATTGCCTGTTTCCAAAATTACCCTTGAAAATTCCTTGGGAAGCTAGTACATTGGAGTAACTACAAAATACAAGTATTGTAGTGTTGAAAACATAAATTTAGGAGGATCTCAGAATTAAATTAGGAAAACATTTATAACTTCAGGCATACCTATGTCATATAAATTACCTTCTAAGATGCTGGTTATCACATTGTTTTTTAATATTCTGTAATAATGGTTAGCACTAATAAATAGACTTGCTTTGTGAAGTAAAAAATTCACAAGAAATATTCCAAATCAGCAAACCAGGTATTGCGTATCTAAAGAGCAATAAATATAATTTCTTTATCTCATTTGTAAAAAAAAAAAAGAACCAAATAGTAATCTCTAGCAAACCTATTTCTAATTGGATATAATACTCCAGGCATACCTTGGAGGTACTGTGGATTCGGTTCCAGACCAGCACAATAAAATGAATATATATCACAAGAAACTGAGACAAATGAATTTTTTGGTTTCCCAATGCATAAAAAAGTTACATTTGGACTATACTGTAGACCATTAATTGTGCAATAGCATTGTCTCTCAAAAAAAAAAAAACAATGCGCTACATATCATAACTAAAAAATACTTTATTGCTAAAAATATTAAGATCATCTGAGTTTTCAGTGAGTCATAATCACTGATCACAGATCTCCTAAGCAAATATATTAATAATGAAAAGTTTGAAATATTGCAAGAATTACCAGAATGTGACCCAGAAACATGAAATAAGCAAATGCTTTTGGGAAAATGGTGCTAGTAAATTTACTCAGCATAGGATTGCCGCAAACCTTCAATTTATAAAAAATGTTATCTGTGAAGTGCAACAAAGTGAAGCACAATAAAGCAAGGTATGCTGGCATAGGAAAATTAACCTATAACATTTACTTATATTCCATTCCTCTCTAGTTTTCTGGTTTGAAGTTATAACTGAATAGAAAGTGTTATTTGAAAATTTTATAACTCTGAACTTACCTGAATCATGATGATATTAATATAGCTAAATCAAAATCACAGTAGTATGTATATACCACTTAAAATCTTTCAAGCCTGACATGAGTTAAATCACTAGGTTATAATTTTTTTTTTTTCTGGTGGAAGAAGTTGTATTGTAACACATATGTTCTGATTATTAGTACTATATCTTAGACAAAGAAACAATAAGTGTTTGTGATTTAACTAAAACTAAAAATATCAAGAACTGAAAAACAGCTTTAACATTAAACCTAAATTTCCTTGTCAATGAGTGATACTATATCTTCATTTTCTTTATCCATACTCAGATTCTTATGACTCCTAGGCTGTACATTATTTGAAGATAGTTATTTTATTGAATTAAATTTTGATTATTAGTTGTCTCAAATCTAGAAAATAACTAAATATAATCATAAATATACTGTTTTTGGAGGATATGTTGGAAAAGTTTGTCCCTCTGTAGAGTTTTAGTGATTTGGGGAGGGGGGATATATATTGCTTATATGTTTTTCTGGCTCACTAACAAAAATATAGTGTTCACTTTTATTGCTACTAATAAGCAATAAGTGTACTAAGTGTTCACAAATTTTCACTGAAGTAACAAGCAAATTTTTTTTCAACAGCTCTTATGTTAGCCTTAAAAACTCTTCAGGAAAAGATTCATCGTTTAGAATTGGAGAGAACACAAGCTGAAGATAACCTAAACATTCTCTCCAGAGAAGCAGCAGAATATAAAAAGGCCTTGGAGAAAGAAACAAATGAGAGAAATTTGGCACACCAGGAACTGATAAAGCAGAAAAAGGGTGAGGAAATCTCATAGCTCTCACAAACAAGGAGTTATCAGAGTTTACAACTTGAAAATAATAAGCCCAGTCTAAGATTTACTCAAATTCTTTATTCTTATATATATTCAAACCTTGAGGCCTTTTTCACAGATAATTTGATATTTGCATTAAATGGATATCATTTTGAGCTTACTTCTATTACATTTTATTCCAGTTTGTAAATTCTTGAGATTAAAAGAAAAATTAAGTTTTTAGACAAATTGTGTTTAGAAATTAGAATATTTTCAGAATACCAACAAAATCTAGTTTTACCCATAATATAATTGAAATACTTTATATTTTCAGTCAACATTGGTTTTTAAAATTTGAAAATATAAAGCAACACTAGTAATTAAATACAGAAACCATAAAAATAAATAAAAACTTTGATTAACTTGAAAGATTAATTAGAGGAAATTAGAGGAAATAGTAAGTAGAGGTTTCTGTAGAATTTACAAAAAGGACATCTGGACATAAGTTTTAGAGATTTAGAACATAAGTTCTTTATATAATTTTTACTTCATAATATATGGCTTTCTTTTTCCTTTTACTACATTCATCCTGATAAATAAGGTTCAAGTTTGTGTTTCAACTTATAAATAGAGTGAAGAAATGAGAAAATTTTTTTCTGAGATAAATGGACAAAAGTGAAAGAAAGAACTAAGGAAAGTAAAAAGTTAAAGGATTAGAAAGAGGTTGCTTACAGCTTAGGAAATTATGCTGTCAATAGTCAGGAGCAGAGGAAATGGGAATGGAAGAATGCATATACCTGAGTTTCCTGAAAGAGAAAAATATATTGATAGGAAAGAGACTTTAGGTCCTCTATTTTTCCAGATGATGTCATTTCCCAAGAATAGCCAGGACTTTTATCACTCCACAAGTCACTGAATCTCACTGAAAGCAGAAGTTTGCTCTTTGAGTCTTTAGGGGAAGACAATGTTAAACTAGTTATATTCAGTTAATGAGATATTCACAAAATGTATGTCCACAGCTCTTACAGAGTCAGTACTTAGAACTAAAGAATCCGGGCAGCCCCAGTGGTGCAGCGGTTTGGCGCCGCCTGCAGCCTGGGGTGTGATCCTGGGGATCTGGGATTGAGTCCTATGTCGGGCTCCCTGCATGGAGCCTGCTTCTCCCTCTGCCTGTGTCTCTGCCTCTCAGTCTCTCTCTCACGCTGAATAAAATAAATAAATCTTAAAAAAAAAAAAAAAGAACTAAAGAATCCTTAAACTTTTAGTTCTTGATTGGATTTATATAATGTATTTCTTGTGATAACCAAATCTCTGATTTATGTGATAACACATTATTACTTTTGCTTTTTCACAGATATTACTATACAGTTAAGCTCAGCCCAGTCTCGCTGTACTCTTCTAGAGAAGCAACTAGAATATACAAAGAGAATGGTTCTCAATGTAGAGCGAGAGAAGAATATGATCCTAGAACAACAGGTAAACATATTTTCTATAGGAATATAATTTAATATTATTTTGAAGAATATTTAATGTCATGGGAAAATTGTATTATAATCTTAAGTAGGATAGGAAGTTGTATTGAGGAGATTTCCACTTACAGTGAAGCAGACTACGTCATTTGGACCAAGCTTTCTGTAGAGAAAAACAAGAAAACTAGGCAAGGTATCAAAGAGGAAGGAAGGAAAGGACACAGGGAGGGAGAAAGAAAGGAAGAAAAGGGAAAAATATATAAAGGCATTGGAGAATTAACGAAGTGATGAAAATCACCAATTCAAAATCTATGTGTGTATTTAAATCCAAAGAGATTGACCTTCAGAGAGGTTGGTTTCAGGCCCCATCTTCTTAGGGAATTTCTGATTCCAGAAGAGTCCATTGAGAAGCTAAATCATGCTTGTTTTAAAAGATTTTATTTATTTATTGGAAAGAGAAAGATAGCAGAGAGCATATGCATGCACATACGTGCATATAATAGGGGGAGGGGCAGAGAGATGAGGAGAAACAGACTTCCCACTGAGCAGGGAGCCCAATGTAGACTCAATCCCAGGACCCTGGGATCATGACCTGAGCCAAAAGCAGATGCTTAACCAACTGAGCCACCCAGGTACCCCTAAATAATGCTTTTAAAAGTTTATAGGGCTTAAGAAACTAACAGTAGATTCCAGGGTCTACCAAGAATAGGAACCCTGATAAATCTCTTGTGCTCTGACTGCTTTGTAAAGGTGATCAAGAAGGAAAACAACCCAAATTACAACTCTATCAGAGTAACCCAGAAAATCTTAGTCCCTAAAATTGGATTGAAGTGATCCTGAACAGCTAATGTTCCTGGGGACCTCAAATTATTTCTACAAACATTTCTTTGATACAGTGAGAAACTTTCAATCAGACATAACCAGGCAGAAGGAGTTAAGCTACTACAAAAGTTACTTTCTTTAGTGTTTTATGGTTTTCAGAGTACAGTTCTTTCACCTGTTTGGTTAGGTTTATTCCTAGGTATCTTACTGTTTTTGGTGCAATGGTAAATGGGATTGATTGCTTAATTTCTCTTTCTGCCACTGCTTCATTATTGGTGTATAGAAATATAACAGGGCACCTGAGTGGCTCAGTTGGTTGAAGGTCCAACTTTGATCTCAAAGGTCAGGTCTTGATTTCAGAGTTCTGAGTTCAAGCCTCACATGGGGCTCACATTGGACAAGGAGCCTACTCAAATAAAAAAAATTTAAAAGACAAAGAAATGCAACAGATTTCTGTACATTGGTTATGTATCCTACAACTTCACTGAATTCATTAATCAGTTCTAGCAGTTTTTTGGTGGCATTTTTGGGTTTTCTGTATAGAATGTTGTGTCATCTGTATTTAGGGAAAGTTTGACTTCTACCTTGCTGGAACACTGATGAAAGAAATTGAAGAAGACACAAAGAAATGGAAGGACATCCCATGTTCATTGTAAGAAAAAATGTTAAAATGCCTATACTACCCAAAGCAATCTACACATTTAATGTACACACTAACAGAATACCAACAGCATTTTTCACAGAGCTAGAATAAACAATCCCACAATGTGTATGGAACTGCAAAAGACACCTGAATAACAAAGCAATCTTGAAAAAGAAAAGCAAAGCTGGAGGCATCCTAATTCTGTACTTCAAGTTACATTACAAAGCTATAGTGATCAAAACAGTTGGCACTGACACAAAAATGGACACATAGATCAATGGAACAAAGTAGCAAACCCAGAAATGAACCCACAGCTGTATGGTTAATTAATCTTCGACAAAGCAGGAAAGAATATCCAATGGAAAAAAAACAGTGTCTTCACCAAATGGTGTTGGGAAAACTGGACAGCAACATGCAAAACAATGAAACTGGACCACTTTCTTACACCAAACACAAAAATTAATGCAAAATAGATTAAAGACCTACATGTGAGACAAACCATTAAAATCCTAGAGGAGAACATTGGCAGTAACCCCTTTGACATTGACTGTAGCAACTTCTTTCTAGATATGTCTCCTGAGGCAATGGAGACAAAAGTAAGAATAAACTATTGGGACTTCATCAAAATAAAAAGCTTTGCATAGCAAAGGAAACCGTCAACGAAACTAAAAGGCAACTGGCAGAATGGGAGAAGATATTTGCAAATGACATATTTTTTTTAAAGATTTTACATATTTATTTGAGAGAGAGAGTGAGCAAGAGAGAACAGAAGCAGGGGGAGTGGCAAAGGCAGAGGGAGAAGCAGGCTTCCCACTGAGCAAGGAGCCCAATGTAGGGCTCAATCCAAGGACCCCAGGATCATGACCCAAGCGGAAAGCAGACACTTAACCTACTGAGTCACTTAGGTGCCATGCAAATGACATATCTGATAAAGGTTTAGTAACCAAAATATATAAATAACTTATGAAACTCAACACTCCAAAAAAAGAATAATCCAATTAAAAATGGGTAGAAGACATGAATAAATATTTTTCCAAAGAAGACATCCTGATGGCCAAAACACATGAAAAGATCCTCAACATCACTGATCATCAGGGAAATACAAATCAGAATTACAATGAGATATTCAACTCACACCTGTCAAAATGGATAAAATCAAAAACATAAGAAACAGGTGTTGGGGAGGATGTGGAAAAAGGGGAACCCTTATGTACTGTTGGTGGGAATGCAAACTGGTGCAGCTACTGTGGAAATGAGTATGGAGGTTACTCAAAAAGTTAAAAATAGAACTACCCTATGATCCAGCAATCACACTACTAGGTATTTACCCAAAGGATACAAGAATGGTGATTTAAGGGGGTACGTGCACCTTAACGTTTATAGCAGCATTATCTACAATAGCCAAACTATGGAAACGGCTCAACTGCCCATCAACTCATAGATAAAGATATGTGTGTATGTATACCCACACACATACACACACACACAATGGACCATTACTTGGCCATGAAAAAGAATGAAATCTTGACATTTGCAATGATATGGATGAACTAGAGAGTATAATGCAAGTGAAATAAGCTGGTCAAAGAAAGACAAATACTATATGATTTCACTCATATATGGAATTTAAGAGACAAAAAGGGAAAAGAGAGAGAGACAGAATCAAGAAACAGACACTATAGAGAGCAAATTGATGGTTACCAGAAGGGAGGTAGGTGGGGGGATAGATAAAATAGGTTTTGGGGATAAAGGAGTACATTTGTTGTGATGAGTACCAGGTGATACGTGGAACTGTTTGGCAATCACTATTGTGCTCCTGAAACTAATGTTATGCTCTATATTGGCTAGGATTTAAATAAATTTTACTTGAAGAAGACACTATGAAAAGAAATAGCATTTATAACAGACTATGTAACCACTTACAAGTTAGTTCCAACTGGGTGCTGGCTCTGAAAGACACAATTATTCTTGGGCACCCAGGTGGCTCAGTCAGTTAAGTGTCTGACTCTTGGTTTCAGCTCAAATCATGATCTCAGTGTCATGAGATTAATTCCTGCATGGGGCTTCAAGCTGAGCATAGAGTCTCTCCCTCTCCCCCCACCCCTCCTCCCACTCTTTTTTTTCAAATCAATCAATAAATAAAATCTTTAAAAGTAAAATAAAACAATTATACTTTTTATAATCAAGGAGATAAAAAACAAGATTGGCATTTTCAGGAAAGCATTGGAAACCATAAAATGGCAAAACGGATTTGAGAAAGAATCAAATAAAAATTATGGAACTGAAAAATATAGTATCTGAAATTTAGAACTGAATAGATGACTCTAACAGTAGACTGGAAGAGATAATTAGTGAACTAGAGGGCAAAATCATCCTGCTCACCAAGAGGCAAAATGAGAGTAAATTTAGAAGAGAGAGCAAGAGGCATAAGCTAGAGTGAGAAAGTCAAACTTAAGTCTTTGGAGTTCTGATAGGAAAGGAGAGAGAATGGGACAGACGCAACATTTGAAGAGATAGCGACTGAGAATTTTTAAAAATGGATTTAAAAAATCGCACCACAGATTCAAAAAAACCAATTCTATAAAACCTATAAAACTAAATCAGGATAAATAAAAAGAAATATATACCTAGACACCTCAGAATAAATAATAAGACAAGCATAAAATCTTAAAAGATACTGGGAGGAAAGATTACCTTCAAAGGGACAACAATTAAAGTGACAGCTGACTTCTTAACTGAAAGTACTTAATTCAGAAGACAATGGGCTGATATAGTTAAGTATTAAAAGAAAATACCTGCCAATCTAAAATCCTAAACCTGGAGAGAACATCCTTTAGAAATAAAGATGAGGAGCACCTGGGTGGCTCAGTCGGTTGTGTCTGCCTTTAGCTCAGGTCATGATCCCATGGTCCTGGGATTGAGCCTGATGTTGGGCTCCCTGTTCAGCAGGTAGTCTGCTTCTCCTTCTCCCTCTGCACCTCCCACCCAACTCCTGCTCTCTCGTGGGTGTGCTCTCTCTCTCTCTCTCAAATAAATAAATAAAATCTTTATTTAAAAAAGAAAGAAAGAAAGAAAGATGAAATAAGGACATTTAAAGAGTAACAAATACTGAGATCATTTATTACCAAGAGATCCATTCTAAAGGAAACATTAAAGGACATTTTTCAGACAAAAGGAAAACTATTTTAGATGGAAGGTCATAGATGCAGGAAAGAAATAAAAGCAATGAAAATGATGTGTGTATATATATAACAGTATCAACACTGGATTTTATTTTTTTTAAAGATTTATTTTTATTCATGAAAGACACAAGTAGAGGAAGAAGCAGGCTCCATGCAGGGAGCTCAATGCAGGACTCGATCCCAGATCCCAGGATCACAACCCGAGCCGAAGGCAGATCTCAACCGCTGAGCCACCCAGGCAACCCGATAGATACTGGATTTTAATGGGTCAAGTGCTTAATAGACTTTTCAAGAAACTATAAAAATTGACTCCAAAATTCATATGGAAAAGCAAAGCTCCAAGAACAACAAAACTATTCTGAAAAATAAGGTGAAATCTTGCTCTACTACATCTTGAAACAAATTGTAATGCTATCAAAATTAACATATTTATGTGGATAGATAACCAGAATAAAGGAATAAAATATACCAGAAATAGACTCACTTACATGGAAATAATATACAGCAAGAGTGCCATTGCAGATCAGTGGGAAAGATAGACTTCAGTAAATGGTTTTGGGAAAATTGGCTAGCTATGTGAGGGGGTAAAAAAAATGAAATTGGATCCCAACCTTACATCACACAAAAAAATCAATTCCAGGTGGATTAAAGATTTACATGTAAAAAGCAAAACTTTGTAATTTTTAAAAGCAAATAGAGAACAATATCTTGATGACCTTGGGGTGGAGAAAAATTTCTTAAACAAGACATAAGTAACAAAACAGTAGAAAAATGGGCTCAATTATAAAGTGGCATTTTATAGGAAAAAAATCACAGATGGTCATACATTTATAGAAGAATTTTCATTCTTATTAGTAACTAGGAAAATGCAGATTAACAGCACAACACGGCACACATCCACCAGTTTGGAAAAAATGTATAAGGCTGATAATTTTGGGTTTTATAAGTGAGGGTACAACAACTAGAAGAGCAAGCACTTTATAAAGTTTGGTTATTTCGTCTTATAAAATAACCTAGAAATTCCTGTCCTAGCTAAATATTGTAGATCAGTGATTTTTAACAGTTTTTAAGTGTTTTTTTTTGAGATATAATTTACATACAGTGAAATGTACAGATCTTAAGTGTAAAGTTAAGTGATTATTGATAAATAAACTGATATAATCCATAGCCCTACCAAATAACAGAAATTCTCTTATATCTCTGTCAGGACATTTTCTGTTCTCTCCTCACCTCCCAACAAGGCAGCTACTATTCTGATTTATTTTACCTTAGAGGTTTTGTTTGTCCTGGAATTTTATATAATAGGATAATAGAAAATGTACTCTCTTGTTTAGCATAATGTCTTTTAGATTAATCCATGTTGTTGTATATATCAATAGTTTTTGTTGTTGTTGTTATTGTTGTTTTTATTGCTGTATAGAATTTTATTATACAGATATGCCATGATTTGTTTATTTGTTTTCCATAAAATTAGTTGGGAACAATTCCTTCTTCGGTTTTCTGAAAGATCTTGTTTAAGATTAGCATTATTTCTTCCTTAAATATGTGATAGAATTCAAATTTGACAGAAGCTATCTGGGATTGTAGTTTTCTTTGTGGACTGTTTTTAAATTATGAATTCGATTTATTTAACAGGTATAGGGCTACTTGAATTTTCTGTTTCTTTTTGTGCCTTTCAAGATGTCCCTTCTTTTGTTTCTGATATTGCTAATTTATATTTTCCTCTTTTTAAAGTTATCAGTCTACCTATCACTTTTATCAGTTTTATTGTTTTTTTTTAAAAAAAGCAGTATTTTTGTTTTTAATTTTTTTTGTTATTTCCTTCTTAATTGATTTCCACTTTATTATTTCTTTCCTGTTTCTTTCCTTTTCTCCCCCCTAGCTTTGTATGTTGGAAGCTTAGATGATTGATTTTAAAACTTTTATTCTTTCATTTAAATGTTGTATTTTATAATGAAAGCTATCAAGTTCCCTCTAAACTACTTTACCTGCATCCCACAGATTTTGATATTTTGTATTTTCATTATCATTCAGCTAAAAATATTTTCTAACTTCTCTGGTGATTTCCTTTTAAATTTTTCTTGAATTCTCCTCATCCTCTGATACTTCTCTCCTCCTCCTTCTTTTTAGTAGCTGCTGTACAGCATAGAATATGTATTCTTAACTTACCATAGTCTGCCACGAATTAGTATTAAAATATTTCAATATAATATGCAATCCTTACTAAGTATGCTTCTACTTGTCCCCCTTTGCTCTACAGTTTTCATACATTTTATTTATGTTTGTTATAAAACCCACAATACATTGCTATTCTGCTTTAGAGGGTTAATTATTCTTTGAAGAAAACTTAAAATGAAATATGTATCTATTAACATTTTTACCATTTCCAATGTTTTTATTTCTTTGTGTATGTTTGATTTTATGTCTGGTGTCATTTTCAGGACAAGTACTTCCTTTACAAGTATGCTGGGAATTCTCTTAGCATATATTTTTCTGGAAAAGTCTGTATTTCACCATTATTGATGAAGGATTTTTCACTGCATATAAAATTCTAGTTGACAACCTTTTTTTCTCTCAGCACTTTAAAGGTATGGTCAAAGTTGTCTTCTGGATTTCATGGTTTCTAATGAGAATTCTTATCTTCATTCTTCTGTGTATAATGTATCATCATTTCTCAGGCTGCTTTTAAAGTTTTCCCTTTATCATTGGTTTTCAACAATTTGATAATGATATGCCTAGGTGACATGATACTGTATATAGAAAACCCAAAAGACTCCACCCCAAGATAGCTAGAACTCATACAGCAATGTGGCAGGATACAAAATCAATGCACAGAAATCAGTGGCATTTCTATACACTAACAATGAGACTGAAGAAAGAGAAATTAAGGAATCAATCTCATTTAAAATTGCACCCCAAACTGTCAAATACTTAGGAATAAACCTAACCAAAGAGGTAAAGGATCTATACCCTAAAAACTACAGAACACTTCTGAAAGAAATTGAGGAAGACACAAAGAGGTGGAAAAACATTCCATGCTCATCGATTGGAAGAATAAATATTGCAAAAATATCTATGCTACCCAGGGCAATTTACATGTTCAGTGCAATCCCTATCAAAATACCATGGACTTTCTTCACAGAGTTGGAACAAATAATCTTGAGATTTGTATGGAGTCAGAAAAGACCCCGAATAGCCAGGGGAATATTGAAAAAGAAAACCAATGCTGGGAGCATCACAATTCCGGATTTCAAGCTGTATTACAAAGCTATGATCATCAAGACAGTATGGTACTGGCACAAAACAGACATATAGGTCAATGGAACAAAATAGAGAACCCAGAAATGGGCACTCAACTCTATGGTCAACTAATATTCGACAAAGCAGGAAAGAGTATCCACTGGAAGAAGGACAGTCTATTCAATAAATGGGTGTTGGGGAAATTGGACAGCTACGTGCAGAAGAATGAAATTAAACCATTTTCTTAGATCATCATACATCATACACAAAGATAAACTCAAAATGGTTGAAAGATCTAAATGTGAGACAAGAATCCATCACAAAGGATTCTAGCAAGAATCCTTTTGCTAGAGGAGAACACAGGCAACAACCTTTTTGAACTTGGCCACAGTTACTTCTTGCAGGATACATCTATGAAGACGAAACAAAAGCAAAAATGAACTATTGGGACTTAATCAAGATAAAAAGCTTCTGCATACGAAAGAAACAGTCAACAAAACTAAAAGACAACCTACAAATGACAGGTAAAGGGCTGGTATCCAAAGTCTATAAAGAACTTAATAAACTCAACATCCAGGAAACCAAAAATCCAATCATGAAATGGGCAGAAGATATGAACAGACAATTCTCCAAAGAAGACCTACACATGGCCAAAAAGCACATGAGAAAATGGTCTGCATCGCTTGCCATCAGGGAAATACAAATCAAAACCACGATGAGATACCCCCTCACATCAATGAGAATGGTGAAAATTAACAAGCCAGTAAACAACAAATGTTGGAGAGGATGTGGAGAAGGAGGAACCCTCTTGCACTGTTAGTGGGAATGCAAAATAGTACAGTCACTCAGGAAAACCATGTAGAGCTTCCTCAAAAAGTTAAAAATAGAGCTACGCTACAATCCAGCAATTGCACTACTGGGTATTTATCCCAAAGATACTGATGTAGTGAAGCACTGGGACACCTGCACCCCAATGTTCATAGCAGCAATGTCCACAATAGCCAAACGTTGCAAGGAGCCACGATGTCCTTTGACAGATGAATGGATAAAGAAGATGTGGGGGGAAAAAAAAAAAGATGTGGTCTATATATACAATGGAATATTACTCAGCCATCAGAAAAGACAAATACCCATCATTTGCTTTGACGTGGATGGAACTGGAGGGTATGATGCTGAGTGAAGTAAGTCGATTGGAGGACAGTCATCATATGGTTTCACTCATATGGGGAATATAAGAAATAGTGAAAGGGATTATAAGGGAAAGCAGGGGAGCTGAGTGGGAAAAATTAGAGAGGAAGACAAACCATGAGAGACTCCTAACTCTCAGAAACAAAGGGTTGAAGAAGGGGAGGTAGGTGGAGGGATAGCCTGACTGGGTGATGGGCACTGTGGAGGCACTTGATGGGATGAGCACTGGGTGTTATATGTTGGCAAATGGAACTTCAATGAACACAAATAAAAAAAAATGATGTGCCTAAATGTGGTTATCTTTGTATGTATTCTGTTTGGGTTTTTAAATTTATTATTATTAATATTGAATCTGTCAGTTAATATTTTTTGTCAAATTTGGTACTTTTTTAGCCATTATCCTTCAAATAATTATTCTTATCTGACCTCCCTCTTCTCTCCTTCTGTAACACCATTTGAATGTAAGACCACAGGTCACCAAGACTGTTTACTGATTGCTTCAGTTTTTTGTTTTTTAATAGACTTTATTCATTTAGAGCAGTATTAAGCTTAAAATTGAGCAGATAGTACAGAGAGTTCTCATATACCTCCTGCCCCCTCACAGTTGTCCCTATTATTAACTACATTGCATTAGTGTGGTGATAAATACCATTACAAAACAGTGTATAGATGTGAAAATATATGTATAGCTTTCCTTTTCTCCAGTTTCTCTATATGCTTTATTCCTCTGATAGCTGCTTTTGAATGTTATATTTAACATATTTAGAGGATAAGATAAAGTGTGGTTTCGGTCACCATACAGGTAACAGTTTATTTAATGCAGGTTTCACGGATGATGTTTTCCTTAGTAGAAATGTTATATAAACATGCATCGAAAAATTTATTCCATTTATGCTAATATAGCTCATCTTATTTGTACATTATGTTTGTGTATATATGTATATATGTATGTATGTTGTATACTATGTTCTTTAAAAGTATTTGATTTTCTTGTTTTTTACTCATAAGCACCTAAAGTATATACATGTATATACGTGTTTCTTATGACAGATTTATTATGCTCTAATTCTCAGAAATTGTATTATTCTTGAGCCGTTGGCATCACTTGCCAAATTTGGATTTTGTTTTTATCCTTTCCAGGCCCAGCTTCAAAGGGAAAAAGAACAAGATCATATGAAGCTGCAAGCAAAACTTGAAAAGCTTGATGTCTTAGAAAAAGAATGTTTTAAACTTACAACAACTCAGAAAACTGCTGAGGTAAGGTTTCACTTATTTCTTTGAAGTGATGATACCAGGAATAAATCTTTAGTGTTAAGCATTATTGGCCCTATATATGAATATACAGTAAATCTGATTTGTAAAACTTTTTTTAACAGCTCTTAGTAATCCAGATATGAATTTCTGCCCATGGAGATAAAAAGCTAATGTACTCTGTCGTGGCATGAATGAGCTTGCCTTTGATGTAAAATGGTAATGTTGGCTCCTTCTAAAATGACAGAACATTTTCATTTGTCAGATAATTTGCCTAAAGGATATCCAAAAGATTGTCTTTCATCACTTACAGTTAAGTCTATCCTTGATCCCATCCTGAAATGCTCTCCTTTTTTTCCACCCAAATTTTATCCATCTCATAGGACTTTCTGCAGGTCCTGCTTCCTATGTGAAGCCTTCCTTGAGTTCTCCAACACTCAGGGAGCTCTTCCTTTGTATAGTATTGTCCTCATGTTCTGAGCCATACCAGGATAGAAGATGAAATACTTACATGTATAAGTATATACATGTTCTGAGTCAAATTGTATTATTGTTTTTTATTATATTATTTTGTTGTTTCATGTATGTTAACTGTTTCCTTAAGTATTATATAAGCTCTTAACAAGGAACAGATCTTATGCTTCTTTTTTTTTTTTTCCATCTTTTTAAAAATTGAGATAAAATCGATACAAAATGTTATATTAGTTTCAGGTGTACAACATAATGATTTGATATTTGTATTTTCTGATATTTGTATATTTTACAAAATGATCACCACAGTTAAGCCTGCTTAATATTCATTACCATATCTTGTCACAAATTATTCTTCTTTTTTTAAGTTTTTATTTAAATTCCAGTTAGAGGGGGCTCCAGGGTCAGTCAGTTAAGCATCCAGCTCTTGGTTTCAGCTCAAGTCGTGATCTCATGGCCGTGCCATCAAGCTCTGTACTGATCTTGGCACTCAGTGGGAAGTCTGCTTGGAATTCTTTCTCTCTCTCTACCTCTCCTCCCACTCCTGCACTCTCTCTCCCTCAAATAAATCTTTTTAAAAAATAAATAAATTCTAACTAGTAAACATACAGTGTAATATTAGTTTCAGGTATACAATATAGTGATTCAACAGTTCTATGCATCACCTAGTACTCATCGCAGCAAAAGTACTCCTTAATCCCCAATACCTATTGAATACCCCCCACCTCCCTCTGGTAACCATCAGTTTGTTCTCTACAGTTAAGAGTCTGTTTCTTGATTTGTCTTTCTCTCTTTTTTCCCCTTTGCTCTTTGTCTCTTGAATTCCATATATGAGTGAAATCATAATGGTATTTACCTTTCTCTGACTGACTTGTTTTACTTAGCATTATACTCTCTAGTGAAATTTCAGCTCTTTCTGCCTTGCAAAGTAAGGTTGGAAGTCACCCATCTACTTTTCTGGTTGCGAAAATCATTGCCACCTTTTCTCAGTTATCTTCTCTCTTAGTATATTTGTCCTTTGGTATTTAAAACTTTTTTATTCCATCCATGTTGTTGCAAGTGGCAAGATTTCATTCCTTTTTTATGGCCAAGTAATAGTCCATATAAATATATATAGATACACATACATACACACACACACATCTCTTCTTTATCCATTCATCAACTGATGGATACTTGAGTTGTTTGCATAGTTTGGCTATTGTAGATAATGCTGGTATAAATGTCAAGGTGCATGGATAAAGATGTGGAATATATATAATCATATATATTAGCCATCAGAAAGAATGAATACCCACCATTTGCTTTGATGTGGATAGAACTGGAGGGTATTATGCTGAGTGAAATAAGTCAGTTGGAGGACAGTCATCATATGGTTTCACTCATATATAGAATATAAGAAATAGTGAAAGGGACTCTAAGGGAAAGGAAGGAAACTGAGTGGGGAAACATTAGAGAGGAAGACAAACCATGAGAGACTCCTAACTCTGAGAAACAAAGGGTTGAGGAAGGGGAGGTGGATGGGGAGATGGCCTGACTGGGTGACAGGCACTAAGGAGGCACTTGATGGGATGAGCACTGGAAGTTATACTATATGTTGACAAATTGAATTTAAATTAAAAAAAAAGTCAAGGTGTATGCATCCTTCTGAATTATTGTTTTTGTATCCTTTGAGTAAATACCTAGTAGTGTGGGATCCCTGGGTGGCGCAGCGGTTTAGCGCCTGCCTTTGGCCCAGGGTGTGATCCTGGAGACCCGGGATTGAATCCCACATCGGGCTCCTGGTGCATGGAGCCTACTTCTCCCTCTGCCTATGTCTCTGCCTCTCTCTCTCTCTC